>NW_028126410.1:600000-1177200 GCF_965194825.1 Balaenoptera physalus | reverse complement strand
AATCAAACCGCAGTCATGTTCCCAGGGAACAGGCTTCCAGAAACAAACCTCAGTCATGTTCCCAGGCCCAGGGTTCCAGAATCAAACTTCAGTCTTGTTCCCAGGACACAGGTTTCCAGAATCAACCAGATATCATGTTCCCTGGCCACAGTCTTCCAGAATCAATCCTCAGTCATGTTGCCAGGCCACAGGTTTCCACCATCAAACCTCAGACATGTTCCCAGGCCACAGGGTACCAGAGTCAAACCGTTCGCAGGTTCCCAGGCCACAGAGTTCCAGAATCCACCGATGTCATGCGGCCAGGCCACAGGGTTCCAGAATCAATCCTCAGTTATGTTCGCAGGCTACAGGGTTCCGGAATAAAACCTCAGTCATGTTCCCAGTCCACAGGGTTCCAGAATCAAGGCTCAGTCAGGTACCCGGGGCACAGTATTCCACAATCTAAACAGATGTCATGTTCCCAGGCCTCAGGTTTCCAGAATCCACCCATGCCATGTTCCTGGGCCACAGGGTTCCAAAGTGAATCCTCAGTTATGTTCCCAGGCTACACGGCTCAAGAATAAAACCTCAGTCATATTCCCAGTCCACAGGTTTCCAGAACCAAGGCTCAGTCAAGTTCCCAGGCCACAGTATTCCACAATCTAAACAGATTTCATGTTCCCAGGCCTCAGGGTTCCAGAATCCACCCATGTCATGTTAACAGGACACAGGGTTCCAGAATAAAACCTCAGTCATGTTCCCAGTCCACAGGGGTCCAGAACCAAGGCTCAGTCAGGTTCCCGGGGCACAGTATTCCACAATCTAAACAGATGTCATGTTCCCAGGCCACAGGGATCCAGAATCAAACCTCAGTCATGTTGCCAGGCCATAGGGTACCACCATCAAACCTCAGTCATATTCCCAGGCCTAAGGTTTCCAGAATCAAACCGATTTCATGTTTCCAGGCAACAGGGTACCAGAATCCAAACCGATGTCATGTTCCCAGGGCACAGGATTCCACACTCTAACATCAGTCATGTTCCCAGGCCAATGGTTTCCAGAATCAAACCTAAGTCATATTCCCAGGCCACATGGTTCCAGAATCAAACCTCAGTCGTGTTCCCAGGACACAGGGTTCCAGAATAAAACCTCAGTCATTTTCCCTGGACACAGGTTTCAGAAATCAAATCCCAGTCATGTTCCCAGGCCACAGGGTTGCAGAATCAATCCTCAGTTATGTTCCCAGGCTACAGGGTTCCAGAATAAAACGTCAGTCATGTTCCCAGTCCACAGGGTTCCAGAACCAAGGCTCAGTCACGTTCCCAGGGCACAGTATTCCACAATCTAAACAGATGTCATGTTCCCAGGCCTCAGGGTTCCAGAATCCACCCATGTCATGTTCCCAGGCCTCAGGGTTCCAGAATCCACCCATGTCATGTTCCCAGGCCACAGGGTTCCAGAATCAATCCTCAGTTATGTTCCCAGGCTACAAGGTTCCAGAATAAAACCTCAGTCATGTTCCTAGTCCACAGGGTTCCAGAATCCACCGTTGTCATGTGCCCAGGCCACAGGGTTCCAGAATCAATCCTCAGTTATGGTCCCAGGCTACAGGGTTCCAGAATAAAACCTCAGTCATGTTCCCAGTCCACAGGGTTCCAGAACCAAGGCTCAGTCAGGTTCCCGGGGCACAGTATTCCACAATCTAAACAGATGTCATGTTCCCAGGCCACAGGTTTCCAGAATCATGCCTCAGTCATGTTCCCAGGCCACAGGCATCCAGAATCAAACCTCAGTCATGTTGCCAGGCCATAGGGTACCACAATCAAACCTCAGTCATATTCCCAGACCTCAGGTTTACAGAATCAAACCGATTTCATGTTCCCAGGCAACAGGGTACCAGAATCCAAACCGATGTCATGTTCCCAGGCCACAGGATTCCACATTCTAACATCAGTCATGTTCCCAGGCCAATGGTTTCCAGAATCAAACCTCAGTCATATTCCCAGGCCACATGGTTACAGAATCAAACCTCAGTCGTGTTCCCAGGACACAGGGTTCCAGAATAAAACCTCAGTCATGTTCCCTGGACACAGGTTTCAGAAATCAAATCCCAGTCATGTTCCCAGGCCACAGGGTTCCACAATTAAACCTCAGTCATATTCCCAGGCCAGAGGGTTCCACAATCAAACCTCAGTCCTGTTGCCAGGCCACGGTTCCACCATCAAGCCTCAGTCATGTTCCCAGGTCAGAGTGTTCCACAATCTAACCTAAGTCATCTTGCCAAGCCACAGGGTTCCACCATCAAACCTCAGGCATATTGCCAGGACACAGTGTTCCACCATCAAGCCTCACTCATGTTCCCAAGCCTGAGGGTTCCACTATCAAACCTCAATCATGTTGCCAGGCCACAGGATTCAACCATGAAACCTCAGTCATGTTCCCAGTAAACAGGGCTCCAGAATCAAACCAATGTCATGTTCCCATGCCACGGGGTTCCAGTATCAGGCCTCAGTCATGGTCCCCGTGCACAGGGTTCCAAATCAAACCTCAGTCATGTTGCCAGTCCACAGGTTTCTGCCATCAAACCTCAGTCATGTTCCCAGTAAACAGGGCTCCAGAATCAAGCCTCAGTCATTTTGCCAGGCCAGAGTGTTCCACCATCGAACCTCAGTCATGATCCCAGGCCACATGTTTCCACAATGAAACCTCAGTCATTTTCCCAGGCCAAAGGTTTCCAGAATCAAACCTCAGTCATATTCCCAGGACACATGGTTCCAGAATCAACCTGAGTCATGTTCGAAGGCCACAGGTTTCAACAATCAAACCTCAGTCATGTTCCCAGGACACAGGTGTCCAGAATCAAACCTCAGTCATGTTCCCAGAGAACAGGCTTCCAGAAACAAACCTCAGTCATGTTCCCAAGCCACAGGGTTGCAGAATCAAACCTCAGTCTTGTTCCCAGGACACAGGTGTCCAGAAACAAACCGCAGTCATGTTCCCAGGGAACAGGCTTCCAGAAACAAACCTCAGTCATGTTCCCAAGCCACAGGGTTGCAGAATCAAACCTCAGTCTTGTTCCCAGGACACAGGTGTCCAGAATCAAACCGCGGTCATGTTCCCAGGGAACAGGCTTCCAGAAACAAACCTCAGTCATGTTCCCAGGCCCAGGGTTCCAGAATCAAACTTCAGTCTTGTTCCCAGGACACAGGTTTCCAGAATCAACCAGATATCATGTTCCCTGGCCACAGTCTTCCAGAATCAATCCTCAGTCATGTTGCCAGGCCACAGGTTTCCACCATCAAACCTCAGACATGTTCCCAGGCCACAGGGTACCAGAGTCAAACCGTTCGCAGGTTCCCAGGCCACAGAGTTCCAGAATCCACCGATGTCATGCGGCCAGGCCACAGGGTTCCAGAATCAATCCTCAGTTATGTTCGCAGGCTACAGGGTTCCGGAATAAAACCTCAGTCATGTTCCCAGTCCACAGGGTTCCAGAATCAAGGCTCAGTCAGGTACCCGGGGCACAGTATTCCACAATCTAAACAGATGTCATGTTCCCAGGCCTCAGGGTTCCAGAATCCACCCATGTCATGTTCCCAGGCCGCAGGGTTCCAGAATCAATCCTCACTTATGTTCCCAGGCTACAGGGTTCCAGAATAAAACCTCAGTCATATTCCCAGTACATTGGGTTCCAGAACCAAGGCTCAGTCAGGTTCCCGGGTCACAGTATTCCACAATCTAAACAGATGTCATGTTACCAGGCCTCAGGGTTCCAGAATCCACCCATGTTATGTTCCCAGGCCACAGGGTTCCAGAATCAATCCTCAGTTATGTTCCCAGGCTACAGGGTTCCAGAATAAAACCTCAGTCATGTTCCTAGTGCACAGTGTTCCAGAACCAAGGCTCAGTCAGGTTCCCGGGCCAAAGTATTCCACAATCTAAACAGATGTCATGTTTCCAGGCCACAGGTCTTCAGAATCACGCCTCAGTCATTTTCCCAGGCCACAGAGATCCAGAATCAAACCTCAGTCATGTTGCCAGCCCTCAGATTTCCGGAATCAAACCGATTTCGTGTTCCCAGGCCACAGGGTTCCAGAGTCAAACCGTTCGCAGGTTCCCAGGCCACAGTGTTCCAGAATCCACCGATGTCATGTTCCCAGGCCACAGGCTTCCAGAATCAATCCTCAGTTATGTTCCCAGGCTACAGGGTTCCAGAATAAAACCTCAGTCATGTTCCCAGTCCACAGGGTTCCAGAACCAAGGCTCAGTCAGGTTCCCGGGCCACAGTATTCCACAATCTAAACAGATGTCATGTTCCAAGGCCTCAGGTTTCCAGAATCCACCCATGTCATGTTCCTGGGCCACAGGGTTCCAAAGTGAATCCTCAGTTATGTTCCCAGGCTACACGGCTCCAGAATAAAACCTCAGTCATATTCCCAGTCCACAGGTTTCCAGAACCAAGGCTCAGTCAAGTTCCCAGGCCACAGTATTCCACAATCTAAACAGATTTCATGTTCCCAGGCCTCAGGGTTCCAGAATCCACCCATGTCATGTTAACAGGACACAGGGTTCCAGAATAAAACCTCAGTCATGTTCCCAGTCCACAGGGGTCCAGAACCAAGGCTCAGTCAGGTTCCCGGGGCACAGTATTCCACAATCTAAACAGATGTCATGTTCCCAGGCCACAGGGATCCAGAATCAAACCTCAGTCATGTTGCCAGGCCATAGGGTACCACCATCAAACCTCAGTCATATTCCCAGGCCTAAGGTTTCCAGAATCAAACCGATTTCATGTTTCCAGGCAACAGGGTACCAGAATCCAAACCGATGTCATGTTCCCAGGGCACAGGATTCCACACTCTAACATCAGTCATGTTCCCAGGCCAATGGTTTCCAGAATCAAACCTAAGTCATATTCCCAGGCCACATGGTTCCAGAATCAAACCTCAGTCGGGTTCCCAGGACACAGGGTTCCAGAATAAAACCTCAGTCATTTTCCCTGGACACAGGTTTCAGAAATCAAATCCCAGTCATGTTCCCAGGCCACAGGGTTGCAGAATCAATCCTCAGTTATGTTCCCAGGCTACAGGGTTCCAGAATAAAACGTCAGTCATGTTCCCAGCCCACAGGGTTCCAGAACCAAGGCTCAGTCACGTTCCCAGGGCACAGTATTCCACAATCTAAACAGATGTCATGTTCCCAGGCCTCAGGGTTCCAGAATCCACCCATGTCATGTTCCCAGGCCACAGGGTTCCAGAATCAATCCTCAGTTATGTTCCCAGGCTACAAGGTTCCAGAATAAAACCTCAGTCATGTTCCTAGTCCACAGGGTTCCAGAATCCACCGTTGTCATGTGCCCAGGCCACAGGGTTCCAGAATCAATCCTCAGTTATGGTCCCAGGCTACAGGGTTCCAGAATAAAACCTCAGTCATGTTCCCAGTCCACAGGGTTCCAGAACCAAGGCTCAGTCAGGTTCCCGGGGCACAGTATTCCACAATCTAAACAGATGTCATGTTCCCAGGCCACAGGTTTCCAGAATCATGCCTCAGTCATGTTCCCAGGCCACAGGCATCCAGAATCAAACCTCAGTCATGTTGCCAGGCCATAGGGTACCACAATCAAACCTCAGTCATATTCCCAGACCTCAGGTTTACAGAATCAAACCGATTTCATGTTCCCAGGCAACAGGGTACCAGAATCCAAACCGATGGCATGTTCCCAGGCCACAGGATTCCACATTCTAACATCAGTCATGTTCCCAGGCCAATGGTTTCCAGAATCAAACCTCAGTCATATTCCCAGGCCACATGGTTACAGAATCAAACCTCAGTCGTGTTCCCAGGACACAGGGTTCCAGAATAAAACCTCAGTCATGTTCCCTGGACACAGGTTTCAGAAATCAAATCCCAGTCATGTTCCCAGGCCACAGGGTTCCACAATTAAACCTCAGTCATATTCCCAGGCCAGAGGGTTCCACAATCAAACCTCAGTCCTGTTGCCAGGCCACGGTTCCACCATCAAGCCTCAGTCATGTTCCCAGGTCAGAGTGTTCCACAATCTAACCTAAGTCATCTTGCCAAGCCACAGGGTTCCACCATCAAACCTCAGGCATATTGCCAGGCCACAGTGTTCCACCATCAAGCCTCACTCATGTTCCCAAGCCTGAGGGTTCCACTATCAAACCTCAATCATGTGGCCAGGCCACAGGATTCAACCATGAAACCTCAGTCATGTTCCCAGTAAACAGGGCTCCAGAATCAAACCAATGTCATGTTCCCATGCCACGGGGTTCCAGTATCAGGCCTCAGGCATGGTCCCCGTGCACACGGTTCCAAATCAAACCTCAGTCATGTTGCCAGTCCACAGGTTTCTGCCATCAAACCTCAGTCATGTTCCCAGTAAACAGGGCTCCAGAATCAAGCCTCAGTCATTTTGCCAGGCCAGAGTGTTCCACCATCGAACCTCAGTCATGATCCCAGGCCACATGTTTCCACAATGAAACCTCAGTCATTTTCCCAGGCCAAAGGTTTCCAGAATCAAACCTCAGTCATATTCCCAGGACACATGGTTCCAGAATCAACCTGAGTCATGTTCGAAGGCCACAGGTTTCAACAATCAAACCTCAGTCATGTTCCCAGGACACAGGTGTCCAGAATCAAACCTCAGTCATGTTCCCAGAGAACAGGCTTCCAGAAACAAACCTCAGTCATGTTCCCAAGCCACAGGGTTGCAGAATCAAACCTCAGTCTTGTTCCCAGGACACAGGTGTCCAGAAACAAACCGCAGTCATGTTCCCAGGGAACAGGCTTCCAGAAACAAACCTCAGTCATGTTCCCAAGCCACAGGGTTGCAGAATCAAACCTCAGTCTTGTTCCCAGGACACAGGTGTCCAGAATCAAACCGCAGTCATGTTCCCAGGGAACAGGCTTCCAGAAACAAACCTCAGTCATGTTCCCAGGCCCAGGGTTCCAGAATCAAACTTCAGTCTTGTTCCCAGGACACAGGTTTCCAGAATCAACCAGATATCATGTTCCCTGGCCACAGTCTTCCAGAATCAATCCTCAGTCATGTTGCCAGGCCACAGGTTTCCACCATCAAACCTCAGACATGTTCCCAGGCCACAGGGTACCAGAGTCAAACCGTTCGCAGGTTCCCAGGCCACAGAGTTCCAGAATCCACCGATGTCATGCGGCCAGGCCACAGGGTTCCAGAATCAATCCTCAGTTATGTTCGCAGGCTACAGGGTTCCGGAATAAAACCTCAGTCATGTTCCCAGTCCACAGGGTTCCAGAATCAAGGCTCAGTCAGGTACCCGGGGCACAGTATTCCACAATCTAAACAGATGTCATGTTCCCAGGCCTCAGGGTTCCAGAATCCACCCATGTCATGTTCCCAGGCCACAGGGTTCCAGAATCAATCCTCAGTTATGTTCCCAGGCTACAGGGTTTCAGAATAAAACCTCAGTCATATTCCCAGTACATAGGGTTCCAGAACCAAGGCTCAGTCAGGTTCCCGGGTCACAGTATTCCACAATCTAAACAGATGTCTTGTTCCAGGCCTCAGGCTTCCACAATCCACCCATGTTATGTTCCCAGGCCACAGGGTTCCAGAATCAATCCTCAGTTATGTTCCCAGGCTACAGGGTTCCAGAATAAAACCTCAGTCATGTTCCTAGTGCACAGTGTTCCAGAACCAAGGCTCAGTCAGGTTCCCGGGCCAAAGTATTCCACAATCTAAACAGATGTCATGTTTCCAGGCCACAGGTCTTCAGAATCACGCCTCAGTCATTTTCCCAGGCCACAGAGATCCAGAATCAAACCTCAGTCATGTTGCCAGGCCTCAGATTTCCGGAATCAAACCGATTTCGTGTTCCCAGGCCACAGGGTTCCAGAGTCAAACCGTTCGCAGGTTCCCAGGCCACAGTGTTCCAGAATCCACCGATGTCATGTTCCCAGGCCACAGGCTTCCAGAATCAATCCTCAGTTATGTTCCCAGGCTACAGGGTTCCAGAATAAAACCTCAGTCATGTTCCCAGTCCACAGGGTTCCAGAACCAAGGCTCAGTCAGGTTCCCGGGCCACAGTATTCCAAAATCTAAACAGATGTCATGTTCCAAGGCCTCAGGTTTCCAGAATCCACCCATGCCATGTTCCTGGGCCACAGGGTTCCAAAGTGAATCCTCAGTTATGTTCCCAGGCTACACGGCTCAAGAATAAAACCTCAGTCATATTCCCAGTCCACAGGTTTCCAGAACCAAAGCTCAGTCAAGTTCCCAGGCCACAGTATTCCACAATCTAAACAGATTTCATGTTCCCAGGCCTCAGGGTTCCAGAATCCACCCATGTCATGTTAACAGGACACAGGGTTCCAGAATAAAACCTCAGTCATGTTCCCAGTCCACAGGGGTCCAGAACCAAGGCTCAGTCAGGTTCCCGGGGCACAGTATTCCACAATCTAAACAGATGTCATGTTCCCAGGCCACAGGGATCCAGAATCAAACCTCAGTCATGTTGCCAGGCCATAGGGTACCACCATCAAACCTCAGTCATATTCCCAGGCCTAAGGTTTCCAGAATCAAACCGATTTCATGTTTCCAGGCAACAGGGTACCAGAATCCAAACCGATGTCATGTTCCCAGGGCACAGGATTCCACACTCTAACATCAGTCATGTTCCCAGGCCAATGGTTTCCAGAATCAAACCTAAGTCATATTCCCAGGCCACATGGTTCCAGAATCAAACCTCAGTCGTGTTCCCAGGACACAGGGTTCCAGAATAAAACCTCAGTCATTTTCCCTGGACACAGGTTTCAGAAATCAAATCCCAGTCATGTTCCCAGGCCACAGGGTTCCAGAATCAATCCTCAGTTATGTTCCCAGGCTACAGGGTTCCAGAATAAAACGTCAGTCATGTTCCCAGTCCACAGGGTTCCAGAACCAAGGCTCAGTCACGTTCCCAGGGCACAGTATTCCACAATCTAAACAGATGTCATGTTCCCAGGCCTCAGGGTTCCAGAATCCACCCATGTCATGTTCCCAGGCCACAGGGTTCCAGAATCAATCCTCAGTTATGTTCCCAGGCTACAAGGTTCCAGAATAAAACCTCAGTCATGTTCCTAGTCCACAGGGTTCCAGAATCCACCGTTGTCATGTGCCCAGGCCACAGGGTTCCAGAATCAATCCTCAGTTATGGTCCCAGGCTACAGGGTTCCAGAATAAAACCTCAGTCATGTTCCCAGTCCACAGGGTTCCAGAACCAAGGCTCAGTCAGGTTCCCGGGGCACAGTATTCCACAATCTAAACAGATGTCATGTTCCCAGGCCACAGGTTTCCAGAATCATGCCTCAGTCATGTTCCCAGGCCACAGGCATCCAGAATCAAACCTCAGTCATGTTGCCAGGCCATAGGGTACCACAATCAAACCTCAGTCATATTCCCAGACCTCAGGTTTACAGAATCAAACCGATTTCATGTTCCCAGGCAACAGGGTACCAGAATCCAAACCGATGGCATGTTCCCAGGCCACAGGATTCCACATTCTAACATCAGTCATGTTCCCAGGCCAATGGTTTCCAGAATCAAACCTCAGTCATATTCCCAGGCCACATGGTTACAGAATCAAACCTCAGTCGTGTTCCCAGGACACAGGGTTCCAGAATAAAACCTCAGTCATGTTCCCTGGACACAGATTTCAGAAATCAAATCCCAGTCATGTTCCCAGGCCACAGGGTTCCACAATTAAACCTCAGTCATATTCCCAGGCCAGAGGGTTCCACAATCAAACCTCAGTCCTGTCGCCAGGCCACGGTTCCACCATCAAGCCTCAGTCATGTTCCCAGGTCAGAGTGTTCCACAATCTAACCTAAGTCATCTTGCCAAGCCACAGGGTTCCACCATCAAACCTCAGGCATATTGCCAGGCCACAGTGTTCCACCATCAAGCCTCACTCATGTTCCCAAGCCTGAGGGTTCCACTATCAAACCTCAATCATGTTGCCAGGCCACAGGATTCAACCATGAAACCTCAGTCATGTTCCCAGTAAACAGGGCTCCAGAATCAAACCAATGTCATGTTCCCATGCCACGGGGTTCCAGTATCAGGCCTCAGTCATGGTCCCCGTGCACAGGGTTCCAAATCAAACCTCAGTCATGTTGCCAGTCCACAGGTTTCTGCCATCAAACCTCAGTCATGTTCCCAGTAAACAGGGCTCCAGAATCAAGCCTCAGTCATTTTGCCAGGCCAGAGTGTTCCACCATCAAACCTCAGTCATGATCCCAGGCCACATGTTTCCACAATGAAACCTCAGTCATTTTCCCAGGACAAAGGTTTCCAGAATCAAACCTCAGTCATATTTCCAGGACACATGGTTCCAGAATCAACCTGAGTCATGTTCGAAGGCCACAGGTTTCAACAATCAAACCTCAGTCATGTTCCCAGGACACAGGTGTCCAGAATCAAACCTCAGTCATGTTCCCAGAGAACAGGCTTCCAGAAACAAACCTCAGTCATGTTCCCAAGCCACAGGGTTGCAGAATCAAACCTCAGTCTTGTTCCCAGGACACAGGTGTCCAGAATCAAACCGCAGTCATGTTCCCAGGGAACAGGCTTCCAGAAACAAACCTCAGTCATGTTCCCAGGCCACAGGCTTCCAGAATCAAACTTCAGTCTTGTTCCCAGGACACAGGTTTCCAGAATCAACCAGATATCATGTTCCCTGGCCACAGTCTTCCAGAATCAATCCTCAGTCATGTTGCCAGGCCACAGGTTTCCACCATCAAACCTCAGACATGTTCCCAGGCCACAGGGTACCAGAGTCAAACCGTTCGCAGGTTCCCAGGCCACAGAGTTCCAGAATCCACCGATGTCATGCGGCCAGGCCACAGGGTTCCAGAATCAATCCTCAGTTATGTTCGCAGGCTACAGGGTTCCGGAATAAAACCTCAGTCATGTTCCCAGTCCACAGGGTTCCAGAATCAAGGCTCAGTCAGGTACCCGGGGCACAGTATTCCACAATCTAAACAGATGTCATGTTCCCAGGCCTCAGGGTTCCAGAATCCACCCATGTCATGTTCCCAGGCCGCAGGGTTCCAGAATCAATCCTCACTTATGTTCCCAGGCTACAGGGTTCCAGAATAAAACCTCAGTCATATTCCCAGTACATTGGGTTCCAGAACCAAGGCTCAGTCAGGTTCCCGGGTCACAGTATTCCACAATCTAAACAGATGTCATGTTACCAGGCCTTAGGGTTCCAGAATCCACCCATGTTATGTTCCCAGGCCACAGGGTTCCAGAATCAATCCTCAGTTATGTTCCCAGGCTACAGGATTCCAGAATAAAACCTCAGTCATGTTCCTAGTGCACAGTGTTCCAGAACCAAGGCTCAGTCAGGTTCCCGGGCCAAAGTATTCCACAATCTAAACAGATGTCATGTTTCCAGGCCACAGGTCTTCAGAATCACGCCTCAGTCATTTTCCCAGGCCACAGAGATCCAGAATCAAACCTCAGTCATGTTGCCAGGCCTCAGATTTCCGGAATCAAACCGATTTCGTGTTCCCAGGCCACAGGGTTCCAGAGTCAAACCGTTCGCAGGTTCCCAGGCCACAGTGTTCCAGAATCCACCGATGTCATGTTCCCAGGCCACAGGCTTCCAGAATCAATCCTCAGTTATGTTCCCAGGCTACAGGGTTCCAGAATAAAACCTCAGTCATGTTCCCAGTCCACAGGGTTCCAGAACCAAGGCTCAGTCAGGTTCCCGGGCCACAGTATTCCAAAATCTAAACAGATGTCATGTTCCAAGGCCTCAGGTTTCCAGAATCCACCCATGCCATGTTCCTGGGCCACAGGGTTCCAAAGTGAATCCTCAGTTATGTTCCCAGGCTACACGGCTCAAGAATAAAACCTCAGTCATATTCCCAGTCCACAGGTTTCCAGAACCAAGGCTCAGTCAAGTTCCCAGGCCACAGTATTCCACAATCTAAACAGATTTCATGTTCCCAGGCCTCAGGGTTCCAGAATCCACCCATGTCATGTTAACAGGACACAGGGTTCCAGAATAAAACCTCAGTCATGTTCCCAGTCCACAGGGGTCCAGAACCAAGGCTCAGTCAGGTTCCCGGGGCACAGTATTCCACAATCTAAACAGATGTCATGTTCCCAGGCCACAGGGATCCAGAATCAAACCTCAGTCATGTTGCCAGGCCATAGGGTACCACCATCAAACCTCAGTCATATTCCCAGGCCTAAGGTTTCCAGAATCAAACCGATTTCATGTTTCCAGGCAACAGGGTACCAGAATCCAAACCGATGTCATGTTCCCAGGGCACAGGATTCCACACTCTAACATCAGTCATGTTCCCAGGCCAATGGTTTCCAGAATCAAACCTAAGTCATATTCCCAGGCCACATGGTTCCAGAATCAAACCTCAGTCGTGTTCCCAGGACACAGGGTTCCAGAATAAAACCTCAGTCATTTTCCCTGTACACAGGTTTCAGAAATCAAATCCCAGTCATGTTCCCAGGCCACAGGGTTCCAGAATCAATCCTCAGTTATGTTCCCAGGCTACAGGGTTCCAGAATAAAACGTCAGTCATGTTCCCAGTCCACAGGGTTCCAGAACCAAGGCTCAGTCACGTTCCCAGGGCACAGTATTCCACAATCTAAACAGATGTCATGTTCCCAGGCCTCAGGGTTCCAGAATCCACCCATGTCATGTTCCCAGGCCTCAGGGTTCCAGAATCCACCCATGTCATGTTCCCAGGCCACAGGGTTCCAGAATCAATCCTCAGTTATGTTCCCAGGCTACAAGGTTCCAGAATAAAACCTCAGTCATGTTCCTAGTCCACAGGGTTCCAGAATCCACCGTTGTCATGTGCCCAGGCCACAGGGTTCCAGAATCAATCCTCAGTTATGGTCCCAGGCTACAGGGTTCCAGAATAAAACCTCAGTCATGTTCCCAGTCCACAGGGTTCCAGAACCAAGGCTCAGTCAGGTTCCCGGGGCACAGTATTCCACAATCTAAACAGATGTCATGTTCCCAGGCCACAGGTTTCCAGAATCATGCCTCAGTCATGTTCCCAGGCCACAGGCATCCAGAATCAAACCTCAGTCATGTTGCCAGGCCATAGGGTACCACAATCAAACCTCAGTCATATTCCCAGACCTCAGGTTTACAGAATCAAACCGATTTCATGTTCCCAGGCAACAGGGTACCAGAATCCAAACCGATGTCATGTTCCCAGGCCACAGGATTCCACATTCTAACATCAGTCATGTTCCCAGGCCAATGGTTTCCAGAATCAAACCTCAGTCATATTCCCAGGCCACATGGTTACAGAATCAAACCTCAGTCGTGTTCCCAGGACACAGGGTTCCAGAATAAAACCTCAGTCATGTTCCCTGGACACAGGTTTCAGAAATCAAATCCCAGTCATGTTCCCAGGCCACAGGGTTCCACAATTAAACCTCAGTCATATTCCCAGGCCAGAGGGTTCCACAATCAAACCTCAGTCCTGTTGCCAGGCCACGGTTCCACCATCAAGCCTCAGTCATGTTCCCAGGTCAGAGTGTTCCACAATCTAACCTAAGTCATCTTGCCAAGCCACAGGGTTCCACCATCAAACCTCAGGCATATTGCCAGGCCACAGTGTTCCACCATCAAGCCTCACTCATGTTCCCAAGCCTGAGGGTTCCACTATCAAACCTCAATCATGTTGCCAGGCCACAGGATTCAACCATGAAACCTCAGTCATGTTCCCAGTAAACAGGGCTCCAGAATCAAACCAATGTCATGTTCCCATGCCACGGGGTTCCAGTATCAGGCCTCAGTCATGGTCCCCGTGCACAGGGTTCCAAATCAAACCTCAGTCATGTTGCCAGTCCACAGGTTTCTGCCATCAAACCTCAGTCATGTTCCCAGTAAACAGGGCTCCAGAATCAAGCCTCAGTCATTTTGCCAGGCCAGAGTGTTCCACCATCGAACCTCAGTCATGATCCCAGGCCACATGTTTCCACAATGAAACCTCAGTCATTTTCCCAGGCAAAAGGTTTCCAGAATCAAACCTCAGTCATATTCCCAGGACACATGGTTCCAGAATCAACCTGAGTCATGTTCGAAGGCCACAGGTTTCAACAATCAAACCTCAGTCATGTTCCCAGGACACAGGTGTCCAGAATCAAACCTCAGTCATGTTCCCAGAGAACAGGCTTCCAGAAACAAACCTCAGTCATGTTCCCAAGCCACAGGGTTGCAGAATCAAACCTCAGTCTTGTTCCCAGGACACAGGTGTCCAGAAACAAACCGCAGTCATGTTCCCAGGGAACAGGCTTCCAGAAACAAACCTCAGTCATGTTCCCAAGCCACAGGGTTGCAGAATCAAACCTCAGTCTTGTTCCCAGGACACAGGTGTCCAGAATCAAACCGCAGTCATGTTCCCAGGGAACAGGCTTCCAGAAACAAACCTCAGTCAAGTTCCCAGGCCCAGGGTTCCAGAATCAAACTTCAGTCTTGTTCCCAGGACACAGGTTTCCAGAATCAACCAGATATCATGTTCCCTGGCCACAGTCTTCCAGAATCAATCCTCAGTCATGTTGCCAGGCCACAGGTTTCCACCATCAAACCTCAGACATGTTCCCAGGCCACAGGGTACCAGAGTCAAACCGTTCGCAGGTTCCCAGGCCACAGAGTTACAGAATCCACCGATGTCATGCGGCCAGGCCACAGGGTTCCAGAATCAATCCTCAGTTATGTTCGCAGGCTACAGGGTTCCGGAATAAAACCTCAGTCATGTTCCCAGTCCACAGGGTTCCAGAATCAAGGCTCAGTCAGGTACCCGGGGCACAGTATTCCACAATCTAAACAGATGTCATGTTCCCAGGCCTCAGGGTTCCAGAATCCACCCATGTCATGTTCCCAGGCCACAGGGTTCCAGAATCAATCCTCAGTTATGTTCCCAGGCTACAGGGTTTCAGAATAAAACCTCAGTCATATTCCCAGTACATAGGGTTCCAGAACCAAGGCTCAGTCAGGTTCCCGGGTCACAGTATTCCACAATCTAAACAGATGTCTTGTTCCAGGCCTCAGGGTTCCACAATCCACCCATGTTATGTTCCCAGGCCACAGGGTTCCAGAATCAATCCTCAGTTATGTTCCCAGGCTACAGGGTTCCAGAATAAAACCTCAGTCATGTTCCTAGTGCACAGTGTTCCAGAACCAAGGCTCAGTCAGGTTCCCGGGCCAAAGTATTCCACAATCTAAACAGATGTCATGTTTCCAGGCCACAGGTCTTCAGAATCACGCCTCAGTCATTTTCCCAGGCCACAGAGATCCAGAATCAAACCTCAGTCATGTTGCCAGGCCTCAGATTTCCGGAATCAAACCGATTTCGTGTTCCCAGGCCACAGGGTTCCAGAGTCAAACCGTTCGCAGGTTCCCAGGCCACAGTGTTCCAGAATCCACCGATGTCATGTTCCCAGGCCACAGGCTTCCAGAATCAATCCTCAGTTATGTTCCCAGGCTACAGGGTTCCAGAATAAAACCTCAGTCATGTTCCCAGTCCACAGGGTTCCCGAACCAAGGCTCAGTCAGGTTCCCGGGCCACAGTATTCCAAAATCTAAACAGATGTCATGTTCCAAGGCCTCAGGTTTCCAGAATCCACCCATGCCATGTTCCTGGGCCACAGGGTTCCAAAGTGAATCCTCAGTTATGTTCCCAGGCTACACGGCTCAAGAATAAAACCTCAGTCATATTCCCAGTCCACAGGTTTCCAGAACCAAGGCTCAGTCAAGTTCCCAGGCCACAGTATTCCACAATCTAAACAGATTTCATGTTCCCAGGCCTCAGGGTTCCAGAATCCACCCATGTCATGTTAACAGGACACAGGGTTCCAGAATAAAACCTCAGTCATGTTCCCAGTCCACAGGGGTCCAGAACCAAGGCTCAGTCAGGTTCCCGGGGCACAGTATTCCACAATCTAAACAGATGTCATGTTCCCAGGCCACAGGGATCCAGAATCAAACCTCAGTCATGTTGCCAGGCCATAGGGTACCACCATCAAACCTCAGTCATATTCCCAGGCCTAAGGTTTCCAGAATCAAACCGATTTCATGTTTCCAGGCAACAGGGTACCAGAATCCAAACCGATGTCATGTTCCCAGGGCACAGGATTCCACACTCTAACATCAGTCATGTTCCCAGGCCAATGGTTTCCAGAATCAAACCTAAGTCATATTCCCAGGCCACATGGTTCCAGAATCAAACCTCAGTCGTGTTCCCAGGACACAGGGTTCCAGAATAAAACCTCAGTCATTTTCCCTGGACACAGGTTTCAGAAATCAAATCCCAGTCATGTTCCCAGGCCACAGGGTTCCAGAATCAATCCTCAGTTATGTTCCCAGGCTACAGGGTTCCAGAATAAAACGTCAGTCATGTTCCCAGTCCACAGGGTTCCAGAACCAAGGCTCAGTCACGTTCCCAGGGCACAGTATTCCACAATCTAAACAGATGTCATGTTCCCAGGCCTCAGGGTTCCAGAATCCACCCATGTCATGTTCCCAGGCCACAGGGTTCCAGAATCAATCCTCAGTTATGTTCCCAGGCTACAAGGTTCCAGAATAAAACCTCAGTCATGTTCCTAGTCCACAGGGTTCCAGAATCCACCGTTGTCATGTGCCCAGGCCACAGGGTTCCAGAATCAATCCTCAGTTATGGTCCCAGGCTACAGGGTTCCAGAATAAAACCTCAGTCATGTTCCCAGTCCACAGGGTTCCAGAACCAAGGCTCAGTCAGGTTCCCGGGGCACAGTATTCCACAATCTAAACAGATGTCATGTTCCCAGGCCACAGGTTTCCAGAATCATGCCTCAGTCATGTTCCCAGGCCACAGGCATCCAGAATCAAACCTCAGTCATGTTGCCAGGCCATAGGGTACCACAATCAAACCTCAGTCATATTCCCAGACCTCAGGTTTACAGAATCAAACCGATTTCATGTTCCCAGGCAACAGGGTACCAGAATCCAAACCGATGGCATGTTCCCAGGCCACAGGATTCCACATTCTAACATCAGTCATGTTCCCAGGCCAATGGTTTCCAGAATCAAACCTCAGTCATATTCCTAGGCCACATGGTTACAGAATCAAACCTCAGTCGTGTTCCCAGGACACAGGGTTCCAGAATAAAACCTCAGTCATGTTCCCTGGACACAGATTTCAGAAATCAAATCCCAGTCATGTTCCCAGGCCACAGGGTTCCACAATTAAACCTCAGTCATATTCCCAGGCCAGAGGGTTCCACAATCAAACCTCAGTCCTGTCGCCAGGCCACGGTTCCACCATCAAGCCTCAGTCATGTTCCCAGGTCAGAGTGTTCCACAATCTAACCTAAGTCATCTTGCCAAGCCACAGGGTTCCACCATCAAACCTCAGGCATATTGCCAGGCCACAGTGTTCCACCATCAAGCCTCACTCATGTTCCCAAGCCTGAGGGTTCCACTATCAAACCTCAATCATGTTGCCAGGCCACAGGATTCAACCATGAAACCTCAGTCATGTTCCCAGTAAACAGGGCTCCAGAATCAAACCAATGTCATGTTCCCATGCCACGGGGTTCCAGTATCAGGCCTCAGTCATGATCCCCGTGCACAGGGTTCCAAATCAAACCTCAGTCATGTTGCCAGTCCACAGGTTTCTGCCATCAAACCTCAGTCATGTTCCCAGTAAACAGGGCTCCAGAATCAAGCCTCAGTCATTTTGCCAGGCCAGAGTGTTCCACCATCAAACCTCAGTCATGATCCCAGGCCACATGTTTCCACAATGAAACCTCAGTCATTTTCCCAGGACAAAGGTTTCCAGAATCAAACCTCAGTCATATTTCCAGGACACATGGTTCCAGAATCAACCTGAGTCATGTTCGAAGGCCACAGGTTTCAACAATCAAACCTCAGTCATGTTCCCAGGACACAGGTGTCCAGAATCAAACCTCAGTCATGTTCCCAGAGAACAGGCTTCCAGAAACAAACCTCAGTCATGTTCCCAAGCCACAGGGTTGCAGAATCAAACCTCAGTCTTGTTCCCAGGACACAGGTGTCCAGAATCAAACCGCAGTCATGTTCCCAGGGAACAGGCTTCCAGAAACAAACCTCAGTCATGTTCCCAGGCCACAGGCTTCCAGAATCAAACTTCAGTCTTGTTCCCAGGACACAGGTTTCCAGAATCAACCAGATATCATGTTCCCTGGCCACAGTCTTCCAGAATCAATCCTCAGTCATGTTGCCAGGCCACAGGTTTCCACCATCAAACCTCAGACATGTTCCCAGGCCACAGGGTACCAGAGTCAAACCGTTCGCAGGTTCCCAGGCCACAGAGTTCCAGAATCCACCGATGTCATGCGGCCAGGCCACAGGGTTCCAGAATCAATCCTCAGTTATGTTTGCAGGCTACAGGGTTCCAGAATAAAACCTCAGTCATATTCCCAGTACATTGGGTTCCAGAACCAAGGCTCAGTCAGGTTCCCGGGTCACAGTATTCCACAATCTAAACAGATGTCATGTTACCAGGCCTTAGGGTTCCAGAATCCACCCATGTTATGTTCCCAAGCCACAGGGTTCCAGAATCAATCCTCAGTTATGTTCCCAGGCTACAGGGTTCCAGAATAAAACCTCAGTCATGTTCCTAGTGCACAGTGTTCCAGAACCAAGGCTCAGTCAGGTTCCCGGGCCAAAGTATTCCACAATCTAAACAGATGTCATGTTTCCAGGCCACAGGTCTTCAGAATCACGCCTCAGTCATTTTCCCAGGCCACAGAGATCCAGAATCAAACCTCAGTCATGTTGCCAGGCCTCAGATTTCCGGAATCAAACCGATTTCGTGTTCCCAGGCCACAGGGTTCCAGAGTCAAACCGTTCGCAGGTTCCCAGGCCACAGTGTTCCAGAATCCACCGATGTCATGTTCCCAGGCCACAGGCTTCCAGAATCAATCCTCAGTTATGTTCCCAGGCTACAGGGTTCCAGAATAAAACCTCAGTCATGTTCCCAGTCCACAGGGTTCCAGAACCAAGGCTCAGTCAGGTTCCCGGGCCACAGTATTCCAAAATCTAAACAGATGTCATGTTCCAAGGCCTCAGGTTTCCAGAATCCACCCATGCCATGTTCCTGGGCCACAGGGTTCCAAAGTGAATCCTCAGTTATGTTCCCAGGCTACACGGCTCAAGAATAAAACCTCAGTCATATTCCCAGTCCACAGGTTTCCAGAACCAAGGCTCAGTCAAGTTCCCAGGCCACAGTATTCCACAATCTAAACAGATTTCATGTTCCCAGGCCTCAGGGTTCCAGAATCCACCCATGTCATGTTAACAGGACACAGGGTTCCAGAATAAAACCTCAGTCATGTTCCCAGTCCACAGGGGTCCAGAACCAAGGCTCAGTCAGGTTCCCGGGGCACAGTATTCCACAATCTAAACAGATGTCATGTTCCCAGGCCACAGGGATCCAGAATCAAACCTCAGTCATGTTGCCAGGCCATAGGGTACCACCATCAAACCTCAGTCATATTCCCAGGCCTAAGGTTTCCAGAATCAAACCGATTTCATGTTTCCAGGCAACAGGGTACCAGAATCCAAACCGATGTCATGTTCCCAGGGCACAGGATTCCACACTCTAACATCAGTCATGTTCCCAGGCCAATGGTTTCCAGAATCAAACCTAAGTCATATTCCCAGGCCACATGGTTCCAGAATCAAACCTCAGTCGTGTTCCCAGGACACAGGGTTCCAGAATAAAACCTCAGTCATTTTCCCTGGACACAGGTTTCAGAAATCAAATCCCAGTCATGTTCCCAGGCCACAGGGTTCCAGAATCAATCCTCAGTTATGTTCCCAGGCTACAGGGTTCCAGAATAAAACGTCAGTCATGTTCCCAGTCCACAGGGTTCCAGAACCAAGGCTCAGTCACGTTCCCAGGGCACAGTATTCCACAATCTAAACAGATGTCATGTTCCCAGGCCTCAGGGTTCCAGAATCCACCCATGTCATGTTCCCAGGCCTCAGGGTTCCAGAATCCACCCATGTCATGTTCCCAGGCCACAGGGTTCCAGAATCAATCCTCAGTTATGTTCCCAGGCTACAAGGTTCCAGAATAAAACCTCAGTCATGTTCCTGGTCCACAGGGTTCCAGAATCCACCGTTGTCATGTGCCCAGGCCACAGGGTTCCAGAATCAATCCTCAGTTATGGTCCCAGGCTACAGGGTTCCAGAATAAAACCTCAGTCATGTTCCCAGTCCACAGGGTTCCAGAACCAAGGCTCAGTCAGGTTCCCGGGGCACAGTATTCCACAATCTAAACAGATGTCATGTTCCCAGGCCACAGGTTTCCAGAATCATGCCTCAGTCATGTTCCCAGGCCACAGGCATCCAGAATCAAACCTCAGTCATGTTGCCAGGCCATAGGGTACCACAATCAAACCTCAGTCATATTCCCAGACCTCAGGTTTACAGAATCAAACCGATTTCATGTTCCCAGGCAACAGGGTACCAGAATCCAAACCGATGGCATGTTCCCAGGCCACAGGATTCCACATTCTAACATCAGTCATGTTCCCAGGCCAATGGTTTCCAGAATCAAACCTCAGTCATATTCCCAGGCCACATGGTTACAGAATCAAACCTCAGTCGTGTTCCCAGGACACAGGGTTCCAGAATAAAACCTCAGTCATGTTCCCTGGACACAGGTTTCAGAAATCAAATCCCAGTCATGTTCCCAGGCCACAGGGTTCCACAATTAAACCTCAGTCATATCCCCAGGCCAGAGGGTTCCACAATCAAACCTCAGTCCTGTTGCCAGGCCACGGTTCCACCATCAAGCCTCAGTCATGTTCCCAGGTCAGAGTGTTCCACAATCTAACCTAAGTCATCTTGCCAAGCCACAGGGTTCCACCATCAAACCTCAGGCATATTGCCAGGCCACAGTGTTCCACCATCAAGCCTCACTCATGTTCCCAAGCCTGAGGGTTCCACTATCAAACCTCAATCATGTTGCCAGGCCACAGGATTCAACCATGAAACCTCAGTCATGTTCCCAGTAAACAGGGCTCCAGAATCAAACCAATGTCATGTTCCCATGCCACGGGGTTCCAGTATCAGGCCTCAGTCATGGTCCCCGTGCACAGGGTTCCAAATCAAACCTCAGTCATGTTGCCAGTCCACAGGTTTCTGCCATCAAACCTCAGTCATGTTCCCAGTAAACAGGGCTCCAGAATCAAGCCTCAGTCATTTTGCCAGGCCAGAGTGTTCCACCATCGAACCTCAGTCATGATCCCAGGCCACATGTTTCCACAATGAAACCTCAGTCATTTTCCCAGGCCAAAGGTTTCCAGAATCAAACCTCAGTCATATTCCCAGGACACATGGTTCCAGAATCAACCTGAGTCATGTTCGAAGGCCACAGGTTTCAACAATCAAACCTCAGTCATGTTCCCAGGACACAGGTGTCCAGAATCAAACCTCAGTCATGTTCCCAGAGAACAGGCTTCCAGAAACAAACCTCAGTCATGTTCCCAAGCCACAGGGTTGCAGAATCAAACCTCAGTCTTGTTCCCAGGACACAGGTGTCCAGAATCAAACCGCAGTCATGTTCCCAGGGAACAGGCTTCCAGAAACAAACCTCAGTCATGTTCCCAGGCCCAGGGTTCCAGAATCAAACTTCAGTCTTGTTCCCAGGACACAGGTTTCCAGAATCAACCAGATATCATGTTCCCTGGCCACAGTCTTCCAGAATCAATCCTCAGTCATGTTGCCAGGCCACAGGTTTCCACCATCAAACCTCAGACATGTTCCCAGGCCACAGGGTACCAGAGTCAAACCGTTCGCAGGTTCCCAGGCCACAGAGTTCCAGAATCCACCGATGTCATGCGGCCAGGCCACAGGGTTCCAGAATCAATCCTCAGTTATGTTCGCAGGCTACAGGGTTCCGGAATAAAACCTCAGTCATGTTCCCAGTCCACAGGGTTCCAGAATCAAGGCTCAGTCAGGTACCCGGGGCACAGTATTCCACAATCTAAACAGATGTCATGTTCCCAGGCCTCAGGGTTCCAGAATCCACCCATGTCATGTTCCCAGGCCACAGGGTTCCAGAATCAATCCTCAGTTATGTTCCCAGGCTACAGGGTTTCAGAATAAAACCTCAGTCATATTCCCAGTACATAGGGTTCCAGAACCAAGGCTCAGTCAGGTTCCCGGGTCACAGTATTCCACAATCTAAACAGATGTCTTGTTCCAGGCCTCAGGGTTCCACAATCCACCCATGTTATGTTCCCAGGCCACAGGGTTCCAGAATCAATCCTCAGTTATGTTCCCAGGCTACAGGGTTCCAGAATAAAACCTCAGTCATGTTCCTAGTGCACAGTGTTCCAGAACCAAGGCTCAGTCAGGTTCCCGGGCCAAAGTATTCCACAATCTAAACAGATGTCATGTTTCCAGGCCACAGGTCTTCAGAATCACGCCTCAGTCATTTTCCCAGGCCACAGAGATCCAGAATCAAACCTCAGTCATGTTGCCAGGCCTCAGATTTCCGGAATCAAACCGATTTCGTGTTCCCAGGCCACAGGGTTCCAGAGTCAAACCGTTCGCAGGTTCCCAGGCCACAGTGTTCCAGAATCCACCGATGTCATGTTCCCAGGCCACAGGCTTCCAGAATCAATCCTCAGTTATGTTCCCAGGCTACAGGGTTCCAGAATAAAACCTCAGTCATGTTCCCAGTCCACAGGGTTCCAGAACCAAGGCTCAGTCAGGTTCCCGGGCCACAGTATTCCAAAATCTAAACAGATGTCATGTTCCAAGGCCTCAGGTTTCCAGAATCCACCCATGCCATGTTCCTGGGCCACAGGGTTCCAAAGTGAATCCTCAGTTATGTTCCCAGGCTACACGGCTCAAGAATAAAACCTCAGTCATATTCCCAGTCCACAGGTTTCCAGAACCAAGGCTCAGTCAAGTTCCCAGGCCACAGTATTCCACAATCTAAACAGATTTCATGTTCCCAGGCCTCAGGGTTCCAGAATCCACCCATGTCATGTTAACAGGACACAGGGTTCCAGAATAAAACCTCAGTCATGTTCCCAGTCCACAGGGGTCCAGAACCAAGGCTCAGTCAGGTTCCCGGGGCACAGTATTCCACAATCTAAACAGATGTCATGTTCCCAGGCCACAGGGATCCAGAATCAAACCTCAGTCATGTTGCCAGGCCATAGGGTACCACCATCAAACCTCAGTCATATTCCCAGGCCTAAGGTTTCCAGAATCAAACCGATTTCATGTTTCCAGGCAACAGGGTACCAGAATCCAAACCGATGTCATGTTCCCAGGGCACAGGATTCCACACTCTAACATCAGTCATGTTCCCAGGCCAATGGTTTCCAGAATCAAACCTAAGTCATATTCCCAGGCCACATGGTTCCAGAATCAAACCTCAGTCGTGTTCCCAGGACACAGGGTTCCAGAATAAAACCTCAGTCATTTTCCCTGGACACAGGTTTCAGAAATCAAATCCCAGTCATGTTCCCAGGCCACAGGGTTCCAGAATCAATCCTCAGTTATGTTCCCAGGCTACAGGGTTCCAGAATAAAACGTCAGTCATGTTCCCAGTCCACAGGGTTCCAGAACCAAGGCTCAGTCACGTTCCCAGGGCACAGTATTCCACAATCTAAACAGATGTCATGTTCCCAGGCCTCAGGGTTCCAGAATCCACCCATGTCATGTTCCCAGGCCTCAGGGTTCCAGAATCCACCCATGTCATGTTCCCAGGCCACAGGGTTCCAGAATCAATCCTCAGTTATGTTCCCAGGCTACAAGGTTCCAGAATAAAACCTCAGTCATGTTCCTAGTCCACAGGGTTCCAGAATCCACCGTTGTCATGTGCCCAGGCCACAGGGTTCCAGAATCAATCCTCAGTTATGGTCCCAGGCTACAGGGTTCCAGAATAAAACCTCAGTCATGTTCCCAGTCCACAGGGTTCCAGAACCAAGGCTCAGTCAGGTTCCCGGGCCAAAGTATTCCACAATCTAAACAGATGTCATGTTTCCAGGCCACAGGTCTTCAGAATCACGCCTCAGTCATTTTCCCAGGCCACAGAGATCCAGAATCAAACCTCAGTCATGTTGCCAGCCCTCAGATTTCCGGAATCAAACCGATTTCGTGTTCCCAGGCCACAGGGTTCCAGAGTCAAACCGTTCGCAGGTTCCCAGGCCACAGTGTTCCAGAATCCACCGATGTCATGTTCCCAGGCCACAGGCTTCCAGAATCAATCCTCAGTTATGTTCCCAGGCTACAGGGTTCCAGAATAAAACCTCAGTCATGTTCCCAGTCCACAGGGTTCCAGAACCAAGGCTCAGTCAGGTTCCCGGGCCACAGTATTCCACAATCTAAACAGATGTCATGTTCCAAGGCCTCAGGTTTCCAGAATCCACCCATGTCATGTTCCTGGGCCACAGGGTTCCAAAGTGAATCCTCAGTTATGTTCCCAGGCTACACGGCTCCAGAATAAAACCTCAGTCATATTCCCAGTCCACAGGTTTCCAGAACCAAGGCTCAG
Source organism: Balaenoptera physalus (assembly GCF_965194825.1). Classification (NCBI taxonomy): domain Eukaryota; kingdom Metazoa; phylum Chordata; class Mammalia; order Artiodactyla; family Balaenopteridae; genus Balaenoptera; species Balaenoptera physalus. Next base: position 1,152,651 of record NW_028126410.1, on the reverse strand, counting down.
TCAAGTTCCCAGGCCACAGTATTCCACAATCTAAACAGATTTCATGTTCCCAGGCCTCAGGGTTCCAGAATCCACCCATGTCATGTTAACAGGACACAGGGTTCCAGAATAAAACCTCAGTCATGTTCCCAGTCCACAGGGGTCCAGAACCAAGGCTCAGTCAGGTTCCCGGGGCACAGTATTCCACAATCTAAACAGATGTCATGTTCCCAGGCCACAGGGATCCAGAATCAAACCTCAGTCATGTTGCCAGGCCATAGGGTACCACCATCAAACCTCAGTCATATTCCCAGGCCTAAGGTTTCCAGAATCAAACCGATTTCATGTTTCCAGGCAACAGGGTACCAGAATCCAAACCGATGTCATGTTCCCAGGGCACAGGATTCCACACTCTAACATCAGTCATGTTCCCAGGCCAATGGTTTCCAGAATCAAACCTAAGTCATATTCCCAGGCCACATGGTTCCAGAATCAAACCTCAGTCATGTTCCCAGGACACAGGGTTCCAGAATAAAACCTCAGTCATTTTCCCTGGACACAGGTTTCAGAAATCAAATCCCAGTCATGTTCCCAGGCCACAGGGTTCCAGAATCAATCCTCAGTTATGTTCCCAGGCTACAGGGTTCCAGAATAAAACGTCAGTCATGTTCCCAGCCCACAGGGTTCCAGAACCAAGGCTCAGTCACGTTCCCAGGGCACAGTATTCCACAATCTAAACAGATGTCATGTTCCCAGGCCTCAGGTTTCCAGAATCCACCCATGTCATGTTCCCAGGCCACAGGGTTCCAGAATCAATCCTCAGTTATGTTCCCAGGCTACAAGGTTCCAGAATAAAACCTCAGTCATGTTCCTAGTCCACAGGGTTCCAGAATCCACCGTTGTCATGTGCCCAGGCCACAGGGTTCCAGAATCAATCCTCAGTTATGGTCCCAGGCTACAGGGTTCCAGAATAAAACCTCAGTCATGTTCCCAGTCCACAGGGTTCCAGAACCAAGGCTCAGTCAGGTTCCCGGGGCACAGTATTCCACAATCTAAACAGATGTCATGTTCCCAGGCCACAGGTTTCCAGAATCATGCCTCAGTCATGTTCCCAGGCCACAGGCATCCAGAATCAAACCTCAGTCATGTTGCCAGGCCATAGGGTACCACAATCAAACCTCAGTCATATTCCCAGACCTCAGGTTTACAGAATCAAACCGATTTCATGTTCCCAGGCAACAGGGTACCAGAATCCAAACCGATGGCATGTTCCCAGGCCACAGGATTCCACATTCTAACATCAGTCATGTTCCCAGGCCAATGGTTTCCAGAATCAAACCACAGTCATATTCCCAGGCCACATGGTTACAGAATCAAACCTCAGTCGTGTTCCCAGGACACAGGGTTCCAGAATAAAACCTCAGTCATGTTCCCTGGACACAGGTTTCAGAAATCAAATCCCAGTCATGTTCCCAGGCCACAGGGTTCCACAATAAAACCTCAGTCATGTTCCCAGGCCACAGGGTTCCAGAATCAAACTTCAGTCTTGTTCCCAGGACACAGGTTTCCAGAATCAACCAGATATCATGTTCCCTGGCCACAGTCTTCCAGAATCAATCCTCAGTCATGTTGCCAGGCCACAGGTTTCCACCATCAAACCTCAGACATGTTCCCAGGCCACAGGGTACCAGAGTCAAACCGTTCGCAGGTTCCCAGGCCACAGAGTTCCAGAATCCACCGATGTCATGCGGCCAGGCCACAGGGTTCCAGAATCAATCCTCAGTTATGTTCGCAGGCTACAGGGTTCAGGAATAAAACCTCAGTCATGTTCCCAGTCCACAGGGTTCCAGAATCAAGGCTCAGTCAGGTACCCGGGGCACAGTATTCCACAATCTAAACAGATGTCATGTTCCCAGGCCTCAGGGTTCCAGAATCCACCCATGTCATGTTCCCAGGCCCCAGGGTTCCAGAATCAATCCTCAGTTATGTTCCCAGGCTACAGGGTTCCAGAATAAAACCTCAGTCATGTTCCTAGTGCACAGTGTTCCAGAACCAAGGCTCAGTCAGGTTCCCGGGCCAAAGTATTCCACAATCTAAACAGATGTCATGTTTCCAGGCCACAGGTCTTCAGAATCACGCCTCAGTCATTTTCCCAGGCCACAGAGATCCAGAATCAAACCTCAGTCATGTTGCCAGGCCTAAGATTTCCGGAATCAAACCGATTTCGTTTTCCCAGGCCACAGGGTTCCAGAGTCAAACCGTTCGCAGGTTCCCAGGCCACAGTGTTCCAGAATCCACCGATGTCATGTTCCCAGGCCACAGGCTTCCAGAATCAATCCTCAGTTATGTTCCCAGGCTACAGGGTTCCAGAATAAAACCTCAGTCATGTTCCCAGTCCACAGGGTTCCAGAATCATGCCTCAGTCATGTTCCCAGGCCAAAGGCATCCAGAATCAAACCTCAGTCATGTTGCCAGGCCATAGGGTACCACAATCAAACCTCAGTCATATTCCCAGACCTCAGGTTTACAGAATCAAACCGATTTCATGTTCCCAGGCAACAGGGTACCAGAATCCAAACCGATGTCATGTTCCCAGGCCACAGGATTCCACATTCTAACATCAGTCATGTTCCCAGGCCAATGGTTTCCAGAATCAAACCTCAGTCATATTCCCAGGCCACATGGTTACAGAATCAAACCTCAGTCGTGTTCCCAGGACACAGGGTTCCAGAATAAAACCTCAGTCATGTTCCCTGGACACAGGTTTCAGAAATCAAATCCCAGTCATGTTCCCAGGCCAGAGGGTTCCACAATCAAACCTCAGTCCTGTTGCCAGGCCACGGTTCCACCATCAAGCCTCAGTCATGTTCCCAGGTCAGAGTGTTCCACAATCTAACCTAAGTCATCTTGCCAAGCCACAGGGTTCCACCATCAAACCTCAGGCATATTGCCAGGCCACAGTGTTCCACCATCAAGCCTCACTCATGTTCCCAAGCCTGAGGGTTCCACTATCAAACCTCAATCATGTGGCCAGGCCACAGGATTCAACCATGAAACCTCAGTCATGTTCCCAGTAAACAGGGCTCCAGAATCAAACCAATGTCATGTTCCCATGCCACGGGGTTCCAGTATCAGGCCTCAGTCATGGTCCCCGTGCACAGGATTCCAAATCAAACCTCAGTCATGTTGCCAGTCCACAGGTTTCTGCCATCAAACCTCAGTCATGTTCCCAGTAAACAGGGCTCCAGAATCAAGCCTCAGTCATTTTGCCAGGCCAGAGTGTTCCACCATCAAACCTCAGTCATGATCCCAGGCCACATGTTTCCACAATGAAACCTCAGTCATTTTCCCAGGCCAAAGGTTTCCAGAATCAAACCTCAGTCATATTCCCAGGACACATGGTTCCAGAATCAACCTGAGTCATGTTCGAAGGCCACAGGTTTCAACAATCAAACCTCAGTCATGTTCCCAGGACACAGGTGTCCAGAATCAAACCTCAGTCATGTTCCCAGAGAACAGGCTTCCAGAAACAAACCTCAGTCATGTTCCCAAGCCACAGGGTTGCAGAATCAAACCTCAGTCTTGTTCCCAGGACACAGGTGTCCAGAATCAAACCGCAGTCATGTTCCCAGGGAACAGGCTTCCAGAAACAAACCTCAGTCATGTTCCCAGGCCACAGGGTTCCAGAATCAAACTTCAGTCTTGTTCCCAGGACACAGGTTTCCAGAATCAACCAGATATCATGTTCCCTGGCCACAGTCTTCCAGAATCAATCCTCAGTCATGTTGCCAGGCCACAGGTTTCCACCATCAAACCTCAGACATGTTCCCAGGCCACAGGGTACCAGAGTCAAACCGTTCGCAGGTTCCCAGGCCACAGAGTTCCAGAATCCACCGATGTCATGCGGCCAGGCCACAGGGTTCCAGAATCAATCCTCAGTTATGTTCGCAGGCTACAGGGTTCCAGAATAAAACCTCAGTCATATTCCCAGTACATAGGGTTCCAGAACCAAGGCTCAGTAAGGTTCCCGGGTCACAGTATTCCACAATCTAAACAGATGTCTTGTTCCCAGGCCTCAGGGTTCCAGAATCCACCCATGTTATGTTCCCAGGCCACAGGGTTCCAGAATCAATCCTCAGTTATGTTCCCAGGCTACAGGGTTCCAGAATAAAACCTCAGTCATGTTCCCTGGACACAGGTTTCAGAAATCAAATCCCAGTCATGTTCCCAGGCCACAGGGTTCCACAATTAAACCTCAGTCATATTCCCACGCCAGAGGGTTCCACAATCAAACCTCAGTCCTGTTGCCAGGCCACGGTTCCACCATCAAGCCTCAGTCATGTTCCCAGGTCAGAGTGTTCCACAATCTAACCTAAGTCATCTTGCCAAGCCACAGGGTTCCACCATCAAACCTCAGGCATATTGCCAGGCCACAGTGTTCCACCATCAAGCCTCACTCATGTTCCCAAGCCTGAGGGTTCCACTATCAAACCTCAATCATGTTGCCAGGCCACAGGATTCAACCATGAAACCTCAGTCATGTTCCCAGTAAACAGGGCTCCAGAATCAAACCAATGTCATGTTCCCATGCCACGGGGTTCCAGTATCAGGCCTCAGTCATGGTCCCCGTGCTCAGGGTTCCAAATCAAACCTCAGTCATGTTGCCAGTCCACAGGTTTCTGCCATCAAACCTCAGTCATGTTCCCAGTAAACAGGGCTCCAGAATCAAGCCTCAGTCATTTTGCCAGGCCAGAGTGTTCCACCATCAAACCTCAGTCATGATCCCAGGCCACATGTTTCCACAATGAAACCTCAGTCATTTTCCCAGGCCAAAGGTTTCCAGAATCAAACATCAGTCATATTCCCAGGACACATGGTTCCAGAATCAACCTAAGTCATGTTCGAAGGCCACAGTTTTCAACAATCAAACCTCAGTCATGTTCCCAGTCCACAGGGTTCCAGAATCAAGGCTCAGTCAGGTACCCGGGGCACAGTATTCCACAGTCTAAACAGATGTCATGTTCCCAGGCATCAGGGTTCCAGAATCCACCCATGTCATGTTCCCAGGCCACAGGGTTCCAGAATCAATCCTCAGTTATGTTCCCAGGTTACAGGGTTCCAGAATAAAACCTCAGTCATATTCCCTGTACATAGGGTTCCAGAACCAAGGCTCAGTCAGGTTCCCGGGTCACAGTATTCCACAATCTAAACAGATGTCTTGTTCCCAGGCCTCAGGGTTCCAGAATCCACCCATGTTATGTTCCCAGGCCACAGGGTTCCAGAATCAATCCTCAGTTATGTTCCCAGGCTACAGGGTTCCAGAATAAAACCTCAGTCATGTTCCTAGTGCACAGTGTTCCAGAACCAAGGCTCAGTCAGGTTCCCGGGCCAAAGTATTCCACAATCTAAACAGATGTCATGTTTCCAGGCCACAGGTCTTCAGAATCACGCTTCAGTCATTTTCCCAGGCCACAGAGACCTAGAATCAAACCTCAGTCATGTTGCCAGGCCTCAGATTTCCGGAATCAAACCGATTTCGTGTTCCCAGGCCACAGGGTTCCAGAGTCAAACCGTTCGCAGGTTCCCAGGCCACAGTGTTCCAGAATCCACCGATGTCATGTTCCCAGGCCACAGGCTTCCAGAATCAATCCTCAGTTATGTTCCCAGGCTACAGGGTTCCAGAATAAAACCTCAGTCATGTTCCCAGTCCACAGGGTTCCAGAACCAAGGCTCAGTCAGGTTCCCGGGCCACAGTATTCCACAATCTAAACAGATGTCATGTTCCAAGGCCTCAGTTTTCCAGAATCCACCCATGTCATGTTCCTGGGCCACAGGGTTCCAAAGTGAATCCTCAGTTATGTTCCCAGGCTACACGGCTCCAGAATAAAACCTCAGTCATATTCCCATTCCACAGGTTTCCAGAACCAACGCTCAGTCAAGTTCCCAGGCCACAGGATTCCACAATCTAAACAGATTTCATGTTCCCAGGCCTCAGGGTTCCAGAATCCACCCATGTCATGTTAACAGGACACAGGGTTCCAGAATGAAACCTCAGTCATGTTCCCAGTCCACAGTGGTCCAGAACCAAGGCTCAGTCAGGTTCCCGGGGCACAGTATTCCACAATCTAAACAGATGTCATGTTCCCAGGCCACAGGGATCCAGAATCAAACCTCAGTCATGTTGCCAGGCCATAGGGTACCACCATCAAACCTCAGTCATATTCCCAGACCTCAGGTTTACAGAATCAAACCGATTTCATGTTCCCAGGCAACAGGGTACCAGAATCCAAACCGATGTCATGTTCCCAGGCCACAGGATTCCACATTCTAACATCAGTCATGTTCCCAGGCCAATGGTTTCCAGAATCAAACCTCAGTCATATTCCCAGGCCACATGGTTACAGAATCAAACCTCAGTCGTGTTCCCAGGACACAGGGTTCCAGAATAAAACCTCAGTCATGTTCCCTGGACACAGGTTTCAGAAATCAAATCCCAGTCATGTTCCCAGGCCACAGGGTTCCACAATTAAACCTCAGTCATATTCCCAGGCCAGAGGGTTCCACAATCAAACCTCAGTCCTGTGGCCAGGCCACGGTTCCACCATCAAGCCTCAGTCATGTTCCCAGGTCAGAGTGTTCCACAATCTAACCTAAGTCATCTTGCCAAGCCACAGGGTTCCACCATCAAACCTCAGGCATATTGCCAGGCCACAGTGTTCCACCATCAAGCCTCACTCATGTTCCCAAGCCTGAGGGTTCCACTATCAAACCTCAATCATGTTGCCAGGCCACAGGATTCAACCATGAAACCTCAGTCATGTTCCCAGTAAACAGGGCTCCAGAATCAAACCAATGTCATGTTCCCATGCCACGGGGTTCCAGTATCAGGCCTCAGGCATGGTCCCCGTGCACAGGGTTCCAAATCAAACCTCAGTCATGTTGCCAGTCCACAGGTTTCTGCCATCAAACCTCAGTCATGTTCCCAGTAAACAGGGCTCCAGAATCAAGCCTCAGTCATTTTGCCAGGCCAGAGTGTTCCACCATCAAACCTCAGTCATGATCCCAGGCCACATGTTTCCACAATGAAACCTCAGTCATTTTCCCAGGCCAAAGGTTTCCAGAATCAAACCTCAGTCATATTCCCAGGACACATGGTTCCAGAATCAACCTGAGTCATGTTCGAAGGCCACAGGTTTCAACAATCAAACCTCAGTCATGTTCCCAGGACACAGGTGTCCAGAATCAAACCTCAGTCATGTTCCCAGAGAACAGGCTTCCAGAAACAAACCTCAGTCATGTTCCCAAGCCACAGGGTTGCAGAATCAAACCTCAGTCTTGTTCCCAGGACACAGGTGTCCAGAATCAAACCGCAGTCATGTTCCCAGGGAACAGGCTTCCAGAAACAAACCTCAGTCATGTTCCCAGGCCACAGGGTTCCAGAATCAAACTTCAGTCTTGTTCCCAGGACACAGGTTTCCAGAATCAACCAGATATCATGTCCCCTGGCCACAGTCTTCCAGAATCAATCCTCAGTCATGTTGCCAGGCCACAGGTTTCCACCATCAAACCTCAGACATGTTCCCAGGCCACAGGGTACCAGAGTCAAACCGTTCGCAGGTTCCCAGGCCACAGAGTTCCAGAATCCACCGATGTCATGCGGCCAGGCCACAGGGTTCCAGAATCAATCCTCAGTTATGTTCGCAGGCTACAGGGTTCCGGAATAAAACCTCAGTCATGTTCCCAGTCCACAGGGTTCCAGAATCAAGGCTCAGTCAGGTACCCGGGGCACAGTATTCCACAATCTAAACAGATGTCATGTTCCCAGGCCTCAGGGTTCCAGAATCCACCCATGTCATGTTCCCAGGCCACAGGGTTCCAGAATCAATCCTCAGTTATGTTCCCAGGCTACAGGGTTCCAGAATAAAACCTCAGTCATATTCCCAGTACATAGGGTTCCAGAACCAAGGCTCAGTCAGGTTCCCGGGGCACAGTATTCCACAATCTAAACAGATGTCATGTTCCCAGGCCACAGGGATCCAGAATCAAACCTCAGTCATGTTGCCAGGCCATAGGGTACCACCATCAAACCTCAGTTATATTCCCAGGACTAAGGTTTCCAGAATCAAACCGATTTCATGTTTCCAGGCAACAGGGTACCAGAATCTAAACCGATGTCATGTTCCCAGGGCACAGGATTCCACACTCTAACATCAGTCATGTTCCCAGGCCAATGGTTTCCAGAATCAAACCTAAGTCATATTCCCAGGCCACATGGTTCCAGAATCAAACCTCTGTCGTGTTCCCAGGACACAGGGTTCCAGAATAAAACCTCAGTCATTTTACCTGGACACAGGTTTCAGAAATCAAATCCCAGTCATGTTCCCAGGCCACAGGGTTCCAGAATCAATCCTCAGTTATGTTCCCAGGCTACAGGGTTCCAGAATAAAACGTCAGTCATGTTCCCAGTCCACAGGGTTCCAGAACCAAGGCTCAGTCACGTTCCCAGGGCACAGTATTCCACAATCTAAACAGATGTCATGTTCCCAGGCCTCAGGGTTCCAGAATCCACCCATGTCATGTTCCCAGGCCACAGGGTTCCAGAATCAATCCTCAGTTATGTTCCCAGGCTACAGGGTTCCAGAATAAAACCTCAGTCATATTCCCAGTACATAGGGTTCCAGAACCAAGGCTCAGTCAGGTTCCCGGGGCACAGTATTCCACAATCCAAACAGATGTCATGTTCCCAGGCCACAGGGATCCAGAATCAAACCTCAGTCATGTTGCCAGGCCATAGGGTACCACCATCAAACCTCAGTTATATTCCCAGGACTAAGGTTTCCAGAATCAAACCGATTTCATGTTTCCAGGCAACAGGGTACCAGAATCTAAACCGATGTCATGTTCCCAGGGCACAGGATTCCACACTCTAACATCAGTCATGTTCCAAGGCCAATGGTTTCCAGAATCAAACCTAAGTCATATTCCCAGGCCACATGGTTCCAGAATCAAACCTCTGTCGTGTTCCCAGGACACAGGGTTCCAGAATAAAACCTCAGTCATTTTCCCTGGACACAGGTTTCAGAAATCAAATCCCAGTCATGTTCCCAGGCCACAGGGTTCCAGAATCAATCCTCAGTTATGTTCCCAGGCTACAGGGTTCCAGAATAAAACGTCAGTCATGTTCCCAGTCCACAGGGTTCCAGAACCAAGGCTCAGTCACGTTCCCAGGGCACAGTATTCCACAATCTAAACAGATGTCATGTTCCCAGGCCTCAGGGTTCCAGAATCCACCCATGTCATGTTCCCAGGCCACAGGGTTCCAGAATCAATCCTCAGTTATGTTCCCAGGCTACAAGGTTCCAGAATAAAACCTCAGTCATGTTCCCAGGCCTCAGGGTTCCAGAATCCACCCATGTCATGTTCCCAGGCCACAGGGTTCCAGAATCAATCCTCAGTTATGTTCCCAGGCTACAGGGTTCCAGAATAAAACCTCAGTCATGTTCCCAGTCCATAGGGTTCCAGAACCAAGGCTCAGTCAGGTTCCCGGGGCACAGTATTCCACAATCCAAACAGATGTCATGTTCCCAGGCCACAGGCATCCAGAATCAAACCTCAGTCATGTTGCCAGGCCATAGGGTACCACCATCAAACCTCAGTTATATTCCCAGGACTAAGGTTTCCAGAATCAAACCGATTTCATGTTTCCAGGCAACAGGGTACCAGAATCTAAACCGATGTCATGTTCCCAGGGCACAGGATTCCACACTCTAACATCAGTCATGTTCCAAGGCCAATGGTTTCCAGAATCAAACCTAAGTCATATTCCCAGGCCACATGGTTACACAATCAAACCTCAGTCGTGTTCCCAGGACACAGGGTTCCAGAATAAAACCTCAGTCATGTTCCCTGGACACAGGTTTCAGAAATCAAATCCCAGTCATGTTCCCAGGCCACAGGGTTCCACAATTAAACCTCAGTCATATTCCCAGGCCAGAGGGTTCCACAATCAAACCTCAGTCCGGTTGCCAGGCCACGGTTCCACCATCAAGCCTCAGTCATGTTCCCAGGTCAGAGTGTTCCACAATCTAACCTAAGTCATCTTGCCAAGCCACAGGGTTCCACCATCAAACCTCAGGCATATTGCCAGGCCACAGTGTTCCACCATCAAGCCTCACTCATGTTCCCAAGCCTGAGGGTTCCACTATCAAACCTCAATCATGTTGCCAGGCCACAGGATTCAACCATGAAACCTCAGTCATGTTCCCAGTAAACAGGGCTCCAGAATCAAACCAATGTCATGTTCCCATGCCACGGGGTTCCAGTATCAGGCCTCAGGCATGGTCCCCGTGCACAGGGTTCCAAATCAAACCTCAGTCAAGTTGCCAGTCCACAGGTTTCTGCCATCAAACCTCAGTCATGTTCCCAGTAAACAGGGCTCCAGAATCAAGCCTCAGTCATTTTGCCAGGCCAGAGTGTTCCACCATCAAACCTCAGTCATGATCCCAGGCCACATGTTTCCACAATGAAACCTCAGTCATTTTCCCAGGCCAAAGGTTTCCAGAATCAAACCTCAGTCATATTCCCAGGACACATGGTTCCAGAATCAACCTGAGTCATGTTCGAAGGCCACAGGTTTCAACAATCAAACCTCAGTCATGTTCCCAGGACACAGGTGTCCAGAATCAAACCTCAGTCATGTTCCCAGAGAACAGGCTTCCAGAAACAAACCTCAGTCATGTTCCCAAGCCACAGGGTTGCAGAATCAAACCTCAGTCTTGTTCCCAGGACACAGGTGTCCAGAATCAAACCGCAGTCATGTTCCCAGGGAACAGGCTTCCAGAAACAAACCTCAGTCATGTTCCCAGGCCACAGGGTTCCAGAATCAAACTTCAGTCTTGTTCCCAGGACACAGGTTTCCAGAATCAACCAGATATCATGTTCCCTGGCCACAGTCTTCCAGAATCAATCCTCAGTCATGTTGCCAGGCCACAGGTTTCCACCATCAAACCTCAGACATGTTCCCAGGCCACAGGGTACCAGAGTCAAACCGTTCGCAGGTTCCCAGGCCACAGAGTTCCAGAATCCACCGATGTCATGCGGCCAGGCCACAGGGTTCCAGAATCAATCCTCAGTTATGTTCGCAGGCTACAGGGTTCCGGAATAAAACCTCAGTCATGTTCCCAGTCCACAGGGTTCCAGAATCAAGGCTCAGTCAGGTACCCGGGGCACAGTATTCCACAATCTAAACAGATGTCATGTTCCCAGGCCTCAGGGTTCCAGAATCCACCCATGTCATGTTCCCAGGCCACAGGGTTCCAGAATCAATCCTCAGTTATGTTCCCAGGCTACAGGGTTCCAGAATAAAACCTCAGTCATATTCCCAGTACATAGGGTTCCAGAACCAAGGCTCAGTCAGGTTCCCGGGGCACAGTATTCCACAATCTAAACAGATGTCATGTTCCCAGGCCACAGGGATCCAGAATCAAACCTCAGTCATGTTGCCAGGCCATAGGGTACCACCATCAAACCTCAGTTATATTCCCAGGACTAAGGTTTCCAGAATCAAACCGATTTCATGTTTCCAGGCAACAGGGTACCAGAATCTAAACCGATGTCATGTTCCCAGGGCACAGGATTCCACACTCTAACATCAGTCATGTTCCCAGGCCAATGGTTTCCAGAATCAAACCTAAGTCATATTCCCAGGCCACATGGTTCCAGAATCAAACCTCTGTCGTGTTCCCAGGACACAGGGTTCCAGAATAAAACCTCAGTCATTTTCCCTGGACACAGGTTTCAGAAATCAAATCCCAGTCATGTTCCCAGGCCACAGGGTTCCAGAATCAATCCTCAGTTATGTTCCCAGGCTACAGGGTTCCAGAATAAAACGTCAGTCATGTTCCCAGTCCACAGGGTTCCAGAACCAAGGCTCAGTCACGTTCCCAGGGCACAGTATTCCACAATCTAAACAGATGTCATGTTCCCAGGCCTCAGGGTTCCAGAATCCACCCATGTCATGTTCCCAGGCCACAGGGTTCCAGAATCAATCCTCAGTTATGTTCCCAGGCTACAGGGTTCCAGAATAAAACCTCAGTCATATTCCCAGTACATAGGGTTCCAGAACCAAGGCTCAGTCAGGTTCCCGGGGCACAGTATTCCACAATCCAAACAGATGTCATGTTCCCAGGCCACAGGGATCCAGAATCAAACCTCAGTCATGTTGCCAGGCCATAGGGTACCACCATCAAACCTCAGTTATATTCCCAGGACTAAGGTTTCCAGAATCAAACCGATTTCATGTTTCCAGGCAACAGGGTACCAGAATCTAAACCGATGTCATGTTCCCAGGGCACAGGATTCCACACTCTAACATCAGTCATGTTCCAAGGCCAATGGTTTCCAGAATCAAACCTAAGTCATATTCCCAGGCCACATGGTTCCAGAATCAAACCTCTGTCGTGTTCCCAGGACACAGGGTTCCAGAATAAAACCTCAGTCATTTTCCCTGGACACAGGTTTCAGAAATCAAATCCCAGTCATGTTCCCAGGCCACAGGGTTCCAGAATCAATCCTCAGTTATGTTCCCAGGCTACAGGGTTCCAGAATAAAACGTCAGTCATGTTCCCAGTCCACAGGGTTCCAGAACCAAGGCTCAGTCACGTTCCCAGGGCACAGTATTCCACAATCTAAACAGATGTCATGTTCCCAGGCCTCAGGGTTCCAGAATCCACCCATGTCATGTTCCCAGGCCACAGGGTTCCAGAATCAATCCTCAGTTATGTTCCCAGGCTACAAGGTTCCAGAATAAAACCTCAGTCATGTTCCCAGGCCTCAGGGTTCCAGAATCCACCCATGTCATGTTCCCAGGCCACAGGGTTCCAGAATCAATCCTCAGTTATGTTCCCAGGCTACAGGGTTCCAGAATAAAACCTCAGTCATGTTCCCAGTCCATAGGGTTCCAGAACCAAGGCTCAGTCAGGTTCCCGGGGCACAGTATTCCACAATCCAAACAGATGTCATGTTCCCAGGCCACAGGCATCCAGAATCAAACCTCAGTCATGTTGCCAGGCCATAGGGTACCACCATCAAACCTCAGTTATATTCCCAGGACTAAGGTTTCCAGAATCAAACCGATTTCATGTTTCCAGGCAACAGGGTACCAGAATCTAAACCGATGTCATGTTCCCAGGGCACAGGATTCCACACTCTAACATCAGTCATGTTCCAAGGCCAATGGTTTCCAGAATCAAACCTAAGTCATATTCCCAGGCCACATGGTTACACAATCAAACCTCAGTCGTGTTCCCAGGACACAGGGTTCCAGAATAAAACCTCAGTCATGTTCCCTGGACACAGGTTTCAGAAATCAAATCCCAGTCATGTTCCCAGGCCACAGGGTTCCACAATTAAACCTCATTCATATTCCCAGGCCAGAGGGTTCCACAATCAAACCTCAGTCCGGTTGCCAGGCCACGGTTCCACCATCAAGCCTCAGTCATGTTCCCAGGTCAGAGTGTTCCACAATCTAACCTAAGTCATCTTGCCAAGCCACAGGGTTCCACCATCAAACCTCAGGCATATTGCCAGGCCACAGTGTTCCACCATCAAGCCTCACTCATGTTCCCAAGCCTGAGGGTTCCACTATCAAACCTCAATCATGTTGCCAGGCCACAGGATTCAACCATGAAACCTCAGTCATGTTCCCAGTAAACAGGGCTCCAGAATCAAACCAATGTCATGTTCCCATGCCACGGGGTTCCAGTATCAGGCCTCAGGCATGGTCCCCGTGCACAGGGTTCCAAATCAAACCTCAGTCAAGTTGCCAGTCCACAGGTTTCTGCCATCAAACCTCAGTCATGTTCCCAGTAAACAGGGCTCCAGAATCAAGCCTCAGTCATTTTGCCAGGCCAGAGTGTTCCACCATCAAACCTCAGTCATGATCCCAGGCCACATGTTTCCACAATGAAACCTCAGTCATTTTCCCAGGCCAAAGGTTTCCAGAATCAAACCTCAGTCATATTCCCAGGACACATGGTTCCAGAATCAACCTGAGTCATGTTCGAAGGCCACAGGTTTCAACAATCAAACCTCAGTCATGTTCCCAGGACACAGGTGTCCAGAATCAAACCTCAGTCATGTTCCCAGAGAACAGGCTTCCAGAAACAAACCTCAGTCATGTTCCCAAGCCACAGGGTTGCAGAATCAAACCTCAGTCTTGTTCCCAGGACACAGGTGTCCAGAATCAAACCGCAGTCATGTTCCCAGGGAACAGGCTTCCAGAAACAAACCTCAGTCATGTTCCCAGGCCACAGGGTTCCAGAATCAAACTTCAGTCTTGTTCCCAGGACACAGGTTTCCAGAATCAACCAGATATCATGTTCCCTGGCCACAGTCTTCCAGAATCAATCCTCAGTCATGTTGCCAGGCCACAGGTTTCCACCATCAAACCTCAGACATGTTCCCAGGCCACAGGGTACCAGAGTCAAACCGTTCGCAGGTTCCCAGGCCACAGAGTTCCAGAATCCACCGATGTCATGCGGCCAGGCCACAGGGTTCCAGAATCAATCCTCAGTTATGTTCGCAGGCTACAGGGTTCCGGAATAAAACCTCAGTCATGTTCCCAGTCCACAGGGTTCCAGAATCAAGGCTCAGTCAGGTACCCGGGGCACAGTATTCCACAATCTAAACAGATGTCATGTTCCCAGGCCTCAGGGTTCCAGAATCCACCCATGTCATGTTCCCAGGCCACAGGGTTCCAGAATCAATCCTCAGTTATGTTCCCAGGCTACAGGGTTCCAGAATAAAACCTCAGTCATATTCCCAGTACATAGGGTTCCAGAACCAAGGCTCAGTCAGGTTCCCGGGGCACAGTATTCCACAATCTAAACAGATGTCATGTTCCCAGGCCACAGGGATCCAGAATCAAACCTCAGTCATGTTGCCAGGCCATAGGGTACCACCATCAAACCTCAGTTATATTCCCAGGACTAAGGTTTCCAGAATCAAACCGATTTCATGTTTCCAGGCAACAGGGTACCAGAATCTAAACCGATGTCATGTTCCCAGGGCACAGGATTCCACACTCTAACATCAGTCATGTTCCCAGGCCAATGGTTTCCAGAATCAAACCTAAGTCATATTCCCAGGCCACATGGTTCCAGAATCAAACCTCTGTCGTGTTCCCAGGACACAGGGTTCCAGAATAAAACCTCAGTCATTTTCCCTGGACACAGGTTTCAGAAATCAAATCCCAGTCATGTTCCCAGGCCACAGGGTTCCAGAATCAATCCTCAGTTATGTTCCCAGGCTACAGGGTTCCAGAATAAAACGTCAGTCATGTTCCCAGTCCACAGGGTTCCAGAACCAAGGCTCAGTCACGTTCCCAGGGCACAGTATTCCACAATCTAAACAGATGTCATGTTCCCAGGCCTCAGGGTTCCAGAATCCACCCATGTCATGTTCCCAGGCCACAGGGTTCCAGAATCAATCCTCAGTTATGTTCCCAGGCTACAGGGTTCCAGAATAAAACCTCAGTCATATTCCCAGTACATAGGGTTCCAGAACCAAGGCTCAGTCAGGTTCCCGGGGCACAGTATTCCACAATCCAAACAGATGTCATGTTCCCAGGCCACAGGGATCCAGAATCAAACCTCAGTCATGTTGCCAGGCCATAGGGTACCACCATCAAACCTCAGTTATATTCCCAGGACTAAGGTTTCCAGAATCAAACCGATTTCATGTTTCCAGGCAACAGGGTACCAGAATCTAAACCGATGTCATGTTCCCAGGGCACAGGATTCCACACTCTAACATCAGTCATGTTCCAAGGCCAATGGTTTCCAGAATCAAACCTAAGTCATATTCCCAGGCCACATGGTTCCAGAATCAAACCTCTGTCGTGTTCCCAGGACACAGGGTTCCAGAATAAAACCTCAGTCATTTTCCCTGGACACAGGTTTCAGAAATCAAATCCCAGTCATGTTCCCAGGCCACAGGGTTCCAGAATCAATCCTCAGTTATGTTCCCAGGCTACAGGGTTCCAGAATAAAACGTCAGTCATGTTCCCAGTCCACAGGGTTCCAGAACCAAGGCTCAGTCACGTTCCCAGGGCACAGTATTCCACAATCTAAACAGATGTCATGTTCCCAGGCCTCAGGGTTCCAGAATCCACCCATGTCATGTTCCCAGGCCACAGGGTTCCAGAATCAATCCTCAGTTATGTTCCCCGGCTACAAGGTTCCAGAATAAAACCTCAGTCATGTTCCCAGGCCTCAGGGTTCCAGAATCCACCCATGTCATGTTCCCAGGCCACAGGGTTCCAGAATCAATCCTCAGTTATGTTCCCAGGCTACAGGGTTCCAGAATAAAACCTCAGTCATGTTCCCAGTCCATAGGGTTCCAGAACCAAGGCTCAGTCAGGTTCCCGGGGCACAGTATTCCACAATCCAAACAGATGTCATGTTCCCAGGCCACAGGCATCCAGAATCAAACCTCAGTCATGTTGCCAGGCCATAGGGTACCACCATCAAACCTCAGTTATATTCCCAGGACTAAGGTTTCCAGAATCAAACCGATTTCATGTTTCCAGGCAACAGGGTACCAGAATCTAAACCGATGTCATGTTCCCAGGGCACAGGATTCCACACTCTAACATCAGTCATGTTCCAAGGCCAATGGTTTCCAGAATCAAACCTAAGTCATATTCCCAGGCCACATGGTTACACAATCAAACCTCAGTCGTGTTCCCAGGACACAGGGTTCCAGAATAAAACCTCAGTCATGTTCCCTGGACACAGGTTTCAGAAATCAAATCCCAGTCATGTTCCCAGGCCACAGGGTTCCACAATTAAACCTCAGTCATATTCCCAGGCCAGAGGGTTCCACAATCAAACCTCAGTCCTGTTGCCAGGCCACGGTTCCACCATCAAGCCTCAGTCATGTTCCCAGGTCAGAGTGTTCCACAATCTAACCTAAGTCATCTTGCCAAGCCACAGGGTTCCACCATCAAACCTCAGGCATATTGCCAGGCCACAGTGTTCCACCATCAAGCCTCACTCATGTTCCCAAGCCTGAGGGTTCCACTATCAAACCTCAATCATGTTGCCAGGCCACAGGATTCAACCATGAAACCTCAGTCATGTTCCCAGTAAACAGGGCTCCAGAATCAAACCAATGTCATGTTCCCATGCCACGGGGTTCCAGTATCAGGCCTCAGGCATGGTCCCCGTGCACAGGGTTCCAAATCAAACCTCAGTCATGTTGCCAGTCCACAGGTTTCTGCCATCAAACCTCAGTCATGTTCCCAGTAAACAGGGCTCCAGAATCAAGCCTCAGTCATTTTGCCAGGCCAGAGTGTTCCACCATCAAACCTCAGTCATGATCCCAGGCCACATGTTTCCACAATGAAACCTCAGTCATTTTCCCAGGCCAAAGGTTTCCAGAATCAAACCTCAGTCATATTCCCAGGACACATGGTTCCAGAATCAACCTGAGTCATGTTCGAAGGCCACAGGTTTCAACAATCAAACCTCAGTCATGTTCCCAGGACACAGGTGTCCAGAATCAAACCTCAGTCATGTTCCCAGAGAACAGGCTTCCAGAAACAAACCTCAGTCATGTTCCCAAGCCACAGGGTTGCAGAATCAAACCTCAGTCTTGTTCCCAGGACACAGGTGTCCAGAATCAAACCGCAGTCATGTTCCCAGGGAACAGGCTTCCAGAAACAAACCTCAGTCATGTTCCCAGGCCACAGGGTTCCAGAATCAAACTTCAGTCTTGTTCCCAGGACACAGGTTTCCAGAATCAACCAGATATCATGTTCCCTGGCCACAGTCTTCCAGAATCAATCCTCAGTCATGTTGCCAGGCCACAGGTTTCCACCATCAAACCTCAGACATGTTCCCAGGCCACAGGGTACCAGAGTCAAACCGTTCGCAGGTTCCCAGGCCACAGAGTTCCAGAATCCACCGATGTCATGCGGCCAGGCCACAGGGTTCCAGAATCAATCCTCAGTTATGTTCGCAGGCTACAGGGTTCCGGAATAAAACCTCAGTCATGTTCCCAGTCCACAGGGTTCCAGAATCAAGGCTCAGTCAGGTACCCGGGGCACAGTATTCCACAATCTAAACAGATGTCATGTTCCCAGGCCTCAGGGTTCCAGAATCCACCCATGTCATGTTCCCAGGCCACAGGGTTCCAGAATCAATCCTCAGTTATGTTCCCAGTCTACAGGGTTCCAGAATAAAACCTCAGTCATATTCCCAGTACATAGGGTTCCAGAACCAAGGCTCAGTCAGGTTCCCGGGGCACAGTATTCCACAATCTAAACAGATGTCATGTTCCCAGGCCACAGGGATCCAGAATCAAACCTCAGTCATGTTGCCAGGCCATAGGGTACCACCATCAAACCTCAGTTATATTCCCAGGACTAAGGTTTCCAGAATCAAACCGATTTCATGTTTCCAGGCAACAGGGTACCAGAATCTAAACCGATGTCATGTTCCCAGGGCACAGGATTCCACACTCTAACATCAGTCATGTTCCAAGGCCAATGGTTTCCAGAATCAAACCTAAGTCATATTCCCAGGCCACATGGTTCCAGAATCAAACCTCTGTCGTGTTCCCAGGACACAGGGTTCCAGAATAAAACCTCAGTCATGTTCCCTGGACACAGGTTTCAGAAATCAAATCCCAGTCATGTTCCCAGGCCACAGGGTTCCACAATTAAACCTCAGTCATATTCCCAGGCCAGAGGGTTCCACAATCAAACCTCAGTCCTGTTGCCAGGCCACGGTTCCACCATCAAGCCTCAGTCATGTTCCCAGGTCAGAGTGTTCCACAATCTAACCTAAGTCATCTTGCCAAGCCACAGGGTTCCACCATCAAACCTCAGGCATATTGCCAGGCCACAGTGTTCCACCATCAAGCCTCACTCATGTTCCCAAGCCTGAGGGTTCCACTATCAAATCTCAATCATGTTGCCAGGCCACAGGATTCAACCATGAAACCTCAGTCATGTTCCCAGTAAACAGGGCTCCAGAATCAAACCAATGTCATGTTCCCATGCCACGGGGTTCCAGTATCAGGCCTCAGGCATGGTCCCCGTGCACAGGGTTCCAAATCAAACCTCAGTCATGTTGCCAGTCCACAGGTTTCTGCCATCAAACCTCAGTCATGTTCCCAGTAAACAGGGCTCCAGAATCAAGCCTCAGTCATTTTGCCAGGCCAGAGTGTTCCACCATCAAACCTCAGTCATGATCCCAGGCCACATGTTTCCACAATGAAACCTCAGTCATTTTCCCAGGCCAAAGGTTTCCAGAATCAAACCTCAGTCATATTCCCAGGACACATGGTTCCAGAATCAACCTGAGTCATGTTCGAAGGCCACAGGTTTCAACAATCAAACCTCAGTCATGTTCCCAGGACACAGGTGTCCAGAATCAAACCTCAGTCATGTTCCCAGAGAACAGGCTTCCAGAAACAAACCTCAGTCATGTTCCCAAGCCACAGGGTTGCAGAATCAAACCTCAGTCTTGTTCCCAGGACACAGGTGTCCAGAATCAAACCGCAGTCATGTTCCCAGGGAACAGGCTTCCAGAAACAAACCTCAGTCATGTTCCCAGGCCACAGGGTTCCAGAATCAAACTTCAGTCTTGTTCCCAGGACACAGGTTTCCAGAATCAACCAGATATCATGTTCCCTGGCCACAGTCTTCCAGAATCAATCCTCAGTCATGTTGCCAGGCCACAGGTTTCCACCATCAAACCTCAGACATGTTCCCAGGCCACAGGGTACCAGAGTCAAACCGTTCGCAGGTTCCCAGGCCACAGAGTTCCAGAATCCACCGATGTCATGCGGCCAGGCCACAGGGTTCCAGAATCAATCCTCAGTTATGTTCGCAGGCTACAGGGTTCCGGAATAAAACCTCAGTCATGTTCCCAGTCCACAGGGTTCCAGAATCAAGGCTCAGTCAGGTACCCGGGGCACAGTATTCCACAATCTAAACAGATGTCATGTTCCCAGGCCTCAGGGTTCCAGAATCCACCCATGTCATGTTCCCAGGCCACAGGGTTCCAGAATCAATCCTCAGTTATGTTCCCAGTCTACAGGGTTCCAGAATAAAACCTCAGTCATATTCCCAGTACATAGGGTTCCAGAACCAAGGCTCAGTCAGGTTCCCGGGTCACAGTATTCCACAATCTAAACAGATGTCATGTTCCCAGGCCACAGGGATCCAGAATCAAACCTCAGTCATGTTGCCAGGCCATAGGGTACCACCATCAAACCTCAGTTATATTCCCAGGACTAAGGTTTCCAGAATCAAACCGATTTCATGTTTCCAGGCAACAGGGTACCAGAATCTAAACCGATGTCATGTTCCCAGGGCACAGGAATCCACACTCTAACATCAGTCATGTTCCAAGGCCAATGGTTTCCAGAATCAAACCTAAGTCATATTCCCAGGCCACATGGTTCCAGAATCAAACTTCTGTCGTGTTCCCAGGACACAGGGTTCCAGAATAAAACCTCAGTCATGTTCCCTGGACACAGGTTTCAGAAATCAAATCCCAGTCATGTTCCCAGGCCACAGGGTTCCACAATTAAACCTCAGTCATATTCCCAGGCCAGAGGGTTCCATAATCAAACCTCAGTCCTGTGGCCAGGCCACGGTTCCACCATCAAGCCTCAGTCATGTTCCCAGGTCAGAGTGTTCCACAATCTAACCTAAGTCATCTTGCCAAGCCACAGGGTTCCACCATCAAACCTCAGGCATATTGCCAGGCCACAGTGTTCCACCATCAAGCCTCACTCATGTTCCCAAGCCTGAGGGTTCCACTATCAAACCTCAATCATGTTGCCAGGCCACAGGATTCAACCATGAAACCTCAGTCATGTTCCCAGTAAACAGGGCTCCAGAATCAAACCAATGTCATGTTCCCATGCCACGGGGTTCCAGTATCAGGCCTCAGTCATGGTCCCCGTGCACAGGGTTCCAAATCAAACCTCAGTCATGTTGCCAGTCCACAGGTTTCTGCCATCAAACCTCAGTCATGTTCCCAGTAAACAGGGCTCCAGAATCAAGCCTCAGTCATTTTGCCAGGCCAGAGTGTTCCACCATCGAACCTCAGTCATGATCCCAGGCCACATGTTTCCACAATGAAACCTCAGTCATTTTCCCAGGACAAAGGTTTCCAGAATCAAACCTCAGTCATATTTCCAGGACACATGGTTCCAGAATCAACCTGAGTCATGTTCGAAGGCCACAGGTTTCAACAATCAAACCTCAGTCATGTTCCCAGGACACAGGTGTCCAGAATCAAACCTCAGTCATGTTCCCAGAGAACAGGCTTCCAGAAACAAACCTCAGTCATGTTCCCAAGCCACAGGGTTGCAGAATCAAACCTCAGTCTTGTTCCCAGGACACAGGTGTCCAGAATCAAACCGCAGTCATGTTCCCAGGGAACAGGCTTCCAGAAACAAACCTCAGTCATGTTCCCAGACCCAGGGTTCCAGAATCAAACTTCAGTCTTGTTCCCAGGACACAGGTTTCCAGAATCAACCAGATATCATGTTCCCTGGCCACAGTCTTCCAGAATCAATCCTCAGTCATGTTGCCAGGCCACAGGTTTCCACCATCAAACCTCAGACATGTTCCCAGGCCACAGGGTACCAGAGTCAAACCGTTCGCAGGTTCCCAGGCCACAGAGTTCCAGAATCCACCGATGTCATGCGGCCAGGCCACAGGGTTCCAGAATCAATCCTCAGTTATGTTCGCAGGCTACAGGGTTCCGGAATAAAACCTCAGTCATGTTCCCTGTCCACAGGGTTCCAGAACCAAGGCGCAGTCAGGTTCCCGGGGCACAGTATTCCACAATCTAAACAGATGTCATGTTCCCAGGCCACAGGGATCCAGAATCAAACCTCAGTCATGTTGCCAGGCCATAGGGTACCACCATCAAACCTCAGTTATATTCCCAGGACTAAGGTTTCCAGAATCAAACCGATTTCATGTTTCCAGGCAACAGGGTACCAGAATCTAAACCGATGTCATGTTCCCAGGGCACAGGATTCCACACTCTAACATCAGTCATGTTCCAAGGCCAATGGTTTCCAGAATCAAACCTAAGTCATATTCCCAGGCCACATGGTTCCAGAATCAAACCTCTGTCGTGTTCCCAGGACACAGGGTTCCAGAATAAAACCTCAGTCATTTTCCCTGGACACAGGTTTCAGAAATCAAATCCCAGTCATGTTCCCAGGCCACAGGGTTCCAGAATCAATCCTCAGTTATGTTCCCAGGCTACAGGGTTCCAGAATAAAACGTCAGTCATGTTCCCAGTCCACAGGGTTCCAGAACCAAGGCTCAGTCACGTTCCCAGGGCACAGTATTCCACAATCTAAACAGATGTCATGTTCCCAGGCCTCAGGGTTCCAGAATCCACCCATGTCATGTTCCCAGGCCTCAGGGTTCCAGAATCCACCCATGTCATGTTCCCAGGCCACAGGGTTCCAGAATCAATCCTCAGTTATGTTCCCAGGCTACAAGGTTCCAGAATAAAACCTCAGTCATGTTCCTAGTCCACAGGGTTCCAGAATCCACCGTTGTCATGTGCCCAGGCCACAGGGTTCCAGAATCAATCCTCAGTTATGGTCCCAGGCTACAGGGTTCCAGAATAAAACCTCAGTCATGTTCCCAGTCCACAGGGTTCCAGAACCAAGGCTCAGTCAGGTTCCCGGGCCAAAGTATTCCACAATCTAAACAGATGTCATGTTTCCAGGCCACAGGTCTTCAGAATCACGCCTCAGTCATTTTCCCAGGCCACAGAGATCCAGAATCAAACCTCAGTCATGTTGCCAGCCCTCAGATTTCCGGAATCAAACCGATTTCGTGTTCCCAGGCCACAGGGTTCCAGAGTCAAACCGTTCGCAGGTTCCCAGGCCACAGTGTTCCAGAATCCACCGATGTCATGTTCCCAGGCCACAGGCTTCCAGAATCAATCCTCAGTTATGTTCCCAGGCTACAGGGTTCCAGAATAAAACCTCAGTCATGTTCCCAGTCCACAGGGTTCCAGAACCAAGGCTCAGTCAGGTTCCCGGGCCACAGTATTCCACAATCTAAACAGATGTCATGTTCCAAGGCCTCAGGTTTCCAGAATCCACCCATGTCATGTTCCTGGGCCACAGGGTTCCAAAGTGAATCCTCAGTTATGTTCCCAGGCTACACGGCTCCAGAATAAAACCTCAGTCATATTCCCAGTCCACAGGTTTCCAGAACCAAGGCTCAGTCAAGTTCCCAGGCCACAGTATTCCACAATCTAAACAGATTTCATGTTCCCAGGCCTCAGGGTTCCAGAATCCACCCATGTCATGTTAACAGGACACAGGGTTCCAGAATAAAACCTCAGTCATGTTCCCAGTCCACAGGGGTCCAGAACCAAGGCTCAGTCAGGTTCCCGGGGCACAGTATTCCACAATCTAAACAGATGTCATGTTCCCAGGCCACAGGGATCCAGAATCAAACCTCAGTCATGTTGCCAGGCCATAGGGTACCACCATCAAACCTCAGTCATATTCCCAGGCCTAAGGTTTCCAGAATCAAACCGATTTCATGTTTCCAGGCAACAGGGTACCAGAATCCAAACCGATGTCATGTTCCCAGGGCACAGGATTCCACACTCTAACATCAGTCATGTTCCCAGGCCAATGGTTTCCAGAATCAAACCTAAGTCATATTCCCAGGCCACATGGTTCCAGAATCAAACCTCAGTCATGTTCCCAGGACACAGGGTTCCAGAATAAAACCTCAGTCATTTTCCCTGGACACAGGTTTCAGAAATCAAATCCCAGTCATGTTCCCAGGCCACAGGGTTCCAGAATCAATCCTCAGTTATGTTCCCAGGCTACAGGGTTCCAGAATAAAACGTCAGTCATGTTCCCAGCCCACAGGGTTCCAGAACCAAGGCTCAGTCACGTTCCCAGGGCACAGTATTCCACAATCTAAACAGATGTCATGTTCCCAGGCCTCAGGGTTCCAGAATCCACCCATGTCATGTTCCCAGGCCACAGGGTTCCAGAATCAATCCTCAGTTATGTTCCCAGGCTACAAGGTTCCAGAATAAAACCTCAGTCATGTTCCTAGTCCACAGGGTTCCAGAATCCACCGTTGTCATGTGCCCAGGCCACAGGGTTCCAGAATCAATCCTCAGTTATGGTCCCAGGCTACAGGGTTCCAGAATAAAACCTCAGTCATGTTCCCAGTCCACAGGTTTCCAGAACCAAGGCTCAGTCAGGTTCCCGGGGCACAGTATTCCACAATCTAAACAGATGTCATGTTCCCAGGCCACAGGTTTCCAGAATCATGCCTCAGTCATGTTCCCAGGCCACAGGCATCCAGAATCAAACCTCAGTCATGTTGCCAGGCCATAGGGTACCACAATCAAACCTCAGTCATATTCCCAGACCTCAGGTTTACAGAATCAAACCGATTTCATGTTCCCAGGCAACAGGGTACCAGAATCCAAACCGATGGCATGTTCCCAGGCCACAGGATTCCACATTCTAACATCAGTCATGTTCCCAGGCCAATGGTTTCCAGAATCAAACCTCAGTCATATTCCCAGGCCACATGGTTACAGAATCAAACCTCAGTCGTGTTCCCAGGACACAGGGTTCCAGAATAAAACCTCAGTCATGTTCCCTGGACACAGGTTTCAGAAATCAAATCCCAGTCATGTTCCCAGGCCACAGGGTTCCACAATAAAACCTCAGTCATGTTCCCAGGCCACAGGGTTCCAGAATCAAACTTCAGTCTTGTTCCCAGGACACAGGTTTCCAGAATCAACCAGATATCATGTTCCCTGGCCACAGTCTTCCAGAATCAATCCTCAGTCATGTTGCCAGGCCACAGGTTTCCACCATCAAACCTCAGACATGTTCCCAGGCCACAGGGTACCAGAGTCAAACCGTTCGCAGGTTCCCAGGCCACAGAGTTCCAGAATCCACCGATGTCATGCGGCCAGGCCACAGGGTTCCAGAATCAATCCTCAGTTATGTTCGCAGGCTACAGGGTTCAGGAATAAAACCTCAGTCATGTTCCCAGTCCACAGGGTTCCAGAATCAAGGCTCAGTCAGGTACCCGGGGCACAGTATTCCACAATCTAAACAGATGTCATGTTCCCAGGCCTCAGGGTTCCAGAATCCACCCATGTCATGTTCCCAGGCCCCAGGGTTCCAGAATCAATCCTCAGTTATGTTCCCAGGCTACAGGGTTCCAGAATAAAACCTCAGTCATGTTCCTAGTGCACAGTGTTCCAGAACCAAGGCTCAGTCAGGTTCCCGGGCCAAAGTATTCCACAATCTAAACAGATGTCATGTTTCCAGGCCACAGGTCTTCAGAATCACGCCTCAGTCATTTTCCCAGGCCACAGAGATCCAGAATCAAACCTCAGTCATGTTGCCAGGCCTAAGATTTCCGGAATCAAACCGATTTCGTTTTCCCAGGCCACAGGGTTCCAGAGTCAAACCGTTCGCAGGTTCCCAGGCCACAGTGTTCCAGAATCCACCGATGTCATGTTCCCAGGCCACAGGCTTCCAGAATCAATCCTCAGTTATGTTCCCAGGCTACAGGGTTCCAGAATAAAACCTCAGTCATGTTCCCAGTCCACAGGGTTCCAGAATCATGCCTCAGTCATGTTCCCAGGCCAAAGGCATCCAGAATCAAACCTCAGTCATGTTGCCAGGCCATAGGGTACCACAATCAAACCTCAGTCATATTCCCAGACCTCAGGTTTACAGAATCAAACCGATTTCATGTTCCCAGGCAACAGGGTACCAGAATCCAAACCGATGTCATGTTCCCAGGCCACAGGATTCCACATTCTAACATCAGTCATGTTCCCAGGCCAATGGTTTCCAGAATCAAACCTCAGTCATATTCCCAGGCCACATGGTTACAGAATCAAACCTCAGTCGTGTTCCCAGGACACAGGGTTCCAGAATAAAACCTCAGTCATGTTCCCTGGACACAGGTTTCAGAAATCAAATCCCAGTCATGTTCCCAGGCCAGAGGGTTCCACAATCAAACCTCAGTCCTGTTGCCAGGCCACGGTTCCACCATCAAGCCTCAGTCATGTTCCCAGGTCAGAGTGTTCCACAATCTAACCTAAGTCATCTTGCCAAGCCACAGGGTTCCACCATCAAACCTCAGGCATATTGCCAGGCCACAGTGTTCCACCATCAAGCCTCACTCATGTTCCCAAGCCTGAGGGTTCCACTATCAAACCTCAATCATGTGGCCAGGCCACAGGATTCAACCATGAAACCTCAGTCATGTTCCCAGTAAACAGGGCTCCAGAATCAAACCAATGTCATGTTCCCATGCCACGGGGTTCCAGTATCAGGCCTCAGTCATGGTCCCCGTGCACAGGATTCCAAATCAAACCTCAGTCATGTTGCCAGTCCACAGGTTTCTGCCATCAAACCTCAGTCATGTTCCCAGTAAACAGGGCTCCAGAATCAAGCCTCAGTCATTTTGCCAGGCCAGAGTGTTCCACCATCAAACCTCAGTCATGATCCCAGGCCACATGTTTCCACAATGAAACCTCAGTCATTTTCCCAGGCCAAAGGTTTCCAGAATCAAACCTCAGTCATATTCCCAGGACACATGGTTCCAGAATCAACCTGAGTCATGTTCGAAGGCCACAGGTTTCAACAATCAAACCTCAGTCATGTTCCCAGGACACAGGTGTCCAGAATCAAACCTCAGTCATGTTCCCAGAGAACAGGCTTCCAGAAACAAACCTCAGTCATGTTCCCAAGCCACAGGGTTGCAGAATCAAACCTCAGTCTTGTTCCCAGGACACAGGTGTCCAGAATCAAACCGCAGTCATGTTCCCAGGGAACAGGCTTCCAGAAACAAACCTCAGTCATGTTCCCAGGCCACAGGGTTCCAGAATCAAACTTCAGTCTTGTTCCCAGGACACAGGTTTCCAGAATCAACCAGATATCATGTTCCCTGGCCACAGTCTTCCAGAATCAATCCTCAGTCATGTTGCCAGGCCACAGGTTTCCACCATCAAACCTCAGACATGTTCCCAGGCCACAGGGTACCAGAGTCAAACCGTTCGCAGGTTCCCAGGCCACAGAGTTCCAGAATCCACCGATGTCATGCGGCCAGGCCACAGGGTTCCAGAATCAATCCTCAGTTATGTTCGCAGGCTACAGGGTTCCAGAATAAAACCTCAGTCATATTCCCAGTACATAGGGTTCCAGAACCAAGGCTCAGTAAGGTTCCCGGGTCACAGTATTCCACAATCTAAACAGATGTCTTGTTCCCAGGCCTCAGGGTTCCAGAATCCACCCATGTTATGTTCCCAGGCCACAGGGTTCCAGAATCAATCCTCAGTTATGTTCCCAGGCTACAGGGTTCCAGAATAAAACCTCAGTCATGTTCCCTGGACACAGGTTTCAGAAATCAAATCCCAGTCATGTTCCCAGGCCACAGGGTTCCACAATTAAACCTCAGTCATATTCCCACGCCAGAGGGTTCCACAATCAAACCTCAGTCCTGTTGCCAGGCCACGGTTCCACCATCAAGCCTCAGTCATGTTCCCAGGTCAGAGTGTTCCACAATCTAACCTAAGTCATCTTGCCAAGCCAAAGGGTTCCACCATCAAACCTCAGGCATATTGCCAGGCCACAGTGTTCCACCATCAAGCCTCACTCATGTTCCCAAGCCTGAGGGTTCCACTATCAAACCTCAATCATGTTGCCAGGCCACAGGATTCAACCATGAAACCTCAGTCATGTTCCCAGTAAACAGGGCTCCAGAATCAAACCAATGTCATGTTCCCATGCCACGGGGTTCCAGTATCAGGCCTCAGTCATGGTCCCCGTGCACAGGGTTCCAAATCAAACCTCAGTCATGTTGCCAGTCCACAGGTTTCTGCCATCAAACCTCAGTCATGTTCCCAGTAAACAGGGCTCCAGAATCAAGCCTCAGTCATTTTGCCAGGCCAGAGTGTTCCACCATCAAACCTCAGTCATGATCCCAGGCCACATGTTTCCACAATGAAACCTCAGTCATTTTCCCAGGCCAAAGGTTTCCAGAATCAAACATCAGTCATATTCCCAGGACACATGGTTCCAGAATCAACCTAAGTCATGTTCGAAGGCCACAGTTTTCAACAATCAAACCTCAGTCATGTTCCCAGTCCACAGGGTTCCAGAATCAAGGCTCAGTCAGGTACCCGGGGCACAGTATTCCACAGTCTAAACAGATGTCATGTTCCCAGGCATCAGGGTTCCAGAATCCACCCATGTCATGTTCCCAGGCCACAGGGTTCCAGAATCAATCCTCAGTTATGTTCCCAGGTTACAGGGTTCCAGAATAAAACCTCAGTCATATTCCCTGTACATAGGGTTCCAGAACCAAGGCTCAGTCAGGTTCCCGGGTCACAGTATTCCACAATCTAAACAGATGTCTTGTTCCCAGGCCTCAGGGTTCCAGAATCCACCCATGTTATGTTCCCAGGCCACAGGGTTCCAGAATCAATCCTCAGTTATGTTCCCAGGCTACAGGGTTCCAGAATAAAACCTCAGTCATGTTCCTAGTGCACAGTGTTCCAGAACCAAGGCTCAGTCAGGTTCCCGGGCCAAAGTATTCCACAATCTAAACAGATGTCATGTTTCCAGGCCACAGGTCTTCAGAATCACGCTTCAGTCATTTTCCCAGGCCACAGAGACCTAGAATCAAACCTCAGTCATGTTGCCAGGCCTCAGATTTCCGGAATCAAACCGATTTCGTGTTCCCAGGCCACAGGGTTCCAGAGTCAAACCGTTCGCAGGTTCCCAGGCCACAGTGTTCCAGAATCCACCGATGTCATGTTCCCAGGCCACAGGCTTCCAGAATCAATCCTCAGTTATGTTCCCAGGCTACAGGGTTCCAGAATAAAACCTCAGTCATGTTCCCAGTCCACAGGGTTCCAGAACCAAGGCTCAGTCAGGTTCCCGGGCCACAGTATTCCACAATCTAAACAGATGTCATGTTCCAAGGCCTCAGTTTTCCAGAATCCACCCATGTCATGTTCCTGGGCCACAGGGTTCCAAAGTGAATCCTCAGTTATGTTCCCAGGCTACACGGCTCCAGAATAAAACCTCAGTCATATTCCCATTCCACAGGTTTCCAGAACCAACGCTCAGTCAAGTTCCCAGGCCACAGGATTCCACAATCTAAACAGATTTCATGTTCCCAGGCCTCAGGGTTCCAGAATCCACCCATGTCATGTTAACAGGACACAGGGTTCCAGAATGAAACCTCAGTCATGTTCCCAGTCCACAGTGGTCCAGAACCAAGGCTCAGTCAGGTTCCCGGGGCACAGTATTCCACAATCTAAACAGATGTCATGTTCCCAGGCCACAGGGATCCAGAATCAAACCTCAGTCATGTTGCCAGGCCATAGGGTACCACCATCAAACCTCAGTCATATTCCCAGACCTCAGGTTTACAGAATCAAACCGATTTCATGTTCCCAGGCAACAGGGTACCAGAATCCAAACCGATGTCATGTTCCCAGGCCACAGGATTCCACATTCTAACATCAGTCATGTTCCCAGGCCAATGGTTTCCAGAATCAAACCTCAGTCATATTCCCAGGCCACATGGTTACAGAATCAAACCTCAGTCGTGTTCCCAGGACACAGGGTTCCAGAATAAAACCTCAGTCATGTTCCCTGGACACAGGTTTCAGAAATCAAATCCCAGTCATGTTCCCAGGCCACAGGGTTCCACAATTAAACCTCAGTCATATTCCCAGGCCAGAGGGTTCCACAATCAAACCTCAGTCCTGTGGCCAGGCCACGGTTCCACCATCAAGCCTCAGTCATGTTCCCAGGTCAGAGTGTTCCACAATCTAACCTAAGTCATCTTGCCAAGCCACAGGGTTCCACCATCAAACCTCAGGCATATTGCCAGGCCACAGTGTTCCACCATCAAGCCTCACTCATGTTCCCAAGCCTGAGGGTTCCACTATCAAACCTCAATCATGTTGCCAGGCCACAGGATTCAACCATGAAACCTCAGTCATGTTCCCAGTAAACAGGGCTCCAGAATCAAACCAATGTCATGTTCCCATGCCACGGGGTTCCAGTATCAGGCCTCAGGCATGGTCCCCGTGCACAGGGTTCCAAATCAAACCTCAGTCATGTTGCCAGTCCACAGGTTTCTGCCATCAAACCTCAGTCATGTTCCCAGTAAACAGGGCTCCAGAATCAAGCCTCAGTCATTTTGCCAGGCCAGAGTGTTCCACCATCAAACCTCAGTCATGATCCCAGGCCACATGTTTCCACAATGAAACCTCAGTCATTTTCCCAGGCCAAAGGTTTCCAGAATCAAACCTCAGTCATATTCCCAGGACACATGGTTCCAGAATCAACCTGAGTCATGTTCGAAGGCCACAGGTTTCAACAATCAAACCTCAGTCATGTTCCCAGGACACAGGTGTCCAGAATCAAACCTCAGTCATGTTCCCAGAGAACAGGCTTCCAGAAACAAACCTCAGTCATGTTCCCAAGCCACAGGGTTGCAGAATCAAACCTCAGTCTTGTTCCCAGGACACAGGTGTCCAGAATCAAACCGCAGTCATGTTCCCAGGGAACAGGCTTCCAGAAACAAACCTCAGTCATGTTCCCAGGCCACAGGGTTCCAGAATCAAACTTCAGTCTTGTTCCCAGGACACAGGTTTCCAGAATCAACCAGATATCATGTCCCCTGGCCACAGTCTTCCAGAATCAATCCTCAGTCATGTTGCCAGGCCACAGGTTTCCACCATCAAACCTCAGACATGTTCCCAGGCCACAGGGTACCAGAGTCAAACCGTTCGCA
Organism: Balaenoptera physalus; assembly: GCF_965194825.1. Classification (NCBI taxonomy): domain Eukaryota; kingdom Metazoa; phylum Chordata; class Mammalia; order Artiodactyla; family Balaenopteridae; genus Balaenoptera; species Balaenoptera physalus. The sequence continues at coordinate 1,121,792 of NW_028126410.1, read as the reverse complement.
GGTTCCCAGGCCACAGAGTTCCAGAATCCACCGATGTCATGCGGCCAGGCCACAGGGTTCCAGAATCAATCCTCAGTTATGTTCGCAGGCTACAGGGTTCCGGAATAAAACCTCAGTCATGTTCCCAGTCCACAGGGTTCCAGAATCAAGGCTCAGTCAGGTACCCGGGGCACAGTATTCCACAATCTAAACAGATGTCATGTTCCCAGGCCTCAGGGTTCCAGAATCCACCCATGTCATGTTCCCAGGCCACAGGGTTCCAGAATCAATCCTCAGTTATGTTCCCAGGCTACAGGGTTCCAGAATAAAACCTCAGTCATATTCCCAGTACATAGGGTTCCAGAACCAAGGCTCAGTCAGGTTCCCGGGGCACAGTATTCCACAATCTAAACAGATGTCATGTTCCCAGGCCACAGGGATCCAGAATCAAACCTCAGTCATGTTGCCAGGCCATAGGGTACCACCATCAAACCTCAGTTATATTCCCAGGACTAAGGTTTCCAGAATCAAACCGATTTCATGTTTCCAGGCAACAGGGTACCAGAATCTAAACCGATGTCATGTTCCCAGGGCACAGGATTCCACACTCTAACATCAGTCATGTTCCCAGGCCAATGGTTTCCAGAATCAAACCTAAGTCATATTCCCAGGCCACATGGTTCCAGAATCAAACCTCTGTCGTGTTCCCAGGACACAGGGTTCCAGAATAAAACCTCAGTCATTTTACCTGGACACAGGTTTCAGAAATCAAATCCCAGTCATGTTCCCAGGCCACAGGGTTCCAGAATCAATCCTCAGTTATGTTCCCAGGCTACAGGGTTCCAGAATAAAACGTCAGTCATGTTCCCAGTCCACAGGGTTCCAGAACCAAGGCTCAGTCACGTTCCCAGGGCACAGTATTCCACAATCTAAACAGATGTCATGTTCCCAGGCCTCAGGGTTCCAGAATCCACCCATGTCATGTTCCCAGGCCACAGGGTTCCAGAATCAATCCTCAGTTATGTTCCCAGGCTACAGGGTTCCAGAATAAAACCTCAGTCATATTCCCAGTACATAGGGTTCCAGAACCAAGGCTCAGTCAGGTTCCCGGGGCACAGTATTCCACAATCCAAACAGATGTCATGTTCCCAGGCCACAGGGATCCAGAATCAAACCTCAGTCATGTTGCCAGGCCATAGGGTACCACCATCAAACCTCAGTTATATTCCCAGGACTAAGGTTTCCAGAATCAAACCGATTTCATGTTTCCAGGCAACAGGGTACCAGAATCTAAACCGATGTCATGTTCCCAGGGCACAGGATTCCACACTCTAACATCAGTCATGTTCCAAGGCCAATGGTTTCCAGAATCAAACCTAAGTCATATTCCCAGGCCACATGGTTCCAGAATCAAACCTCTGTCGTGTTCCCAGGACACAGGGTTCCAGAATAAAACCTCAGTCATTTTCCCTGGACACAGGTTTCAGAAATCAAATCCCAGTCATGTTCCCAGGCCACAGGGTTCCAGAATCAATCCTCAGTTATGTTCCCAGGCTACAGGGTTCCAGAATAAAACGTCAGTCATGTTCCCAGTCCACAGGGTTCCAGAACCAAGGCTCAGTCACGTTCCCAGGGCACAGTATTCCACAATCTAAACAGATGTCATGTTCCCAGGCCTCAGGGTTCCAGAATCCACCCATGTCATGTTCCCAGGCCACAGGGTTCCAGAATCAATCCTCAGTTATGTTCCCAGGCTACAAGGTTCCAGAATAAAACCTCAGTCATGTTCCCAGGCCTCAGGGTTCCAGAATCCACCCATGTCATGTTCCCAGGCCACAGGGTTCCAGAATCAATCCTCAGTTATGTTCCCAGGCTACAGGGTTCCAGAATAAAACCTCAGTCATGTTCCCAGTCCATAGGGTTCCAGAACCAAGGCTCAGTCAGGTTCCCGGGGCACAGTATTCCACAATCCAAACAGATGTCATGTTCCCAGGCCACAGGCATCCAGAATCAAACCTCAGTCATGTTGCCAGGCCATAGGGTACCACCATCAAACCTCAGTTATATTCCCAGGACTAAGGTTTCCAGAATCAAACCGATTTCATGTTTCCAGGCAACAGGGTACCAGAATCTAAACCGATGTCATGTTCCCAGGGCACAGGATTCCACACTCTAACATCAGTCATGTTCCAAGGCCAATGGTTTCCAGAATCAAACCTAAGTCATATTCCCAGGCCACATGGTTACACAATCAAACCTCAGTCGTGTTCCCAGGACACAGGGTTCCAGAATAAAACCTCAGTCATGTTCCCTGGACACAGGTTTCAGAAATCAAATCCCAGTCATGTTCCCAGGCCACAGGGTTCCACAATTAAACCTCAGTCATATTCCCAGGCCAGAGGGTTCCACAATCAAACCTCAGTCCGGTTGCCAGGCCACGGTTCCACCATCAAGCCTCAGTCATGTTCCCAGGTCAGAGTGTTCCACAATCTAACCTAAGTCATCTTGCCAAGCCACAGGGTTCCACCATCAAACCTCAGGCATATTGCCAGGCCACAGTGTTCCACCATCAAGCCTCACTCATGTTCCCAAGCCTGAGGGTTCCACTATCAAACCTCAATCATGTTGCCAGGCCACAGGATTCAACCATGAAACCTCAGTCATGTTCCCAGTAAACAGGGCTCCAGAATCAAACCAATGTCATGTTCCCATGCCACGGGGTTCCAGTATCAGGCCTCAGGCATGGTCCCCGTGCACAGGGTTCCAAATCAAACCTCAGTCAAGTTGCCAGTCCACAGGTTTCTGCCATCAAACCTCAGTCATGTTCCCAGTAAACAGGGCTCCAGAATCAAGCCTCAGTCATTTTGCCAGGCCAGAGTGTTCCACCATCAAACCTCAGTCATGATCCCAGGCCACATGTTTCCACAATGAAACCTCAGTCATTTTCCCAGGCCAAAGGTTTCCAGAATCAAACCTCAGTCATATTCCCAGGACACATGGTTCCAGAATCAACCTGAGTCATGTTCGAAGGCCACAGGTTTCAACAATCAAACCTCAGTCATGTTCCCAGGACACAGGTGTCCAGAATCAAACCTCAGTCATGTTCCCAGAGAACAGGCTTCCAGAAACAAACCTCAGTCATGTTCCCAAGCCACAGGGTTGCAGAATCAAACCTCAGTCTTGTTCCCAGGACACAGGTGTCCAGAATCAAACCGCAGTCATGTTCCCAGGGAACAGGCTTCCAGAAACAAACCTCAGTCATGTTCCCAGGCCACAGGGTTCCAGAATCAAACTTCAGTCTTGTTCCCAGGACACAGGTTTCCAGAATCAACCAGATATCATGTTCCCTGGCCACAGTCTTCCAGAATCAATCCTCAGTCATGTTGCCAGGCCACAGGTTTCCACCATCAAACCTCAGACATGTTCCCAGGCCACAGGGTACCAGAGTCAAACCGTTCGCAGGTTCCCAGGCCACAGAGTTCCAGAATCCACCGATGTCATGCGGCCAGGCCACAGGGTTCCAGAATCAATCCTCAGTTATGTTCGCAGGCTACAGGGTTCCGGAATAAAACCTCAGTCATGTTCCCAGTCCACAGGGTTCCAGAATCAAGGCTCAGTCAGGTACCCGGGGCACAGTATTCCACAATCTAAACAGATGTCATGTTCCCAGGCCTCAGGGTTCCAGAATCCACCCATGTCATGTTCCCAGGCCACAGGGTTCCAGAATCAATCCTCAGTTATGTTCCCAGGCTACAGGGTTCCAGAATAAAACCTCAGTCATATTCCCAGTACATAGGGTTCCAGAACCAAGGCTCAGTCAGGTTCCCGGGGCACAGTATTCCACAATCTAAACAGATGTCATGTTCCCAGGCCACAGGGATCCAGAATCAAACCTCAGTCATGTTGCCAGGCCATAGGGTACCACCATCAAACCTCAGTTATATTCCCAGGACTAAGGTTTCCAGAATCAAACCGATTTCATGTTTCCAGGCAACAGGGTACCAGAATCTAAACCGATGTCATGTTCCCAGGGCACAGGATTCCACACTCTAACATCAGTCATGTTCCCAGGCCAATGGTTTCCAGAATCAAACCTAAGTCATATTCCCAGGCCACATGGTTCCAGAATCAAACCTCTGTCGTGTTCCCAGGACACAGGGTTCCAGAATAAAACCTCAGTCATTTTCCCTGGACACAGGTTTCAGAAATCAAATCCCAGTCATGTTCCCAGGCCACAGGGTTCCAGAATCAATCCTCAGTTATGTTCCCAGGCTACAGGGTTCCAGAATAAAACGTCAGTCATGTTCCCAGTCCACAGGGTTCCAGAACCAAGGCTCAGTCACGTTCCCAGGGCACAGTATTCCACAATCTAAACAGATGTCATGTTCCCAGGCCTCAGGGTTCCAGAATCCACCCATGTCATGTTCCCAGGCCACAGGGTTCCAGAATCAATCCTCAGTTATGTTCCCAGGCTACAGGGTTCCAGAATAAAACCTCAGTCATATTCCCAGTACATAGGGTTCCAGAACCAAGGCTCAGTCAGGTTCCCGGGGCACAGTATTCCACAATCCAAACAGATGTCATGTTCCCAGGCCACAGGGATCCAGAATCAAACCTCAGTCATGTTGCCAGGCCATAGGGTACCACCATCAAACCTCAGTTATATTCCCAGGACTAAGGTTTCCAGAATCAAACCGATTTCATGTTTCCAGGCAACAGGGTACCAGAATCTAAACCGATGTCATGTTCCCAGGGCACAGGATTCCACACTCTAACATCAGTCATGTTCCAAGGCCAATGGTTTCCAGAATCAAACCTAAGTCATATTCCCAGGCCACATGGTTCCAGAATCAAACCTCTGTCGTGTTCCCAGGACACAGGGTTCCAGAATAAAACCTCAGTCATTTTCCCTGGACACAGGTTTCAGAAATCAAATCCCAGTCATGTTCCCAGGCCACAGGGTTCCAGAATCAATCCTCAGTTATGTTCCCAGGCTACAGGGTTCCAGAATAAAACGTCAGTCATGTTCCCAGTCCACAGGGTTCCAGAACCAAGGCTCAGTCACGTTCCCAGGGCACAGTATTCCACAATCTAAACAGATGTCATGTTCCCAGGCCTCAGGGTTCCAGAATCCACCCATGTCATGTTCCCAGGCCACAGGGTTCCAGAATCAATCCTCAGTTATGTTCCCAGGCTACAAGGTTCCAGAATAAAACCTCAGTCATGTTCCCAGGCCTCAGGGTTCCAGAATCCACCCATGTCATGTTCCCAGGCCACAGGGTTCCAGAATCAATCCTCAGTTATGTTCCCAGGCTACAGGGTTCCAGAATAAAACCTCAGTCATGTTCCCAGTCCATAGGGTTCCAGAACCAAGGCTCAGTCAGGTTCCCGGGGCACAGTATTCCACAATCCAAACAGATGTCATGTTCCCAGGCCACAGGCATCCAGAATCAAACCTCAGTCATGTTGCCAGGCCATAGGGTACCACCATCAAACCTCAGTTATATTCCCAGGACTAAGGTTTCCAGAATCAAACCGATTTCATGTTTCCAGGCAACAGGGTACCAGAATCTAAACCGATGTCATGTTCCCAGGGCACAGGATTCCACACTCTAACATCAGTCATGTTCCAAGGCCAATGGTTTCCAGAATCAAACCTCAGTCATATTCCCAGGCCACATGGTTACAGAATCAAACCTCAGTCGTGTTCCCAGGACACAGGGTTCCAGAATAAAACCTCAGTCATGTTCCCTGGACACAGGTTTCAGAAATCAAATCCCAGTCATGTTCCCAGGCCAGAGGGTTCCACAATCAAACCTCAGTCCTGTTGCCAGGCCACGGTTCCACCATCAAGCCTCAGTCATGTTCCCAGGTCAGAGTGTTCCACAATCTAACCTAAGTCATCTTGCCAAGCCACAGGGTTCCACCATCAAACCTCAGGCATATTGCCAGGCCACAGTGTTCCACCATCAAGCCTCACTCATGTTCCCAAGCCTGAGGGTTCCACTATCAAACCTCAATCATGTGGCCAGGCCACAGGATTCAACCATGAAACCTCAGTCATGTTCCCAGTAAACAGGGCTCCAGAATCAAACCAATGTCATGTTCCCATGCCACGGGGTTCCAGTATCAGGCCTCAGTCATGGTCCCCGTGCACAGGATTCCAAATCAAACCTCAGTCATGTTGCCAGTCCACAGGTTTCTGCCATCAAACCTCAGTCATGTTCCCAGTAAACAGGGCTCCAGAATCAAGCCTCAGTCATTTTGCCAGGCCAGAGTGTTCCACCATCAAACCTCAGTCATGATCCCAGGCCACATGTTTCCACAATGAAACCTCAGTCATTTTCCCAGGCCAAAGGTTTCCAGAATCAAACCTCAGTCATATTCCCAGGACACATGGTTCCAGAATCAACCTGAGTCATGTTCGAAGGCCACAGGTTTCAACAATCAAACCTCAGTCATGTTCCCAGGACACAGGTGTCCAGAATCAAACCTCAGTCATGTTCCCAGAGAACAGGCTTCCAGAAACAAACCTCAGTCATGTTCCCAAGCCACAGGGTTGCAGAATCAAACCTCAGTCTTGTTCCCAGGACACAGGTGTCCAGAATCAAACCGCAGTCATGTTCCCAGGGAACAGGCTTCCAGAAACAAACCTCAGTCATGTTCCCAGGCCACAGGGTTCCAGAATCAAACTTCAGTCTTGTTCCCAGGACACAGGTTTCCAGAATCAACCAGATATCATGTTCCCTGGCCACAGTCTTCCAGAATCAATCCTCAGTCATGTTGCCAGGCCACAGGTTTCCACCATCAAACCTCAGACATGTTCCCAGGCCACAGGGTACCAGAGTCAAACCGTTCGCAGGTTCCCAGGCCACAGAGTTCCAGAATCCACCGATGTCATGCGGCCAGGCCACAGGGTTCCAGAATCAATCCTCAGTTATGTTCGCAGGCTACAGGGTTCCAGAATAAAACCTCAGTCATATTCCCAGTACATAGGGTTCCAGAACCAAGGCTCAGTAAGGTTCCCGGGTCACAGTATTCCACAATCTAAACAGATGTCTTGTTCCCAGGCCTCAGGGTTCCAGAATCCACCCATGTTATGTTCCCAGGCCACAGGGTTCCAGAATCAATCCTCAGTTATGTTCCCAGGCTACAGGGTTCCAGAATAAAACCTCAGTCATGTTCCCTGGACACAGGTTTCAGAAATCAAATCCCAGTCATGTTCCCAGGCCACAGGGTTCCACAATTAAACCTCAGTCATATTCCCACGCCAGAGGGTTCCACAATCAAACCTCAGTCCTGTTGCCAGGCCACGGTTCCACCATCAAGCCTCAGTCATGTTCCCAGGTCAGAGTGTTCCACAATCTAACCTAAGTCATCTTGCCAAGCCAAAGGGTTCCACCATCAAACCTCAGGCATATTGCCAGGCCACAGTGTTCCACCATCAAGCCTCACTCATGTTCCCAAGCCTGAGGGTTCCACTATCAAACCTCAATCATGTTGCCAGGCCACAGGATTCAACCATGAAACCTCAGTCATGTTCCCAGTAAACAGGGCTCCAGAATCAAACCAATGTCATGTTCCCATGCCACGGGGTTCCAGTATCAGGCCTCAGTCATGGTCCCCGTGCACAGGGTTCCAAATCAAACCTCAGTCATGTTGCCAGTCCACAGGTTTCTGCCATCAAACCTCAGTCATGTTCCCAGTAAACAGGGCTCCAGAATCAAGCCTCAGTCATTTTGCCAGGCCAGAGTGTTCCACCATCAAACCTCAGTCATGATCCCAGGCCACATGTTTCCACAATGAAACCTCAGTCATTTTCCCAGGCCAAAGGTTTCCAGAATCAAACATCAGTCATATTCCCAGGACACATGGTTCCAGAATCAACCTAAGTCATGTTCGAAGGCCACAGTTTTCAACAATCAAACCTCAGTCATGTTCCCAGTCCACAGGGTTCCAGAATCAAGGCTCAGTCAGGTACCCGGGGCACAGTATTCCACAGTCTAAACAGATGTCATGTTCCCAGGCATCAGGGTTCCAGAATCCACCCATGTCATGTTCCCAGGCCACAGGGTTCCAGAATCAATCCTCAGTTATGTTCCCAGGTTACAGGGTTCCAGAATAAAACCTCAGTCATATTCCCTGTACATAGGGTTCCAGAACCAAGGCTCAGTCAGGTTCCCGGGTCACAGTATTCCACAATCTAAACAGATGTCTTGTTCCCAGGCCTCAGGGTTCCAGAATCCACCCATGTTATGTTCCCAGGCCACAGGGTTCCAGAATCAATCCTCAGTTATGTTCCCAGGCTACAGGGTTCCAGAATAAAACCTCAGTCATGTTCCTAGTGCACAGTGTTCCAGAACCAAGGCTCAGTCAGGTTCCCGGGCCAAAGTATTCCACAATCTAAACAGATGTCATGTTTCCAGGCCACAGGTCTTCAGAATCACGCTTCAGTCATTTTCCCAGGCCACAGAGACCTAGAATCAAACCTCAGTCATGTTGCCAGGCCTCAGATTTCCGGAATCAAACCGATTTCGTGTTCCCAGGCCACAGGGTTCCAGAGTCAAACCGTTCGCAGGTTCCCAGGCCACAGTGTTCCAGAATCCACCGATGTCATGTTCCCAGGCCACAGGCTTCCAGAATCAATCCTCAGTTATGTTCCCAGGCTACAGGGTTCCAGAATAAAACCTCAGTCATGTTCCCAGTCCACAGGGTTCCAGAACCAAGGCTCAGTCAGGTTCCCGGGCCACAGTATTCCACAATCTAAACAGATGTCATGTTCCAAGGCCTCAGTTTTCCAGAATCCACCCATGTCATGTTCCTGGGCCACAGGGTTCCAAAGTGAATCCTCAGTTATGTTCCCAGGCTACACGGCTCCAGAATAAAACCTCAGTCATATTCCCATTCCACAGGTTTCCAGAACCAACGCTCAGTCAAGTTCCCAGGCCACAGGATTCCACAATCTAAACAGATTTCATGTTCCCAGGCCTCAGGGTTCCAGAATCCACCCATGTCATGTTAACAGGACACAGGGTTCCAGAATGAAACCTCAGTCATGTTCCCAGTCCACAGTGGTCCAGAACCAAGGCTCAGTCAGGTTCCCGGGGCACAGTATTCCACAATCTAAACAGATGTCATGTTCCCAGGCCACAGGGATCCAGAATCAAACCTCAGTCATGTTGCCAGGCCATAGGGTACCACCATCAAACCTCAGTCATATTCCCAGACCTCAGGTTTACAGAATCAAACCGATTTCATGTTCCCAGGCAACAGGGTACCAGAATCCAAACCGATGTCATGTTCCCAGGCCACAGGATTCCACATTCTAACATCAGTCATGTTCCCAGGCCAATGGTTTCCAGAATCAAACCTCAGTCATATTCCCAGGCCACATGGTTACAGAATCAAACCTCAGTCGTGTTCCCAGGACACAGGGTTCCAGAATAAAACCTCAGTCATGTTCCCTGGACACAGGTTTCAGAAATCAAATCCCAGTCATGTTCCCAGGCCACAGGGTTCCACAATTAAACCTCAGTCATATTCCCAGGCCAGAGGGTTCCACAATCAAACCTCAGTCCTGTGGCCAGGCCACGGTTCCACCATCAAGCCTCAGTCATGTTCCCAGGTCAGAGTGTTCCACAATCTAACCTAAGTCATCTTGCCAAGCCACAGGGTTCCACCATCAAACCTCAGGCATATTGCCAGGCCACAGTGTTCCACCATCAAGCCTCACTCATGTTCCCAAGCCTGAGGGTTCCACTATCAAACCTCAATCATGTTGCCAGGCCACAGGATTCAACCATGAAACCTCAGTCATGTTCCCAGTAAACAGGGCTCCAGAATCAAACCAATGTCATGTTCCCATGCCACGGGGTTCCAGTATCAGGCCTCAGGCATGGTCCCCGTGCACAGGGTTCCAAATCAAACCTCAGTCATGTTGCCAGTCCACAGGTTTCTGCCATCAAACCTCAGTCATGTTCCCAGTAAACAGGGCTCCAGAATCAAGCCTCAGTCATTTTGCCAGGCCAGAGTGTTCCACCATCAAACCTCAGTCATGATCCCAGGCCACATGTTTCCACAATGAAACCTCAGTCATTTTCCCAGGCCAAAGGTTTCCAGAATCAAACCTCAGTCATATTCCCAGGACACATGGTTCCAGAATCAACCTGAGTCATGTTCGAAGGCCACAGGTTTCAACAATCAAACCTCAGTCATGTTCCCAGGACACAGGTGTCCAGAATCAAACCTCAGTCATGTTCCCAGAGAACAGGCTTCCAGAAACAAACCTCAGTCATGTTCCCAAGCCACAGGGTTGCAGAATCAAACCTCAGTCTTGTTCCCAGGACACAGGTGTCCAGAATCAAACCGCAGTCATGTTCCCAGGGAACAGGCTTCCAGAAACAAACCTCAGTCATGTTCCCAGGCCACAGGGTTCCAGAATCAAACTTCAGTCTTGTTCCCAGGACACAGGTTTCCAGAATCAACCAGATATCATGTCCCCTGGCCACAGTCTTCCAGAATCAATCCTCAGTCATGTTGCCAGGCCACAGGTTTCCACCATCAAACCTCAGACATGTTCCCAGGCCACAGGGTACCAGAGTCAAACCGTTCGCAGGTTCCCAGGCCACAGAGTTCCAGAATCCACCGATGTCATGCGGCCAGGCCACAGGGTTCCAGAATCAATCCTCAGTTATGTTCGCAGGCTACAGGGTTCCGGAATAAAACCTCAGTCATGTTCCCAGTCCACAGGGTTCCAGAATCAAGGCTCAGTCAGGTACCCGGGGCACAGTATTCCACAATCTAAACAGATGTCATGTTCCCAGGCCTCAGGGTTCCAGAATCCACCCATGTCATGTTCCCAGGCCACAGGGTTCCAGAATCAATCCTCAGTTATGTTCCCAGGCTACAGGGTTCCAGAATAAAACCTCAGTCATATTCCCAGTACATAGGGTTCCAGAACCAAGGCTCAGTCAGGTTCCCGGGGCACAGTATTCCACAATCTAAACAGATGTCATGTTCCCAGGCCACAGGGATCCAGAATCAAACCTCAGTCATGTTGCCAGGCCATAGGGTACCACCATCAAACCTCAGTTATATTCCCAGGACTAAGGTTTCCAGAATCAAACCGATTTCATGTTTCCAGGCAACAGGGTACCAGAATCTAAACCGATGTCATGTTCCCAGGGCACAGGATTCCACACTCTAACATCAGTCATGTTCCCAGGCCAATGGTTTCCAGAATCAAACCTAAGTCATATTCCCAGGCCACATGGTTCCAGAATCAAACCTCTGTCGTGTTCCCAGGACACAGGGTTCCAGAATAAAACCTCAGTCATTTTACCTGGACACAGGTTTCAGAAATCAAATCCCAGTCATGTTCCCAGGCCACAGGGTTCCAGAATCAATCCTCAGTTATGTTCCCAGGCTACAGGGTTCCAGAATAAAACGTCAGTCATGTTCCCAGTCCACAGGGTTCCAGAACCAAGGCTCAGTCACGTTCCCAGGGCACAGTATTCCACAATCTAAACAGATGTCATGTTCCCAGGCCTCAGGGTTCCAGAATCCACCCATGTCATGTTCCCAGGCCACAGGGTTCCAGAATCAATCCTCAGTTATGTTCCCAGGCTACAGGGTTCCAGAATAAAACCTCAGTCATATTCCCAGTACATAGGGTTCCAGAACCAAGGCTCAGTCAGGTTCCCGGGGCACAGTATTCCACAATCCAAACAGATGTCATGTTCCCAGGCCACAGGGATCCAGAATCAAACCTCAGTCATGTTGCCAGGCCATAGGGTACCACCATCAAACCTCAGTTATATTCCCAGGACTAAGGTTTCCAGAATCAAACCGATTTCATGTTTCCAGGCAACAGGGTACCAGAATCTAAACCGATGTCATGTTCCCAGGGCACAGGATTCCACACTCTAACATCAGTCATGTTCCAAGGCCAATGGTTTCCAGAATCAAACCTAAGTCATATTCCCAGGCCACATGGTTCCAGAATCAAACCTCTGTCGTGTTCCCAGGACACAGGGTTCCAGAATAAAACCTCAGTCATTTTCTCTGGACACAGGTTTCAGAAATCAAATCCCAGTCATGTTCCCAGGCCACAGGGTTCCAGAATCAATCCTCAGTTATGTTCCCAGGCTACAGGGTTCCAGAATAAAACGTCAGTCATGTTCCCAGTCCACAGGGTTCCAGAACCAAGGCTCAGTCACGTTCCCAGGGCACAGTATTCCACAATCTAAACAGATGTCATGTTCCCAGGCCTCAGGGTTCCAGAATCCACCCATGTCATGTTCCCAGGCCACAGGGTTCCAGAATCAATCCTCAGTTATGTTCCCAGGCTACAAGGTTCCAGAATAAAACCTCAGTCATGTTCCCAGGCCTCAGGGTTCCAGAATCCACCCATGTCATGTTCCCAGGCCACAGGGTTCCAGAATCAATCCTCAGTTATGTTCCCAGGCTACAGGGTTCCAGAATAAAACCTCAGTCATGTTCCCAGTCCATAGGGTTCCAGAACCAAGGCTCAGTCAGGTTCCCGGGGCACAGTATTCCACAATCCAAACAGATGTCATGTTCCCAGGCCACAGGCATCCAGAATCAAACCTCAGTCATGTTGCCAGGCCATAGGGTACCACCATCAAACCTCAGTTATATTCCCAGGACTAAGGTTTCCAGAATCAAACCGATTTCATGTTTCCAGGCAACAGGGTACCAGAATCTAAACCGATGTCATGTTCCCAGGGCACAGGATTCCACACTCTAACATCAGTCATGTTCCAAGGCCAATGGTTTCCAGAATCAAACCTAAGTCATATTCCCAGGCCACATGGTTACACAATCAAACCTCAGTCGTGTTCCCAGGACACAGGGTTCCAGAATAAAACCTCAGTCATGTTCCCTGGACACAGGTTTCAGAAATCAAATCCCAGTCATGTTCCCAGGCCACAGGGTTCCACAATTAAACCTCAGTCATATTCCCAGGCCAGAGGGTTCCACAATCAAACCTCAGTCCGGTTGCCAGGCCACGGTTCCACCATCAAGCCTCAGTCATGTTCCCAGGTCAGAGTGTTCCACAATCTAACCTAAGTCATCTTGCCAAGCCACAGGGTTCCACCATCAAACCTCAGGCATATTGCCAGGCCACAGTGTTCCACCATCAAGCCTCACTCATGTTCCCAAGCCTGAGGGTTCCACTATCAAACCTCAATCATGTTGCCAGGCCACAGGATTCAACCATGAAACCTCAGTCATGTTCCCAGTAAACAGGGCTCCAGAATCAAACCAATGTCATGTTCCCATGCCACGGGGTTCCAGTATCAGGCCTCAGGCATGGTCCCCGTGCACAGGGTTCCAAATCAAACCTCAGTCAAGTTGCCAGTCCACAGGTTTCTGCCATCAAACCTCAGTCATGTTCCCAGTAAACAGGGCTCCAGAATCAAGCCTCAGTCATTTTGCCAGGCCAGAGTGTTCCACCATCAAACCTCAGTCATGATCCCAGGCCACATGTTTCCACAATGAAACCTCAGTCATTTTCCCAGGCCAAAGGTTTCCAGAATCAAACCTCAGTCATATTCCCAGGACACATGGTTCCAGAATCAACCTGAGTCATGTTCGAAGGCCACAGGTTTCAACAATCAAACCTCAGTCATGTTCCCAGGACACAGGTGTCCAGAATCAAACCTCAGTCATGTTCCCAGAGAACAGGCTTCCAGAAACAAACCTCAGTCATGTTCCCAAGCCACAGGGTTGCAGAATCAAACCTCAGTCTTGTTCCCAGGACACAGGTGTCCAGAATCAAACCGCAGTCATGTTCCCAGGGAACAGGCTTCCAGAAACAAACCTCAGTCATGTTCCCAGGCCACAGGGTTCCAGAATCAAACTTCAGTCTTGTTCCCAGGACACAGGTTTCCAGAATCAACCAGATATCATGTTCCCTGGCCACAGTCTTCCAGAATCAATCCTCAGTCATGTTGCCAGGCCACAGGTTTCCACCATCAAACCTCAGACATGTTCCCAGGCCACAGGGTACCAGAGTCAAACCGTTCGCAGGTTCCCAGGCCACAGAGTTCCAGAATCCACCGATGTCATGCGGCCAGGCCACAGGGTTCCAGAATCAATCCTCAGTTATGTTCGCAGGCTACAGGGTTCCGGAATAAAACCTCAGTCATGTTCCCAGTCCACAGGGTTCCAGAATCAAGGCTCAGTCAGGTACCCGGGGCACAGTATTCCACAATCTAAACAGATGTCATGTTCCCAGGCCTCAGGGTTCCAGAATCCACCCATGTCATGTTCCCAGGCCACAGGGTTCCAGAATCAATCCTCAGTTATGTTCCCAGGCTACAGGGTTCCAGAATAAAACCTCAGTCATATTCCCAGTACATAGGGTTCCAGAACCAAGGCTCAGTCAGGTTCCCGGGGCACAGTATTCCACAATCTAAACAGATGTCATGTTCCCAGGCCACAGGGATCCAGAATCAAACCTCAGTCATGTTGCCAGGCCATAGGGTACCACCATCAAACCTCAGTTATATTCCCAGGACTAAGGTTTCCAGAATCAAACCGATTTCATGTTTCCAGGCAACAGGGTACCAGAATCTAAACCGATGTCATGTTCCCAGGGCACAGGATTCCACACTCTAACATCAGTCATGTTCCCAGGCCAATGGTTTCCAGAATCAAACCTAAGTCATATTCCCAGGCCACATGGTTCCAGAATCAAACCTCTGTCGTGTTCCCAGGACACAGGGTTCCAGAATAAAACCTCAGTCATTTTCCCTGGACACAGGTTTCAGAAATCAAATCCCAGTCATGTTCCCAGGCCACAGGGTTCCAGAATCAATCCTCAGTTATGTTCCCAGGCTACAGGGTTCCAGAATAAAACGTCAGTCATGTTCCCAGTCCACAGGGTTCCAGAACCAAGGCTCAGTCACGTTCCCAGGGCACAGTATTCCACAATCTAAACAGATGTCATGTTCCCAGGCCTCAGGGTTCCAGAATCCACCCATGTCATGTTCCCAGGCCACAGGGTTCCAGAATCAATCCTCAGTTATGTTCCCAGGCTACAGGGTTCCAGAATAAAACCTCAGTCATATTCCCAGTACATAGGGTTCCAGAACCAAGGCTCAGTCAGGTTCCCGGGGCACAGTATTCCACAATCCAAACAGATGTCATGTTCCCAGGCCACAGGGATCCAGAATCAAACCTCAGTCATGTTGCCAGGCCATAGGGTACCACCATCAAACCTCAGTTATATTCCCAGGACTAAGGTTTCCAGAATCAAACCGATTTCATGTTTCCAGGCAACAGGGTACCAGAATCTAAACCGATGTCATGTTCCCAGGGCACAGGATTCCACACTCTAACATCAGTCATGTTCCAAGGCCAATGGTTTCCAGAATCAAACCTAAGTCATATTCCCAGGCCACATGGTTCCAGAATCAAACCTCTGTCGTGTTCCCAGGACACAGGGTTCCAGAATAAAACCTCAGTCATTTTCCCTGGACACAGGTTTCAGAAATCAAATCCCAGTCATGTTCCCAGGCCACAGGGTTCCAGAATCAATCCTCAGTTATGTTCCCAGGCTACAGGGTTCCAGAATAAAACGTCAGTCATGTTCCCAGTCCACAGGGTTCCAGAACCAAGGCTCAGTCACGTTCCCAGGGCACAGTATTCCACAATCTAAACAGATGTCATGTTCCCAGGCCTCAGGGTTCCAGAATCCACCCATGTCATGTTCCCAGGCCACAGGGTTCCAGAATCAATCCTCAGTTATGTTCCCAGGCTACAAGGTTCCAGAATAAAACCTCAGTCATGTTCCCAGGCCTCAGGGTTCCAGAATCCACCCATGTCATGTTCCCAGGCCACAGGGTTCCAGAATCAATCCTCAGTTATGTTCCCAGGCTACAGGGTTCCAGAATAAAACCTCAGTCATGTTCCCAGTCCATAGGGTTCCAGAACCAAGGCTCAGTCAGGTTCCCGGGGCACAGTATTCCACAATCCAAACAGATGTCATGTTCCCAGGCCACAGGCATCCAGAATCAAACCTCAGTCATGTTGCCAGGCCATAGGGTACCACCATCAAACCTCAGTTATATTCCCAGGACTAAGGTTTCCAGAATCAAACCGATTTCATGTTTCCAGGCAACAGGGTACCAGAATCTAAACCGATGTCATGTTCCCAGGGCACAGGATTCCACACTCTAACATCAGTCATGTTCCAAGGCCAATGGTTTCCAGAATCAAACCTAAGTCATATTCCCAGGCCACATGGTTACACAATCAAACCTCAGTCGTGTTCCCAGGACACAGGGTTCCAGAATAAAACCTCAGTCATGTTCCCTGGACACAGGTTTCAGAAATCAAATCCCAGTCATGTTCCCAGGCCACAGGGTTCCACAATTAAACCTCAGTCATATTCCCAGGCCAGAGGGTTCCACAATCAAACCTCAGTCCGGTTGCCAGGCCACGGTTCCACCATCAAGCCTCAGTCATGTTCCCAGGTCAGAGTGTTCCACAATCTAACCTAAGTCATCTTGCCAAGCCACAGGGTTCCACCATCAAACCTCAGGCATATTGCCAGGCCACAGTGTTCCACCATCAAGCCTCACTCATGTTCCCAAGCCTGAGGGTTCCACTATCAAACCTCAATCATGTTGCCAGGCCACAGGATTCAACCATGAAACCTCAGTCATGTTCCCAGTAAACAGGGCTCCAGAATCAAACCAATGTCATGTTCCCATGCCACGGGGTTCCAGTATCAGGCCTCAGGCATGGTCCCCGTGCACAGGGTTCCAAATCAAACCTCAGTCAAGTTGCCAGTCCACAGGTTTCTGCCATCAAACCTCAGTCATGTTCCCAGTAAACAGGGCTCCAGAATCAAGCCTCAGTCATTTTGCCAGGCCAGAGTGTTCCACCATCAAACCTCAGTCATGATCCCAGGCCACATGTTTCCACAATGAAACCTCAGTCATTTTCCCAGGCCAAAGGTTTCCAGAATCAAACCTCAGTCATATTCCCAGGACACATGGTTCCAGAATCAACCTGAGTCATGTTCGAAGGCCACAGGTTTCAACAATCAAACCTCAGTCATGTTCCCAGGACACAGGTGTCCAGAATCAAACCTCAGTCATGTTCCCAGAGAACAGGCTTCCAGAAACAAACCTCAGTCATGTTCCCAAGCCACAGGGTTGCAGAATCAAACCTCAGTCTTGTTCCCAGGACACAGGTGTCCAGAATCAAACCGCAGTCATGTTCCCAGGGAACAGGCTTCCAGAAACAAACCTCAGTCATGTTCCCAGGCCACAGGGTTCCAGAATCAAACTTCAGTCTTGTTCCCAGGACACAGGTTTCCAGAATCAACCAGATATCATGTTCCCTGGCCACAGTCTTCCAGAATCAATCCTCAGTCATGTTGCCAGGCCACAGGTTTCCACCATCAAACCTCAGACATGTTCCCAGGCCACAGGGTACCAGAGTCAAACCGTTCGCAGGTTCCCAGGCCACAGAGTTCCAGAATCCACCGATGTCATGCGGCCAGGCCACAGGGTTCCAGAATCAATCCTCAGTTATGTTCGCAGGCTACAGGGTTCCGGAATAAAACCTCAGTCATGTTCCCAGTCCACAGGGTTCCAGAATCAAGGCTCAGTCAGGTACCCGGGGCACAGTATTCCACAATCTAAACAGATGTCATGTTCCCAGGCCTCAGGGTTCCAGAATCCACCCATGTCATGTTCCCAGGCCACAGGGTTCCAGAATCAATCCTCAGTTATGTTCCCAGGCTACAGGGTTCCAGAATAAAACCTCAGTCATATTCCCAGTACATAGGGTTCCAGAACCAAGGCTCAGTCAGGTTCCCGGGGCACAGTATTCCACAATCTAAACAGATGTCATGTTCCCAGGCCACAGGGATCCAGAATCAAACCTCAGTCATGTTGCCAGGCCATAGGGTACCACCATCAAACCTCAGTTATATTCCCAGGACTAAGGTTTCCAGAATCAAACCGATTTCATGTTTCCAGGCAACAGGGTACCAGAATCTAAACCGATGTCATGTTCCCAGGGCACAGGATTCCACACTCTAACATCAGTCATGTTCCAAGGCCAATGGTTTCCAGAATCAAACCTAAGTCATATTCCCAGGCCACATGGTTCCAGAATCAAACCTCTGTCGTGTTCCCAGGACACAGGGTTCCAGAATAAAACCTCAGTCATTTTCCCTGGACACAGGTTTCAGAAATCAAATCCCAGTCATGTTCCCAGGCCACAGGGTTCCAGAATCAATCCTCAGTTATGTTCCCAGGCTACAGGGTTCCAGAATAAAACGTCAGTCATGTTCCCAGTCCACAGGGTTCCAGAACCAAGGCTCAGTCACGTTCCCAGGGCACAGTATTCCACAATCTAAACAGATGTCATGTTCCCAGGCCTCAGGGTTCCAGAATCCACCCATGTCATGTTCCCAGGCCACAGGGTTCCAGAATCAATCCTCAGTTATGTTCCCAGGCTACAGGGTTCCAGAATAAAACCTCAGTCATATTCCCAGTACATAGGGTTCCAGAACCAAGGCTCAGTCAGGTTCCCGGGGCACAGTATTCCACAATCCAAACAGATGTCATGTTCCCAGGCCACAGGGATCCAGAATCAAACCTCAGTCATGTTGCCAGGCCATAGGGTACCACCATCAAACCTCAGTTATATTCCCAGGACTAAGGTTTCCAGAATCAAACCGATTTCATGTTTCCAGGCAACAGGGTACCAGAATCTAAACCGATGTCATGTTCCCAGGGCACAGGATTCCACACTCTAACATCAGTCATGTTCCAAGGCCAATGGTTTCCAGAATCAAACCTAAGTCATATTCCCAGGCCACATGGTTCCAGAATCAAACCTCTGTCGTGTTCCCAGGACACAGGGTTCCAGAATAAAACCTCAGTCATTTTCCCTGGACACAGGTTTCAGAAATCAAATCCCAGTCATGTTCCCAGGCCACAGGGTTCCAGAATCAATCCTCAGTTATGTTCCCAGGCTACAGGGTTCCAGAATAAAACGTCAGTCATGTTCCCAGTCCACAGGGTTCCAGAACCAAGGCTCAGTCACGTTCCCAGGGCACAGTATTCCACAATCTAAACAGATGTCATGTTCCCAGGCCTCAGGGTTCCAGAATCCACCCATGTCATGTTCCCAGGCCACAGGGTTCCAGAATCAATCCTCAGTTATGTTCCCAGGCTACAAGGTTCCAGAATAAAACCTCAGTCATGTTCCCAGGCCTCAGGGTTCCAGAATCCACCCATGTCATGTTCCCAGGCCACAGGGTTCCAGAATCAATCCTCAGTTATGTTCCCAGGCTACAGGGTTCCAGAATAAAACCTCAGTCATGTTCCCAGTCCATAGGGTTCCAGAACCAAGGCTCAGTCAGGTTCCCGGGGCACAGTATTCCACAATCCAAACAGATGTCATGTTCCCAGGCCACAGGCATCCAGAATCAAACCTCAGTCATGTTGCCAGGCCATAGGGTACCACCATCAAACCTCAGTTATATTCCCAGGACTAAGGTTTCCAGAATCAAACCGATTTCATGTTTCCAGGCAACAGGGTACCAGAATCTAAACCGATGTCATGTTCCCAGGGCACAGGATTCCACACTCTAACATCAGTCATGTTCCAAGGCCAATGGTTTCCAGAATCAAACCTAAGTCATATTCCCAGGCCACATGGTTACACAATCAAACCTCAGTCGTGTTCCCAGGACACAGGGTTCCAGAATAAAACCTCAGTCATGTTCCCTGGACACAGGTTTCAGAAATCAAATCCCAGTCATGTTCCCAGGCCACAGGGTTCCACAATTAAACCTCAGTCATATTCCCAGGCCAGAGGGTTCCACAATCAAACCTCAGTCCTGTTGCCAGGCCACGGTTCCACCATCAAGCCTCAGTCATGTTCCCAGGTCAGAGTGTTCCACAATCTAACCTAAGTCATCTTGCCAAGCCACAGGGTTCCACCATCAAACCTCAGGCATATTGCCAGGCCACAGTGTTCCACCATCAAGCCTCACTCATGTTCCCAAGCCTGAGGGTTCCACTATCAAACCTCAATCATGTTGCCAGGCCACAGGATTCAACCATGAAACCTCAGTCATGTTCCCAGTAAACAGGGCTCCAGAATCAAACCAATGTCATGTTCCCATGCCACGGGGTTCCAGTATCAGGCCTCAGGCATGGTCCCCGTGCACAGGGTTCCAAATCAAACCTCAGTCATGTTGCCAGTCCACAGGTTTCTGCCATCAAACCTCAGTCATGTTCCCAGTAAACAGGGCTCCAGAATCAAGCCTCAGTCATTTTGCCAGGCCAGAGTGTTCCACCATCAAACCTCAGTCATGATCCCAGGCCACATGTTTCCACAATGAAACCTCAGTCATTTTCCCAGGCCAAAGGTTTCCAGAATCAAACCTCAGTCATATTCCCAGGACACATGGTTCCAGAATCAACCTGAGTCATGTTCGAAGGCCACAGGTTTCAACAATCAAACCTCAGTCATGTTCCCAGGACACAGGTGTCCAGAATCAAACCTCAGTCATGTTCCCAGAGAACAGGCTTCCAGAAACAAACCTCAGTCATGTTCCCAAGCCACAGGGTTGCAGAATCAAACCTCAGTCTTGTTCCCAGGACACAGGTGTCCAGAATCAAACCGCAGTCATGTTCCCAGGGAACAGGCTTCCAGAAACAAACATCAGTCATGTTCCCAGGCCACAGGGTTCCAGAATCAAACTTCAGTCTTGTTCCCAGGACACAGGTTTCCAGAATCAACCAGATATCATGTTCCCTGGCCACAGTCTTCCAGAATCAATCCTCAGTCATGTTGCCAGGCCACAGGTTTCCACCATCAAACCTCAGACATGTTCCCAGGCCACAGGGTACCAGAGTCAAACCGTTCGCAGGTTCCCAGGCCACAGAGTTCCAGAATCCACCGATGTCATGCGGCCAGGCCACAGGGTTCCAGAATCAATCCTCAGTTATGTTCGCAGGCTACAGGGTTCCGGAATAAAACCTCAGTCATGTTCCCAGTCCACAGGGTTCCAGAATCAAGGCTCAGTCAGGTACCCGGGGCACAGTATTCCACAATCTAAACAGATGTCATGTTCCCAGGCCTCAGGGTTCCAGAATCCACCCATGTCATGTTCCCAGGCCACAGGGTTCCAGAATCAATCCTCAGTTATGTTCCCAGTCTACAGGGTTCCAGAATAAAACCTCAGTCATATTCCCAGTACATAGGGTTCCAGAACCAAGGCTCAGTCAGGTTCCCGGGGCACAGTATTCCACAATCTAAACAGATGTCATGTTCCCAGGCCACAGGGATCCAGAATCAAACCTCAGTCATGTTGCCAGGCCATAGGGTACCACCATCAAACCTCAGTTATATTCCCAGGACTAAGGTTTCCAGAATCAAACCGATTTCATGTTTCCAGGCAACAGGGTACCAGAATCTAAACCGATGTCATGTTCCCATGGCACAGGATTCCACACTCTAACATCAGTCATGTTCCAAGGCCAATGGTTTCCAGAATCAAACCTAAGTCATATTCCCAGGCCACATGGTTCCAGAATCAAACCTCTGTCGTGTTCCCAGGACACAGGGTTCCAGAATAAAACCTCAGTCATGTTCCCTGGACACAGGTTTCAGAAATCAAATCCCAGTCATGTTCCCAGGCCACAGGGTTCCACAATTAAACCTCAGTCATATTCCCAGGCCAGAGGGTTCCACAATCAAACCTCAGTCCTGTTGCCAGGCCACGGTTCCACCATCAAGCCTCAGTCATGTTCCCAGGTCAGAGTGTTCCACAATCTAACCTAAGTCATCTTGCCAAGCCACAGGGTTCCACCATCAAACCTCAGGCATATTGCCAGGCCACAGTGTTCCACCATCAAGCCTCACTCATGTTCCCAAGCCTGAGGGTTCCACTATCAAATCTCAATCATGTTGCCAGGCCACAGGATTCAACCATGAAACCTCAGTCATGTTCCCAGTAAACAGGGCTCCAGAATCAAACCAATGTCATGTTCCCATGCCACGGGGTTCCAGTATCAGGCCTCAGGCATGGTCCCCGTGCACAGGGTTCCAAATCAAACCTCAGTCATGTTGCCAGTCCACAGGTTTCTGCCATCAAACCTCAGTCATGTTCCCAGTAAACAGGGCTCCAGAATCAAGCCTCAGTCATTTTGCCAGGCCAGAGTGTTCCACCATCAAACCTCAGTCATGATCCCAGGCCACATGTTTCCACAATGAAACCTCAGTCATTTTCCCAGGCCAAAGGTTTCCAGAATCAAACCTCAGTCATATTCCCAGGACACATGGTTCCAGAATCAACCTGAGTCATGTTCGAAGGCCACAGGTTTCAACAATCAAACCTCAGTCATGTTCCCAGGACACAGGTGTCCAGAATCAAACCTCAGTCATGTTCCCAGAGAACAGGCTTCCAGAAACAAACCTCAGTCATGTTCCCAAGCCACAGGGTTGCAGAATCAAACCTCAGTCTTGTTCCCAGGACACAGGTGTCCAGAATCAAACCGCAGTCATGTTCCCAGGGAACAGGCTTCCAGAAACAAACCTCAGTCATGTTCCCAGGCCACAGGGTTCCAGAATCAAACTTCAGTCTTGTTCCCAGGACACAGGTTTCCAGAATCAACCAGATATCATGTTCCCTGGCCACAGTCTTCCAGAATCAATCCTCAGTCATGTTGCCAGGCCACAGGTTTCCACCATCAAACCTCAGACATGTTCCCAGGCCACAGGGTACCAGAGTCAAACCGTTCGCAGGTTCCCAGGCCACAGAGTTCCAGAATCCACCGATGTCATGCGGCCAGGCCACAGGGTTCCAGAATCAATCCTCAGTTATGTTCGCAGGCTACAGGGTTCCGGAATAAAACCTCAGTCATGTTCCCAGTCCACAGGGTTCCAGAATCAAGGCTCAGTCAGGTACCCGGGGCACAGTATTCCACAATCTAAACAGATGTCATGTTCCCAGGCCTCAGGGTTCCAGAATCCACCCATGTCATGTTCCCAGGCCACAGGGTTCCAGAATCAATCCTCAGTTATGTTCCCAGTCTACAGGGTTCCAGAATAAAACCTCAGTCATATTCCCAGTACATAGGGTTCCAGAACCAAGGCTCAGTCAGGTTCCCGGGTCACAGTATTCCACAATCTAAACAGATGTCATGTTCCCAGGCCACAGGGATCCAGAATCAAACCTCAGTCATGTTGCCAGGCCATAGGGTACCACCATCAAACCTCAGTTATATTCCCAGGACTAAGGTTTCCAGAATCAAACCGATTTCATGTTTCCAGGCAACAGGGTACCAGAATCTAAACCGATGTCATGTTCCCAGGGCACAGGAATCCACACTCTAACATCAGTCATGTTCCAAGGCCAATGGTTTCCAGAATCAAACCTAAGTCATATTCCCAGGCCACATGGTTCCAGAATCAAACTTCTGTCGTGTTCCCAGGACACAGGGTTCCAGAATAAAACCTCAGTCATGTTCCCTGGACACAGGTTTCAGAAATCAAATCCCAGTCATGTTCCCAGGCCACAGGGTTCCACAATTAAACCTCAGTCATATTCCCAGGCCAGAGGGTTCCATAATCAAACCTCAGTCCTGTTGCCAGGCCACGGTTCCACCATCAAGCCTCAGTCATGTTCCCAGGTCAGAGTGTTCCACAATCTAACCTAAGTCATCTTGCCAAGCCACAGGGTTCCACCATCAAACCTCAGGCATATTGCCAGGCCACAGTGTTCCACCATCAAGCCTCACTCATGTTCCCAAGCCTGAGGGTTCCACTATCAAACCTCAATCATGTTGCCAGGCCACAGGATTCAACCATGAAACCTCAGTCATGTTCCCAGTAAACAGGGCTCCAGAATCAAACCAATGTCATGTTCCCATGCCACGGGGTTCCAGTATCAGGCCTCAGTCATGGTCCCCGTGCACAGGGTTCCAAATCAAACCTCAGTCATGTTGCCAGTCCACAGGTTTCTGCCATCAAACCTCAGTCATGTTCCCAGTAAACAGGGCTCCAGAATCAAGCCTCAGTCATTTTGCCAGGCCAGAGTGTTCCACCATCGAACCTCAGTCATGATCCCAGGCCACATGTTTCCACAATGAAACCTCAGTCATTTTCCCAGGACAAAGGTTTCCAGAATCAAACCTCAGTCATATTTCCAGGACACATGGTTCCAGAATCAACCTGAGTCATGTTCGAAGGCCACAGGTTTCAACAATCAAACCTCAGTCATGTTCCCAGGACACAGGTGTCCAGAATCAAACCTCAGTCATGTTCCCAGAGAACAGGCTTCCAGAAACAAACCTCAGTCATGTTCCCAAGCCACAGGGTTGCAGAATCAAACCTCAGTCTTGTTCCCAGGACACAGGTGTCCAGAATCAAACCGCAGTCATGTTCCCAGGGAACAGGCTTCCAGAAACAAACCTCAGTCATGTTCCCAGGCCACAGGCTTCCAGAATCAAACTTCAGTCTTGTTCCCAGGACACAGGTTTCCAGAATCAACCAGATATCATGTTCCCTGGCCACAGTCTTCCAGAATCAATCCTCAGTCATGTTGCCAGGCCACAGGTTTCCACCATCAAACCTCAGACATGTTCCCAGGCCACAGGGTACCAGAGTCAAACCGTTCGCAGGTTCCCAGGCCACAGAGTTCCAGAATCCACCGATGTCATGCGGCCAGGCCACAGGGTTCCAGAATCAATCCTCAGTTATGTTCGCAGGCTACAGGGTTCCGGAATAAAACCTCAGTCATGTTCCCAGTCCACAGGGTTCCAGAATCAAGGCTCAGTCAGGTACCCGGGGCACAGTATTCCACAATCCAAACAGATGTCATGTTCCCAGGCCACAGGCATCCAGAATCAAACCTCAGTCATGTTGCCAGGCCATAGGGTACCACCATCAAACCTCAGTTATATTCCCAGGACTAAGGTTTCCAGAATCAAACCGATTTCATGTTTCCAGGCAACAGGGTACCAGAATCTAAACCGATGTCATGTTCCCAGGGCACAGGATTCCACACTCTAACATCAGTCATGTTCCAAGGCCAATGGTTTCCAGAATCAAACCTAAGTCATATTCCCAGGCCACATGGTTACACAATCAAACCTCAGTCGTGTTCCCAGGACACAGGGTTCCAGAATAAAACCTCAGTCATGTTCCCTGGACACAGGTTTCAGAAATCAAATTCCAGTCATGTTCCCAGGCCACAGGGTTCCACAATTAAACCTCAGTCATATTCCCAGGCCAGAGGGTTCCACAATCAAACCTCAGTCCGGTTGCCAGGCCACGGTTCCACCATCAAGCCTCAGTCATGTTCCCAGGTCAGAGTGTTCCACAATCTAACCTAAGTCATCTTGCCAAGCCACAGGGTTCCACCATCAAACCTCAGGCATATTGCCAGGCCACAGTGTTCCACCATCAAGCCTCACTCATGTTCCCAAGCCTGAGGGTTCCACTATCAAACCTCAATCATGTTGCCAGGCCACAGGATTCAACCATGAAACCTCAGTCATGTTCCCAGTAAACAGGGCTCCAGAATCAAACCAATGTCATGTTCCCATGCCACGGGGTTCCAGTATCAGGCCTCAGGCATGGTCCCCGTGCACAGGGTTCCAAATCAAACCTCAGTCAAGTTGCCAGTCCACAGGTTTCTGCCATCAAACCTCAGTCATGTTCCCAGTAAACAGGGCTCCAGAATCAAGCCTCAGTCATTTTGCCAGGCCAGAGTGTTCCACCATCAAACCTCAGTCATGATCCCAGGCCACATGTTTCCACAATGAAACCTCAGTCATTTTCCCAGGCCAAAGGTTTCCAGAATCAAACCTCAGTCATATTCCCAGGACACATGGTTCCAGAATCAACCTGAGTCATGTTCGAAGGCCACAGGTTTCAACAATCAAACCTCAGTCATGTTCCCAGGACACAGGTGTCCAGAATCAAACCTCAGTCATGTTCCCAGAGAACAGGCTTCCAGAAACAAACCTCAGTCATGTTCCCAAGCCACAGGGTTGCAGAATCAAACCTCAGTCTTGTTCCCAGGACACAGGTGTCCAGAATCAAACCGCAGTCATGTTCCCAGGGAACAGGCTTCCAGAAACAAACCTCAGTCATGTTCCCAGGCCACAGGGTTCCAGAATCAAACTTCAGTCTTGTTCCCAGGACACAGGTTTCCAGAATCAACCAGATATCATGTTCCCTGGCCACAGTCTTCCAGAATCAATCCTCAGTCATGTTGCCAGGCCACAGGTTTCCACCATCAAACCTCAGACATGTTCCCAGGCCACAGGGTACCAGAGTCAAACCGTTCGCAGGTTCCCAGGCCACAGAGTTCCAGAATCCACCGATGTCATGCGGCCAGGCCACAGGGTTCCAGAATCAATCCTCAGTTATGTTCGCAGGCTACAGGGTTCCGGAATAAAACCTCAGTCATGTTCCCAGTCCACAGGGTTCCAGAATCAAGGCTCAGTCAGGTACCCGGGGCACAGTATTCCACAATCTAAACAGATGTCATGTTCCCAGGCCTCAGGGTTCCAGAATCCACCCATGTCATGTTCCCAGGCCACAGGGTTCCAGAATCAATCCTCAGTTATGTTCCCAGGCTACAGGGTTCCAGAATAAAACCTCAGTCATATTCCCAGTACATAGGGTTCCAGAACCAAGGCTCAGTCAGGTTCCCGGGGCACAGTATTCCACAATCTAAACAGATGTCATGTTCCCAGGCCACAGGGATCCAGAATCAAACCTCAGTCATGTTGCCAGGCCATAGGGTACCACCATCAAACCTCAGTTATATTCCCAGGACTAAGGTTTCCAGAATCAAACCGATTTCATGTTTCCAGGCAACAGGGTACCAGAATCTAAACCGATGTCATGTTCCCAGGGCACAGGATTCCACACTCTAACATCAGTCAT
Organism: Balaenoptera physalus; assembly: GCF_965194825.1. NCBI lineage: Eukaryota > Metazoa > Chordata > Mammalia > Artiodactyla > Balaenopteridae > Balaenoptera > Balaenoptera physalus. Next base: position 1,094,846 of record NW_028126410.1, on the reverse strand, counting down.
GTTCCCAGGCCAATGGTTTCCAGAATCAAACCTAAGTCATATTCCCAGGCCACATGGTTCCAGAATCAAACCTCTGTCGTGTTCCCAGGACACAGGGTTCCAGAATAAAACCTCAGTCATTTTCCCTGGACACAGGTTTCAGAAATCAAATCCCAGTCATGTTCCCAGGCCACAGGGTTCCAGAATCAATCCTCAGTTATGTTCCCAGGCTACAGGGTTCCAGAATAAAACGTCAGTCATGTTCCCAGTCCACAGGGTTCCAGAACCAAGGCTCAGTCACGTTCCCAGGGCACAGTATTCCACAATCTAAACAGATGTCATGTTCCCAGGCCTCAGGGTTCCAGAATCCACCCATGTCATGTTCCCAGGCCACAGGGTTCCAGAATCAATCCTCAGTTATGTTCCCAGGCTACAGGGTTCCAGAATAAAACCTCAGTCATATTCCCAGTACATAGGGTTCCAGAACCAAGGCTCAGTCAGGTTCCCGGGGCACAGTATTCCACAATCCAAACAGATGTCATGTTCCCAGGCCACAGGGATCCAGAATCAAACCTCAGTCATGTTGCCAGGCCATAGGGTACCACCATCAAACCTCAGTTATATTCCCAGGACTAAGGTTTCCAGAATCAAACCGATTTCATGTTTCCAGGCAACAGGGTACCAGAATCTAAACCGATGTCATGTTCCCAGGGCACAGGATTCCACACTCTAACATCAGTCATGTTCCAAGGCCAATGGTTTCCAGAATCAAACCTAAGTCATATTCCCAGGCCACATGGTTCCAGAATCAAACCTCTGTCGTGTTCCCAGGACACAGGGTTCCAGAATAAAACCTCAGTCATTTTCCCTGGACACAGGTTTCAGAAATCAAATCCCAGTCATGTTCCCAGGCCACAGGGTTCCAGAATCAATCCTCAGTTATGTTCCCAGGCTACAGGGTTCCAGAATAAAACGTCAGTCATGTTCCCAGTCCACAGGGTTCCAGAACCAAGGCTCAGTCACGTTCCCAGGGCACAGTATTCCACAATCTAAACAGATGTCATGTTCCCAGGCCTCAGGGTTCCAGAATCCACCCATGTCATGTTCCCAGGCCACAGGGTTCCAGAATCAATCCTCAGTTATGTTCCCAGGCTACAAGGTTCCAGAATAAAACCTCAGTCATGTTCCCAGGCCTCAGGGTTCCAGAATCCACCCATGTCATGTTCCCAGGCCACAGGGTTCCAGAATCAATCCTCAGTTATGTTCCCAGGCTACAGGGTTCCAGAATAAAACCTCAGTCATGTTCCCAGTCCATAGGGTTCCAGAACCAAGGCTCAGTCAGGTTCCCGGGGCACAGTATTCCACAATCCAAACAGATGTCATGTTCCCAGGCCACAGGCATCCAGAATCAAACCTCAGTCATGTTGCCAGGCCATAGGGTACCACCATCAAACCTCAGTTATATTCCCAGGACTAAGGTTTCCAGAATCAAACCGATTTCATGTTTCCAGGCAACAGGGTACCAGAATCTAAACCGATGTCATGTTCCCAGGGCACAGGATTCCACACTCTAACATCAGTCATGTTCCAAGGCCAATGGTTTCCAGAATCAAACCTAAGTCATATTCCCAGGCCACATGGTTACACAATCAAACCTCAGTCGTGTTCCCAGGACACAGGGTTCCAGAATAAAACCTCAGTCATGTTCCCTGGACACAGGTTTCAGAAATCAAATCCCAGTCATGTTCCCAGGCCACAGGGTTCCACAATTAAACCTCAGTCATATTCCCAGGCCAGAGGGTTCCACAATCAAACCTCAGTCCTGTTGCCAGGCCACGGTTCCACCATCAAGCCTCAGTCATGTTCCCAGGTCAGAGTGTTCCACAATCTAACCTAAGTCATCTTGCCAAGCCACAGGGTTCCACCATCAAACCTCAGGCATATTGCCAGGCCACAGTGTTCCACCATCAAGCCTCACTCATGTTCCCAAGCCTGAGGGTTCCACTATCAAACCTCAATCATGTTGCCAGGCCACAGGATTCAACCATGAAACCTCAGTCATGTTCCCAGTAAACAGGGCTCCAGAATCAAACCAATGTCATGTTCCCATGCCACGGGGTTCCAGTATCAGGCCTCAGGCATGGTCCCCGTGCACAGGGTTCCAAATCAAACCTCAGTCATGTTGCCAGTCCACAGGTTTCTGCCATCAAACCTCAGTCATGTTCCCAGTAAACAGGGCTCCAGAATCAAGCCTCAGTCATTTTGCCAGGCCAGAGTGTTCCACCATCAAACCTCAGTCATGATCCCAGGCCACATGTTTCCACAATGAAACCTCAGTCATTTTCCCAGGCCAAAGGTTTCCAGAATCAAACCTCAGTCATATTCCCAGGACACATGGTTCCAGAATCAACCTGAGTCATGTTCGAAGGCCACAGGTTTCAACAATCAAACCTCAGTCATGTTCCCAGGACACAGGTGTCCAGAATCAAACCTCAGTCATGTTCCCAGAGAACAGGCTTCCAGAAACAAACCTCAGTCATGTTCCCAAGCCACAGGGTTGCAGAATCAAACCTCAGTCTTGTTCCCAGGACACAGGTGTCCAGAATCAAACCGCAGTCATGTTCCCAGGGAACAGGCTTCCAGAAACAAACATCAGTCATGTTCCCAGGCCACAGGGTTCCAGAATCAAACTTCAGTCTTGTTCCCAGGACACAGGTTTCCAGAATCAACCAGATATCATGTTCCCTGGCCACAGTCTTCCAGAATCAATCCTCAGTCATGTTGCCAGGCCACAGGTTTCCACCATCAAACCTCAGACATGTTCCCAGGCCACAGGGTACCAGAGTCAAACCGTTCGCAGGTTCCCAGGCCACAGAGTTCCAGAATCCACCGATGTCATGCGGCCAGGCCACAGGGTTCCAGAATCAATCCTCAGTTATGTTCGCAGGCTACAGGGTTCCGGAATAAAACCTCAGTCATGTTCCCAGTCCACAGGGTTCCAGAATCAAGGCTCAGTCAGGTACCCGGGGCACAGTATTCCACAATCTAAACAGATGTCATGTTCCCAGGCCTCAGGGTTCCAGAATCCACCCATGTCATGTTCCCAGGCCACAGGGTTCCAGAATCAATCCTCAGTTATGTTCCCAGTCTACAGGGTTCCAGAATAAAACCTCAGTCATATTCCCAGTACATAGGGTTCCAGAACCAAGGCTCAGTCAGGTTCCCGGGGCACAGTATTCCACAATCTAAACAGATGTCATGTTCCCAGGCCACAGGGATCCAGAATCAAACCTCAGTCATGTTGCCAGGCCATAGGGTACCACCATCAAACCTCAGTTATATTCCCAGGACTAAGGTTTCCAGAATCAAACCGATTTCATGTTTCCAGGCAACAGGGTACCAGAATCTAAACCGATGTCATGTTCCCAGGGCACAGGATTCCACACTCTAACATCAGTCATGTTCCAAGGCCAATGGTTTCCAGAATCAAACCTAAGTCATATTCCCAGGCCACATGGTTCCAGAATCAAACCTCTGTCGTGTTCCCAGGACACAGGGTTCCAGAATAAAACCTCAGTCATGTTCCCTGGACACAGGTTTCAGAAATCAAATCCCAGTCATGTTCCCAGGCCACAGGGTTCCACAATTAAACCTCAGTCATATTCCCAGGCCAGAGGGTTCCACAATCAAACCTCAGTCCTGTTGCCAGGCCACGGTTCCACCATCAAGCCTCAGTCATGTTCCCAGGTCAGAGTGTTCCACAATCTAACCTAAGTCATCTTGCCAAGCCACAGGGTTCCACCATCAAACCTCAGGCATATTGCCAGGCCACAGTGTTCCACCATCAAGCCTCACTCATGTTCCCAAGCCTGAGGGTTCCACTATCAAATCTCAATCATGTTGCCAGGCCACAGGATTCAACCATGAAACCTCAGTCATGTTCCCAGTAAACAGGGCTCCAGAATCAAACCAATGTCATGTTCCCATGCCACGGGGTTCCAGTATCAGGCCTCAGGCATGGTCCCCGTGCACAGGGTTCCAAATCAAACCTCAGTCATGTTGCCAGTCCACAGGTTTCTGCCATCAAACCTCAGTCATGTTCCCAGTAAACAGGGCTCCAGAATCAAGCCTCAGTCATTTTGCCAGGCCAGAGTGTTCCACCATCAAACCTCAGTCATGATCCCAGGCCACATGTTTCCACAATGAAACCTCAGTCATTTTCCCAGGCCAAAGGTTTCCAGAATCAAACCTCAGTCATATTCCCAGGACACATGGTTCCAGAATCAACCTGAGTCATGTTCGAAGGCCACAGGTTTCAACAATCAAACCTCAGTCATGTTCCCAGGACACAGGTGTCCAGAATCAAACCTCAGTCATGTTCCCAGAGAACAGGCTTCCAGAAACAAACCTCAGTCATGTTCCCAAGCCACAGGGTTGCAGAATCAAACCTCAGTCTTGTTCCCAGGACACAGGTGTCCAGAATCAAACCGCAGTCATGTTCCCAGGGAACAGGCTTCCAGAAACAAACCTCAGTCATGTTCCCAGGCCACAGGGTTCCAGAATCAAACTTCAGTCTTGTTCCCAGGACACAGGTTTCCAGAATCAACCAGATATCATGTTCCCTGGCCACAGTCTTCCAGAATCAATCCTCAGTCATGTTGCCAGGCCACAGGTTTCCACCATCAAACCTCAGACATGTTCCCAGGCCACAGGGTACCAGAGTCAAACCGTTCGCAGGTTCCCAGGCCACAGAGTTCCAGAATCCACCGATGTCATGCGGCCAGGCCACAGGGTTCCAGAATCAATCCTCAGTTATGTTCGCAGGCTACAGGGTTCCGGAATAAAACCTCAGTCATGTTCCCAGTCCACAGGGTTCCAGAATCAAGGCTCAGTCAGGTACCCGGGGCACAGTATTCCACAATCTAAACAGATGTCATGTTCCCAGGCCTCAGGGTTCCAGAATCCACCCATGTCATGTTCCCAGGCCACAGGGTTCCAGAATCAATCCTCAGTTATGTTCCCAGTCTACAGGGTTCCAGAATAAAACCTCAGTCATATTCCCAGTACATAGGGTTCCAGAACCAAGGCTCAGTCAGGTTCCCGGGTCACAGTATTCCACAATCTAAACAGATGTCATGTTCCCAGGCCACAGGGATCCAGAATCAAACCTCAGTCATGTTGCCAGGCCATAGGGTACCACCATCAAACCTCAGTTATATTCCCAGGACTAAGGTTTCCAGAATCAAACCGATTTCATGTTTCCAGGCAACAGGGTACCAGAATCTAAACCGATGTCATGTTCCCAGGGCACAGGAATCCACACTCTAACATCAGTCATGTTCCAAGGCCAATGGTTTCCAGAATCAAACCTAAGTCATATTCCCAGGCCACATGGTTCCAGAATCAAACTTCTGTCGTGTTCCCAGGACACAGGGTTCCAGAATAAAACCTCAGTCATGTTCCCTGGACACAGGTTTCAGAAATCAAATCCCAGTCATGTTCCCAGGCCACAGGGTTCCACAATTAAACCTCAGTCATATTCCCAGGCCAGAGGGTTCCATAATCAAACCTCAGTCCTGTTGCCAGGCCACGGTTCCACCATCAAGCCTCAGTCATGTTCCCAGGTCAGAGTGTTCCACAATCTAACCTAAGTCATCTTGCCAAGCCACAGGGTTCCACCATCAAACCTCAGGCATATTGCCAGGCCACAGTGTTCCACCATCAAGCCTCACTCATGTTCCCAAGCCTGAGGGTTCCACTATCAAACCTCAATCATGTTGCCAGGCCACAGGATTCAACCATGAAACCTCAGTCATGTTCCCAGTAAACAGGGCTCCAGAATCAAACCAATGTCATGTTCCCATGCCACGGGGTTCCAGTATCAGGCCTCAGTCATGGTCCCCGTGCACAGGGTTCCAAATCAAACCTCAGTCATGTTGCCAGTCCACAGGTTTCTGCCATCAAACCTCAGTCATGTTCCCAGTAAACAGGGCTCCAGAATCAAGCCTCAGTCATTTTGCCAGGCCAGAGTGTTCCACCATCGAACCTCAGTCATGATCCCAGGCCACATGTTTCCACAATGAAACCTCAGTCATTTTCCCAGGACAAAGGTTTCCAGAATCAAACCTCAGTCATATTTCCAGGACACATGGTTCCAGAATCAACCTGAGTCATGTTCGAAGGCCACAGGTTTCAACAATCAAACCTCAGTCATGTTCCCAGGACACAGGTGTCCAGAATCAAACCTCAGTCATGTTCCCAGAGAACAGGCTTCCAGAAACAAACCTCAGTCATGTTCCCAAGCCACAGGGTTGCAGAATCAAACCTCAGTCTTGTTCCCAGGACACAGGTGTCCAGAATCAAACCGCAGTCATGTTCCCAGGGAACAGGCTTCCAGAAACAAACCTCAGTCATGTTCCCAGGCCACAGGCTTCCAGAATCAAACTTCAGTCTTGTTCCCAGGACACAGGTTTCCAGAATCAACCAGATATCATGTTCCCTGGCCACAGTCTTCCAGAATCAATCCTCAGTCATGTTGCCAGGCCACAGGTTTCCACCATCAAACCTCAGACATGTTCCCAGGCCACAGGGTACCAGAGTCAAACCGTTCGCAGGTTCCCAGGCCACAGAGTTCCAGAATCCACCGATGTCATGCGGCCAGGCCACAGGGTTCCAGAATCAATCCTCAGTTATGTTCGCAGGCTACAGGGTTCCGGAATAAAACCTCAGTCATGTTCCCAGTCCACAGGGTTCCAGAATCAAGGCTCAGTCAGGTACCCGGGGCACAGTATTCCACAATCTAAACAGATGTCATGTTCCCAGGCCTCAGGGTTCCAGAATCCACCCATGTCATGTTCCCAGGCCGCAGGGTTCCAGAATCAATCCTCACTTATGTTCCCAGGCTACAGGGTTCCAGAATAAAACCTCAGTCATATTCCCAGTACATTGGGTTCCAGAACCAAGGCTCAGTCAGGTTCCCGGGTCACAGTATTCCACAATCTAAACAGATGTCATGTTACCAGGCCTCAGGGTTCCAGAATCCACCCATGTTATGTTCCCAGGCCACAGGGTTCCAGAATCAATCCTCAGTTATGTTCCCAGGCTACAGGGTTCCAGAATAAAACCTCAGTCATGTTCCTAGTGCACAGTGTTCCAGAACCAAGGCTCAGTCAGGTTCACGGGCCAAAGTATTCCACAATCTAAACAGATGTCATGTTTCCAGGCCACAGGTCTTCAGAATCACGCCTCAGTCATTTTCCCAGGCCACAGAGATCCAGAATCAAACCTCAGTCATGTTGCCAGCCCTCAGATTTCCGGAATCAAACCGATTTCGTGTTCCCAGGCCACAGGGTTCCAGAGTCAAACCGTTCGCAGGTTCCCAGGCCACAGTGTTCCAGAATCCACCGATGTCATGTTCCCAGGCCACAGGCTTCCAGAATCAATCCTCAGTTATGTTCCCAGGCTACAGGGTTCCAGAATAAAACCTCAGTCATGTTCCCAGTCCACAGGGTTCCAGAACCAAGGCTCAGTCAGGTTCCCGGGCCACAGTATTCCACAATCTAAACAGATGTCATGTTCCAAGGCCTCAGGTTTCCAGAATCCACCCATGCCATGTTCCTGGGCCACAGGGTTCCAAAGTGAATCCTCAGTTATGTTCCCAGGCTACACGGCTCCAGAATAAAACCTCAGTCATATTCCCAGTCCACAGGTTTCCAGAACCAAGGCTCAGTCAAGTTCCCAGGCCACAGTATTCCACAATCTAAACAGATTTCATGTTCCCAGGCCTCAGGGTTCCAGAATCCACCCATGTCATGTTAACAGGACACAGGGTTCCAGAATAAAACCTCAGTCATGTTCCCAGTCCACAGGGGTCCAGAACCAAGGCTCAGTCAGGTTCCCGGGGCACAGTATTCCACAATCTAAACAGATGTCATGTTCCCAGGCCACAGGGATCCAGAATCAAACCTCAGTCATGTTGCCAGGCCATAGGGTACCACCATCAAACCTCAGTCATATTCCCAGGCCTAAGGTTTCCAGAATCAAACCGATTTCATGTTTCCAGGCAACAGGGTACCAGAATCCAAACCGATGTCATGTTCCCAGGGCACAGGATTCCACACTCTAACATCAGTCATGTTCCCAGGCCAATGGTTTCCAGAATCAAACCTAAGTCATATTCCCAGGCCACATGGTTCCAGAATCAAACCTCAGTCGTGTTCCCAGGACACAGGGTTCCAGAATAAAACCTCAGTCATTTTCCCTGGACACAGGTTTCAGAAATCAAATCCCAGTCATGTTCCCAGGCCACAGGGTTGCAGAATCAATCCTCAGTTATGTTCCCAGGCTACAGGGTTCCAGAATAAAACGTCAGTCATGTTCCCAGCCCACAGGGTTCCAGAACCAAGGCTCAGTCACGTTCCCAGGGCACAGTATTCCACAATCTAAACAGATGTCATGTTCCCAGGCCTCAGGGTTCCAGAATCCACCCATGTCATGTTCCCAGGCCACAGGGTTCCAGAATCAATCCTCAGTTATGTTCCCAGGCTACAAGGTTCCAGAATAAAACCTCAGTCATGTTCCTAGTCCACAGGGTTCCAGAATCCACCGTTGTCATGTGCCCAGGCCACAGGGTTCCAGAATCAATCCTCAGTTATGGTCCCAGGCTACAGGGTTCCAGAATAAAACCTCAGTCATGTTCCCAGTCCACAGGGTTCCAGAACCAAGGCTCAGTCAGGTTCCCGGGGCACAGTATTCCACAATCTAAACAGATGTCATGTTCCCAGGCCACAGGTTTCCAGAATCATGCCTCAGTCATGTTCCCAGGCCACAGGCATCCAGAATCAAACCTCAGTCATGTTGCCAGGCCATAGGGTACCACAATCAAACCTCAGTCATATTCCCAGACCTCAGGTTTACAGAATCAAACCGATTTCATGTTCCCAGGCAACAGGGTACCAGAATCCAAACCGATGGCATGTTCCCAGGCCACAGGATTCCACATTCTAACATCAGTCATGTTCCCAGGCCAATGGTTTCCAGAATCAAACCTCAGTCATATTCCCAGGCCACATGGTTACAGAATCAAACCTCAGTCGTGTTCCCAGGACACAGGGTTCCAGAATAAAACCTCAGTCATGTTCCCTGGACACAGGTTTCAGAAATCAAATCCCAGTCATGTTCCCAGGCCACAGGGTTCCACAATTAAACCTCAGTCATATTCCCAGGCCAGAGGGTTCCACAATCAAACCTCAGTCCTGTCGCCAGGCCACGGTTCCACCATCAAGCCTCAGTCATGTTCCCAGGTCAGAGTGTTCCACAATCTAACCTAAGTCATCTTGCCAAGCCACAGGGTTCCACCATCAAACCTCAGGCATATTGCCAGGCCACAGTGTTCCACCATCAAGCCTCACTCATGTTCCCAAGCCTGAGGGTTCCACTATCAAACCTCAATCATGTTGCCAGGCCACAGGATTCAACCATGAAACCTCAGTCATGTTCCCAGTAAACAGGGCTCCAGAATCAAACCAATGTCATGTTCCCATGCCACGGGGTTCCAGTATCAGGCCTCAGTCATGGTCCCCGTGCACAGGGTTCCAAATCAAACCTCAGTCATGTTGCCAGTCCACAGGTTTCTGCCATCAAACCTCAGTCATGTTCCCAGTAAACAGGGCTCCAGAATCAAGCCTCAGTCATTTTGCCAGGCCACAGTGTTCCACCATCAAACCTCAGTCATGATCCCAGGCCACATGTTTCCACAATGAAACCTCAGTCATTTTCCGAGGACAAAGGTTTCCAGAATCAAACCTCAGTCATATTCCCAGGACACATGGTTCCAGAATCAACCTGAGTCATGTTCGAAGGCCACAGGTTTCAACAATCAAACCTCAGTCATGTTCCCAGGACACAGGTGTCCAGAATCAAACCGCAGTCATGTTCCCAGGGAACAGGCTTCCAGAAACAAACCTCAGTCATGTTCCCAAGCCACAGGGTTGCAGAATCAAACCTCAGTCTTGTTCCCAGGACACAGGTGTCCAGAATCAAACCGCAGTCATGTTCCCAGGGAACAGGCTTCCAGAAACAAACCTCAGTCATGTTCCCAGGCCACAGGCTTCCAGAATCAAACTTCAGTCTTGTTCCCAGGACACAGGTTTCCAGAATCAACCAGATATCATGTTCCCTGGCCACAGTCTTCCAGAATCAATCCTCAGTCATGTTGCCAGGCCACAGGTTTCCACCATCAAACCTCAGACATGTTCCCAGGCCACAGGGTACCAGAGTCAAACCGTTCGCAGGTTCCCAGGCCACAGAGTTCCAGAATCCACCGATGTCATGCGGCCAGGCCACAGGGTTCCAGAATCAATCCTCAGTTATGTTCGCAGGCTACAGGGTTCAGGAATAAAACCTCAGTCATGTTCCCAGTCCACAGGGTTCCAGAATCAAGGCTCAGTCAGGTACCCGGGGCACAGTATTCCACAATCTAAACAGATGTCATGTTCCCAGGCCTCAGGGTTCCAGAATCCACCCATGTCATGTTCCCAGGCCCCAGGGTTCCAGAATCAATCCTCAGTTATGTTCCCAGGCTACAGGGTTCCAGAATAAAACCTCAGTCATGTTCCTAGTGCACAGTGTTCCAGAACCAAGGCTCAGTCAGGTTCCCGGGCCAAAGTATTCCACAATCTAAACAGATGTCATGTTTCCAGGCCACAGGTCTTCAGAATCACGCCTCAGTCATTTTCCCAGGCCACAGAGATCCAGAATCAAACCTCAGTCATGTTGCCAGGCCTAAGATTTCCGGAATCCAACCGATTTCGTGTTCCCAGGCCACAGGGTTCCAGAGTCAAACCGTTCGCAGGTTCCCAGGCCACAGTGTTCCAGAATCCACCGATGTCATGTTCCCAGGCCACAGGCTTCCAGAATCAATCCTCAGTTATGTTCCCAGGCTACAGGGTTCCAGAATAAAACCTCAGTCATGTTCCCAGTCCACAGGGTTCCAGAATCATGCCTCAGTCATGTTCCCAGGCCACAGGCATCCAGAATCAAACCTCAGTCATGTTGCCAGGCCATAGGGTACCACAATCAAACCTCAGTCATATTCCCAGACCTCAGGTTTACAGAATCAAACCGATTTCATGTTCCCAGGCAACAGGGTACCAGAATCCAAACCGATGTCATGTTCTCAGGCCACAGGATTCCACATTCTAACATCAGTCATGTTCCCAGGCCAATGGTTTCCAGAATCAAACCTCAGTCATATTCCCAGGCCACATGGTTACAGAATCAAACCTCAGTCGTGTTCCCAGGACACAGGGTTCCAGAATAAAACCTCAGTCATGTTCCCTGGACACAGGTTTCAGAAATCAAATCCCAGTCATGTTCCCAGGCCAGAGGGTTCCACAATCAAACCTCAGTCCTGTTGCCAGGCCACGGTTCCACCATCAAGCCTCAGTCATGTTCCCAGGTCAGAGTGTTCCACAATCTAACCTAAGTCATCTTGCCAAGCCACAGGGTTCCACCATCAAACCTCAGGCATATTGCCAGGCCACAGTGTTCCACCATCAAGCCTCACTCATGTTCCCAAGCCTGAGGGTTCCACTATCAAACCTCAATCATGTGGCCAGGCCACAGGATTCAACCATGAAACCTCAGTCATGTTCCCAGTAAACAGGGCTCCAGAATCAAACCAATGTCATGTTCCCATGCCACGGGGTTCCAGTATCAGGCCTCAGTCATGGTCCCCGTGCACAGGATTCCAAATCAAACCTCAGTCATGTTGCCAGTCCACAGGTTTCTGCCATCAAACCTCAGTCATGTTCCCAGTAAACAGGGCTCCAGAATCAAGCCTCAGTCATTTTGCCAGGCCAGAGTGTTCCACCATCAAACCTCAGTCATGATCCCAGGCCACATGTTTCCACAATGAAACCTCAGTCATTTTCCCAGGCCAAAGGTTTCCAGAATCAAACCTCAGTCATATTCCCAGGACACATGGTTCCAGAATCAACCTGAGTCATGTTCGAAGGCCACAGGTTTCAACAATCAAACCTCAGTCATGTTCCCAGGACACAGGTGTCCAGAATCAAACCTCAGTCATGTTCCCAGAGAACAGGCTTCCAGAAACAAACCTCAGTCATGTTCCCAAGCCACAGGGTTGCAGAATCAAACCTCAGTCTTGTTCCCAGGACACAGGTGTCCAGAATCAAACCGCAGTCATGTTCCCAGGGAACAGGCTTCCAGAAACAAACCTCAGTCATGTTCCCAGGCCACAGGGTTCCAGAATCAAACTTCAGTCTTGTTCCCAGGACACAGGTTTCCAGAATCAACCAGATATCATGTTCCCTGGCCACAGTCTTCCAGAATCAATCCTCAGTCATGTTGCCAGGCCACAGGTTTCCACCATCAAACCTCAGACATGTTCCCAGGCCACAGGGTACCAGAGTCAAACCGTTCGCAGGTTCCCAGGCCACAGAGTTCCAGAATCCACCGATGTCATGCGGCCAGGCCACAGGGTTCCAGAATCAATCCTCAGTTATGTTCGCAGGCTACAGGGTTCCAGAATAAAACCTCAGTCATATTCCCAGTACATAGGGTTCCAGAACCAAGGCTCAGTCAGGTTCCCGGGTCACAGTATTCCACAATCTAAACAGATGTCTTGTTCCCAGGCCTCAGGGTTCCAGAATCCACCCATGTTATGTTCCCAGGCCACAGGGTTCCAGAATCAATCCTCAGTTATGTTCCCAGGCTACAGGGTTCCAGAATAAAACCTCAGTCATGTTCCCTGGACACAGGTTTCAGAAATCAAATCCCAGTCATGTTCCCAGGCCACAGGGTTCCACAATTAAACCTCAGTCATATTCCCACGCCAGAGGGTTCCACAATCAAACCTCAGTCCTGTTGCCAGGCCACGGTTCCACCATCAAGCCTCAGTCATGTTCCCAGGTCAGAGTGTTCCACAATCTAACCTAAGTCATCTTGCCAAGCCAAAGGGTTCCACCATCAAACCTCAGGCATATTGCCAGGCCACAGTGTTCCACCATCAAGCCTCACTCATGTTCCCAAGCCTGAGGGTTCCACTATCAAACCTCAATCATGTGGCCAGGCCACAGGATTCAACCATGAAACCTCAGTCATGTTCCCAGTAAACAGGGCTCCAGAATCAAACCAATGTCATGTTCCCATGCCACGGGGTTCCAGTATCAGGCCTCAGTCATGGTCCCCGTGCACAGGGTTCCAAATCAAACCTCAGTCATGTTGCCAGTCCACAGGTTTCTGCCATCAAACCTCAGTCATGTTCCCAGTAAACAGGGCTCCAGAATCAAGCCTCAGTCATTTTGCCAGGCCAGAGTGTTCCACCATCAAACCTCAGTCATGATCCCAGGCCACATGTTTCCACAATGAAACCTCAGTCATTTTCCCAGGCCAAAGGTTTCCAGAATCAAACATCAGTCATATTCCCAGGACACATGGTTCCAGAATCAACCTAAGTCATGTTCGAAGGCCACAGTTTTCAACAATCAAACCTCAGTCATGTTCCCAGTCCACAGGGTTCCAGAATCAAGGCTCAGTCAGGTACCCGGGGCACAGTATTCCACAATCTAAACAGATGTCATGTTCCCAGGCATCAGGGTTCCAGAATCCACCCATGTCATGTTCCCAGGCCACAGGGTTCCAGAATCAATCCTCAGTTATGTTCCCAGGTTACAGGGTTCCAGAATAAAACCTCAGTCATATTCCCTGTACATAGGGTTCCAGAACCAAGGCTCAGTCAGGTTCCCGGGTCACAGTATTCCACAATCTAAACAGATGTCTTGTTCCCAGGCCTCAGGGTTCCAGAATCCACCCATGTTATGTTCCCAGGCCACAGGGTTCCAGAATCAATCCTCAGTTATGTTCCCAGGCTACAGGGTTCCAGAATAAAACCTCAGTCATGTTCCTAGTGCACAGTGTTCCAGAACCAAGGCTCAGTCAGGTTCCCGGGCCAAAGTATTCCACAATCTAAACAGATGTCATGTTTCCAGGCCACAGGTCTTCAGAATCACGCTTCAGTCATTTTCCCAGGCCACAGAGACCTAGAATCAAACCTCAGTCATGTTGCCAGGCCTCAGATTTCCGGAATCAAACCGATTTCGTGTTCCCAGGCCACAGGGTTCCAGAGTCAAACCGTTCGCAGGTTCCCAGGCCACAGTGTTCCAGAATCCACCGATGTCATGTTCCCAGGCCACAGGCTTCCAGAATCAATCCTCAGTTATGTTCCCAGGCTACAGGGTTCCAGAATAAAACCTCAGTCATGTTCCCAGTCCACAGGGTTCCAGAACCAAGGCTCAGTCAGGTTCCCGGGCCACAGAATTCCACAATCTAAACAGATGTCATGTTCCAAGGCCTCAGTTTTCCAGAATCCACCCATGTCATGTTCCTGGGCCACAGGGTTCCAAAGTGAATCCTCAGTTATGTTCCCAGGCTACACGGCTCCAGAATAAAACCTCAGTAATATTCCCATTCCACAGGTTTCCAGAACCAACGCTCAGTCAAGTTCCCAGGCCACAGGATTCCACAATCTAAACAGATTTCATGTTCCCAGGCCTCAGGGTTCCAGAATCCACCCATGTCATGTTAACAGGACACAGGGTTCCAGAATGAAACCTCAGTCATGTTCCCAGTCCACAGTGGTCCAGAACCAAGGCTCAGTCAGGTTCCCGGGGCACAGTATTCCACAATCTAAACAGATGTCATATTCCCAGGCCACAGGGATCCAGAATCAAACCTCAGTCATGTTGCCAGGCCATAGGGTACCACCATCAAACCTCAGTCATATTCCCAGACCTCAGGTTTACAGAATCAAACCGATTTCATGTTCCCAGGCAACAGGGTACCAGAATCCAAACCGATGTCATGTTCCCAGGCCACAGGATTCCACATTCTAACATCAGTCATGTTCCCAGGCCAATGGTTTCCAGAATCAAACCTCAGTCATATTCCCAGGCCACATGGTTACAGAATCAAACCTCAGTCGTGTTCCCAGGACACAGGGTTCCAGAATAAAACCTCAGTCATGTTCCCTGGACACAGGTTTCAGAAATCAAATCCCAGTCATGTTCCCAGGCCACAGGGTTCCACAATTAAACCTCAGTCATATTCCCAGGCCAGAGGGTTCCACAATCAAACCTCAGTCCTGTTGCCAGGCCACGGTTCCACCATCAAGCCTCAGTCATGTTCCCAGGTCAGAGTGTTCCACAATCTAACCTAAGTCATCTTGCCAAGCCAAAGGGTTCCACCATCAAACCTCAGGCATATTGCCAGGCCACAGTGTTCCACCATCAAGCCTCACTCATGTTCCCAAGCCTGAGGGTTCCACTATCAAACCTCAATCATGTTGCCAGGCCACAGGATTCAACCATGAAACCTCAGTCATGTTCCCAGTAAACAGGGCTCCAGAATCAAACCAATGTCATGTTCCCATGCCACGGGGTTCCAGTATCAGGCCTCAGGCATGGTCCCCGTGCACAGGGTTCCAAATCAAACCTCAGTCATGTTGCCAGTCCACAGGTTTCTGCCATCAAACCTCAGTCATGTTCCCAGTAAACAGGGCTCCAGAATCAAGCCTCAGTCATTTTGCCAGGCCAGAGTGTTCCACCATCAAACCTCAGTCATGATCCCAGGCCACATGTTTCCACAATGAAACCTCAGTCATTTTCCCAGGCCAAAGGTTTCCAGAATCAAACCTCAGTCATATTCCCAGGACACATGGTTCCAGAATCAACCTGAGTCATGTTCGAAGGCCACAGGTTTCAACAATCAAACCTCAGTCATGTTCCCAGGACACAGGTGTCCAGAATCAAACCTCAGTCATGTTCCCAGAGAACAGGCTTCCAGAAACAAACCTCAGTCATGTTCCCAAGCCACAGGGTTGCAGAATCAAACCTCAGTCTTGTTCCCAGGACACAGGTGTCCAGAATCAAACCGCAGTCATGTTCCCAGGGAACAGGCTTCCAGAAACAAACCTCAGTCATGTTCCCAGGCCACAGGGTTCCAGAATCAAACTTCAGTCTTGTTCCCAGGACACAGGTTTCCAGAATCAACCAGATATCATGTCCCTGGCCACAGTCTTCCAGAATCAATCCTCAGTCATGTTGCCAGGCCACAGGTTTCCACCATCAAACCTCAGACATGTTCCCAGGCCACAGGGTACCAGAGTCAAACCGTTCGCAGGTTCCCAGGCCACAGAGTTCCAGAATCCACCGATGTCATGCGGCCAGGCCACAGGGTTCCAGAATCAATCCTCAGTTATGTTCGCAGGCTACAGGGTTCCGGAATAAAACCTCAGTCATGTTCCCAGTCCACAGGGTTCCAGAATCAAGGCTCAGTCAGGTACCCGGGGCACAGTATTCCACAATCTAAACAGATGTCATGTTCCCAGGCCTCAGGGTTCCAGAATCCACCCATGTCATGTTCCCAGGCCACAGGGTTCCAGAATCAATCCTCAGTTATGTTCCCAGTCTACAGGGTTCCAGAATAAAACCTCAGTCATATTCCCAGTACATAGGGTTCCAGAACCAAGGGTCAGTCAGGTTCCCGGGGCACAGTATTCCACAATCTAAACAGATGTCATGTTCCCAGGCCACAGGGATCCAGAATCAAACCTCAGTCATGTTGCCAGGCCATAGGGTACCACCATCAAACCTCAGTTATATTCCCAGGACTAAGGTTTCCAGAATCAAACCGATTTCATGTTTCCAGGCAACAGGGTACCAGAATCTAAACCGATGTCATGTTCCCAGGGCACAGGATTCCACACTCTAACATCAGTCATGTTCCAAGGCCAATGGTTTCCAGAATCAAACCTAAGTCATATTCCCAGGCCACATGGTTCCAGAATCAAACCTCTGTCGTGTTCCCAGGACACAGGGTTCCAGAATAAAACCTCAGTCATTTTCCCTGGACACAGGTTTCAGAAATCAAATCCCAGTCATGTTCCCAGGCCACAGGGTTCCAGAATCAATCCTCAGTTATGTTCCCAGGCTACAGGGTTCCAGAATAAAACGTCAGTCATGTTCCCAGTCCACAGGGTTCCAGAACCAAGGCTCAGTCACGTTCCCAGGGCACAGTATTCCACAATCTAAACAGATGTCATGTTCCCAGGCCTCAGGGTTCCAGAATCCACCCATGTCATGTTCCCAGGCCACAGGGTTCCAGAATCAATCCTCAGTTATGTTCCCAGGCTACAAGGTTCCAGAATAAAACCTCAGTCATGTTCCCAGGCCTCAGGGTTCCAGAATCCACCCATGTCATGTTCCCAGGCCACAGGGTTCCAGAATCAATCCTCAGTTATGTTCCCAGGCTACAGGGTTCCAGAATAAAACCTCAGTCATGTTCCCAGTCCATAGGGTTCCAGAACCAAGGCTCAGTCAGGTTCCCGGGGCACAGTATTCCACAATCCAAACAGATGTCATGTTCCCAGGCCACAGGCATCCAGAATCAAACCTCAGTCATGTTGCCAGGCCATAGGGTACCACCATCAAACCTCAGTTATATTCCCAGGACTAAGGTTTCCAGAATCAAACCGATTTCATGTTTCCAGGCAACAGGGTACCAGAATCTAAACCGATGTCATGTTCCCAGGGCACAGGATTCCACACTCTAACATCAGTCATGTTCCAAGGCCAATGGTTTCCAGAATCAAACCTAAGTCATATTCCCAGGCCACATGGTTACACAATCAAACCTCAGTCGTGTTCCCAGGACACAGGGTTCCAGAATAAAACCTCAGTCATGTTCCCTGGACACAGGTTTCAGAAATCAAATCCCAGTCATGTTCCCAGGCCACAGGGTTCCACAATTAAACCTCAGTCATATTCCCAGGCCAGAGGGTTCCACAATCAAACCTCAGTCCTGTTGCCAGGCCACGGTTCCACCATCAAGCCTCAGTCATGTTCCCAGGTCAGAGTGTTCCACAATCTAACCTAAGTCATCTTGCCAAGCCACAGGGTTCCACCATCAAACCTCAGGCATATTGCCAGGCCACAGTGTTCCACCATCAAGCCTCACTCATGTTCCCAAGCCTGAGGGTTCCACTATCAAACCTCAATCATGTTGCCAGGCCACAGGATTCAACCATGAAACCTCAGTCATGTTCCCAGTAAACAGGGCTCCAGAATCAAACCAATGTCATGTTCCCATGCCACGGGGTTCCAGTATCAGGCCTCAGGCATGGTCCCCGTGCACAGGGTTCCAAATCAAACCTCAGTCATGTTGCCAGTCCACAGGTTTCTGCCATCAAACCTCAGTCATGTTCCCAGTAAACAGGGCTCCAGAATCAAGCCTCAGTCATTTTGCCAGGCCAGAGTGTTCCACCATCAAACCTCAGTCATGATCCCAGGCCACATGTTTCCACAATGAAACCTCAGTCATTTTCCCAGGCCAAAGGTTTCCAGAATCAAACCTCAGTCATATTCCCAGGACACATGGTTCCAGAATCAACCTGAGTCATGTTCGAAGGCCACAGGTTTCAACAATCAAACCTCAGTCATGTTCCCAGGACACAGGTGTCCAGAATCAAACCTCAGTCATGTTCCCAGAGAACAGGCTTCCAGAAACAAACCTCAGTCATGTTCCCAAGCCACAGGGTTGCAGAATCAAACCTCAGTCTTGTTCCCAGGACACAGGTGTCCAGAATCAAACCGCAGTCATGTTCCCAGGGAACAGGCTTCCAGAAACAAACCTCAGTCATGTTCCCAGGCCACAGGGTTCCAGAATCAAACTTCAGTCTTGTTCCCAGGACACAGGTTTCCAGAATCAACCAGATATCATGTTCCCTGGCCACAGTCTTCCAGAATCAATCCTCAGTCATGTTGCCAGGCCACAGGTTTCCACCATCAAACCTCAGACATGTTCCCAGGCCACAGGGTACCAGAGTCAAACCGTTCGCAGGTTCCCAGGCCACAGAGTTCCAGAATCCACCGATGTCATGCGGCCAGGCCACAGGGTTCCAGAATCAATCCTCAGTTATGTTCGCAGGCTACAGGGTTCCGGAATAAAACCTCAGTCATGTTCCCAGTCCACAGGGTTCCAGAATCAAGGCTCAGTCAGGTACCCGGGGCACAGTATTCCACAATCTAAACAGATGTCATGTTCCCAGGCCTCAGGGTTCCAGAATCCACCCATGTCATGTTCCCAGGCCACAGGGTTCCAGAATCAATCCTCAGTTATGTTCCCAGTCTACAGGGTTCCAGAATAAAACCTCAGTCATATTCCCAGTACATAGGGTTCCAGAACCAAGGCTCAGTCAGGTTCCCGGGGCACAGTATTCCACAATCTAAACAGATGTCATGTTCCCAGGCCACAGGGATCCAGAATCAAACCTCAGTCATGTTGCCAGGCCATAGGGTACCACCATCAAACCTCAGTTATATTCCCAGGACTAAGGTTTCCAGAATCAAACCGATTTCATGTTTCCAGGCAACAGGGTACCAGAATCTAAACCGATGTCATGTTCCCAGGGCACAGGATTCCACACTCTAACATCAGTCATGTTCCAAGGCCAATGGTTTCCAGAATCAAACCTAAGTCATATTCCCAGGCCACATGGTTCCAGAATCAAACCTCTGTCGTGTTCCCAGGACACAGGGTTCCAGAATAAAACCTCAGTCATGTTCCCTGGACACAGGTTTCAGAAATCAAATCCCAGTCATGTTCCCAGGCCACAGGGTTCCACAATTAAACCTCAGTCATATTCCCAGGCCAGAGGGTTCCACAATCAAACCTCAGTCCTGTTGCCAGGCCACGGTTCCACCATCAAGCCTCAGTCATGTTCCCAGGTCAGAGTGTTCCACAATCTAACCTAAGTCATCTTGCCAAGCCACAGGGTTCCACCATCAAACCTCAGGCATATTGCCAGGCCACAGTGTTCCACCATCAAGCCTCACTCATGTTCCCAAGCCTGAGGGTTCCACTATCAAATCTCAATCATGTTGCCAGGCCACAGGATTCAACCATGAAACCTCAGTCATGTTCCCAGTAAACAGGGCTCCAGAATCAAACCAATGTCATGTTCCCATGCCACGGGGTTCCAGTATCAGGCCTCAGGCATGGTCCCCGTGCACAGGGTTCCAAATCAAACCTCAGTCATGTTGCCAGTCCACAGGTTTCTGCCATCAAACCTCAGTCATGTTCCCAGTAAACAGGGCTCCAGAATCAAGCCTCAGTCATTTTGCCAGGCCAGAGTGTTCCACCATCAAACCTCAGTCATGATCCCAGGCCACATGTTTCCACAATGAAACCTCAGTCATTTTCCCAGGCCAAAGGTTTCCAGAATCAAACCTCAGTCATATTCCCAGGACACATGGTTCCAGAATCAACCTGAGTCATGTTCGAAGGCCACAGGTTTCAACAATCAAACCTCAGTCATGTTCCCAGGACACAGGTGTCCAGAATCAAACCTCAGTCATGTTCCCAGAGAACAGGCTTCCAGAAACAAACCTCAGTCATGTTCCCAAGCCACAGGGTTGCAGAATCAAACCTCAGTCTTGTTCCCAGGACACAGGTGTCCAGAATCAAACCGCAGTCATGTTCCCAGGGAACAGGCTTCCAGAAACAAACCTCAGTCATGTTCCCAGGCCACAGGGTTCCAGAATCAAACTTCAGTCTTGTTCCCAGGACACAGGTTTCCAGAATCAACCAGATATCATGTTCCCTGGCCACAGTCTTCCAGAATCAATCCTCAGTCATGTTGCCAGGCCACAGGTTTCCACCATCAAACCTCAGACATGTTCCCAGGCCACAGGGTACCAGAGTCAAACCGTTCGCAGGTTCCCAGGCCACAGAGTTCCAGAATCCACCGATGTCATGCGGCCAGGCCACAGGGTTCCAGAATCAATCCTCAGTTATGTTCGCAGGCTACAGGGTTCCGGAATAAAACCTCAGTCATGTTCCCAGTCCACAGGGTTCCAGAATCAAGGCTCAGTCAGGTACCCGGGGCACAGTATTCCACAATCTAAACAGATGTCATGTTCCCAGGCCTCAGGGTTCCAGAATCCACCCATGTCATGTTCCCAGGCCACAGGGTTCCAGAATCAATCCTCAGTTATGTTCCCAGTCTACAGGGTTCCAGAATAAAACCTCAGTCATATTCCCAGTACATAGGGTTCCAGAACCAAGGCTCAGTCAGGTTCCCGGGGCACAGTATTCCACAATCTAAACAGATGTCATGTTCCCAGGCCACAGGGATCCAGAATCAAACCTCAGTCATGTTGCCAGGCCATAGGGTACCACCATCAAACCTCAGTTATATTCCCAGGACTAAGGTTTCCAGAATCAAACCGATTTCATGTTTCCAGGCAACAGGGTACCAGAATCTAAACCGATGTCATGTTCCCAGGGCACAGGATTCCACACTCTAACATCAGTCATGTTCCAAGGCCAATGGTTTCCAGAATCAAACCTAAGTCATATTCCCAGGCCACATGGTTCCAGAATCAAACCTCTGTCGTGTTCCCAGGACACAGGGTTCCAGAATAAAACCTCAGTCATGTTCCCTGGACACAGGTTTCAGAAATCAAATCCCAGTCATGTTCCCAGGCCACAGGGTTCCACAATTAAACCTCAGTCATATTCCCAGGCCAGAGGGTTCCACAATCAAACCTCAGTCCTGTTGCCAGGCCACGGTTCCACCATCAAGCCTCAGTCATGTTCCCAGGTCAGAGTGTTCCACAATCTAACCTAAGTCATCTTGCCAAGCCACAGGGTTCCACCATCAAACCTCAGGCATATTGCCAGGCCACAGTGTTCCACCATCAAGCCTCACTCATGTTCCCAAGCCTGAGGGTTCCACTATCAAACCTCAATCATGTGGCCAGGCCACAGGATTCAACCATGAAACCTCAGTCATGTTCCCAGTAAACAGGGCTCCAGAATCAAACCAATGTCATGTTCCCATGCCACGGGGTTCCAGTATCAGGCCTCAGTCATGGTCCCCGTGCACAGGATTCCAAATCAAACCTCAGTCATGTTGCCAGTCCACAGGTTTCTGCCATCAAACCTCAGTCATGTTCCCAGTAAACAGGGCTCCAGAATCAAGCCTCAGTCATTTTGCCAGGCCAGAGTGTTCCACCATCAAACCTCAGTCATGATCCCAGGCCACATGTTTCCACAATGAAACCTCAGTCATTTTCCCAGGCCAAAGGTTTCCAGAATCAAACCTCAGTCATATTCCCAGGACACATGGTTCCAGAATCAACCTGAGTCATGTTCGAAGGCCACAGGTTTCAACAATCAAACCTCAGTCATGTTCCCAGGACACAGGTGTCCAGAATCAAACCTCAGTCATGTTCCCAGAGAACAGGCTTCCAGAAACAAACCTCAGTCATGTTCCCAAGCCACAGGGTTGCAGAATCAAACCTCAGTCTTGTTCCCAGGACACAGGTGTCCAGAATCAAACCGCAGTCATGTTCCCAGGGAACAGGCTTCCAGAAACAAACCTCAGTCATGTTCCCAGGCCACAGGGTTCCAGAATCAAACTTCAGTCTTGTTCCCAGGACACAGGTTTCCAGAATCAACCAGATATCATGTTCCCTGGCCACAGTCTTCCAGAATCAATCCTCAGTCATGTTGCCAGGCCACAGGTTTCCACCATCAAACCTCAGACATGTTCCCAGGCCACAGGGTACCAGAGTCAAACCGTTCGCAGGTTCCCAGGCCACAGAGTTCCAGAATCCACCGATGTCATGCGGCCAGGCCACAGGGTTCCAGAATCAATCCTCAGTTATGTTCGCAGGCTACAGGGTTCCAGAATAAAACCTCAGTCATATTCCCAGTACATAGGGTTCCAGAACCAAGGCTCAGTCAGGTTCCCGGGTCACAGTATTCCACAATCTAAACAGATGTCTTGTTCCCAGGCCTCAGGTTTCCAGAATCCACCCATGTTATGTTCCCAGGCCACAGGGTTCCAGAATCAATCCTCAGTTATGTTCCCAGGCTACAGGGTTCCAGAATAAAACCTCAGTCATGTTCCCTGGACACAGGTTTCAGAAATCAAATCCCAGTCATGTTCCCAGGCCACAGGGTTCCACAATTAAACCTCAGTCATATTCCCACACCAGAGGGTTCCACAATCAAACCTCAGTCCTGTTGCCAGGCCACGGTTCCACCATCAAGCCTCAGTCATGTTCCCAGGTCAGAGTGTTCCACAATCTAACCTAAGTCATCTTGCCAAGCCAAAGGGTTCCACCATCAAACCTCAGGCATATTGCCAGGCCACAGTGTTCCACCATCAAGCCTCACTCATGTTCCCAAGCCTGAGGGTTCCACTATCAAACCTCAATCATGTTGCCAGGCCACAGGATTCAACCATGAAACCTCAGTCATGTTCCCAGTAAACAGGGCTCCAGAATCAAACCAATGTCATGTTCCCATGCCACGGGGTTCCAGTATCAGGCCTCAGTCATGGTCCCCGTGCACAGGGTTCCAAATCAAACCTCAGTCATGTTGCCAGTCCACAGGTTTCTGCCATCAAACCTCAGTCATGTTCCCAGTAAACAGGGCTCCAGAATCAAGCCTCAGTCATTTTGCCAGGCCAGAGTGTTCCACCATCAAACCTCAGTCATGATCCCAGGCCACATGTTTCCACAATGAAACCTCAGTCATTTTCCCAGGCCAAAGGTTTCCAGAATCAAACATCAGTCATATTCCCAGGACACATGGTTCCAGAATCAACCTAAGTCATGTTCGAAGGCCACAGTTTTCAACAATCAAACCTCAGTCATGTTCCCAGTCCACAGGGTTCCAGAACCAAGGCTCAGTCAGGTTCCCGGGGCACAGTATTCCACAATCTAAACAGATGTCATGTTCCCAGGCCACAGGGATCCAGAATCAAACCTCAGTCATGTTGCCAGGCCATAGGGTACCACCATCAAACCTCAGTTATATTCCCAGGACTAAGGTTTCCAGAATCAAACCGATTTCATGTTTCCAGGCAACAGGGTACCAGAATCTAAACCGATGTCATGTTCCCAGGGCACAGGATTCCACACTCTAACATCAGTCATGTTCCAAGGCCAATGGTTTCCAGAATCAAACCTAAGTCATATTCCCAGGCCACATGGTTCCAGAATCAAACCTCTGTCGTGTTCCCAGGACACAGGGTTCCAGAATAAAACCTCAGTCATTTTCCCTGGACACAGGTTTCAGAAATCAAATCCCAGTCATGTTCCCAGGCCACAGGGTTCCAGAATCAATCCTCAGTTATGTTCCCAGGCTACAGGGTTCCAGAATAAAACGTCAGTCATGTTCCCAGTCCACAGGGTTCCAGAACCAAGGCTCAGTCACGTTCCCAGGGCACAGTATTCCACAATCTAAACAGATGTCATGTTCCCAGGCCTCAGGGTTCCAGAATCCACCCATGTCATGTTCCCAGGCCACAGGGTTCCAGAATCAATCCTCAGTTATGTTCCCAGGCTACAAGGTTCCAGAATAAAACCTCAGTCATGTTCCCAGGCCTCAGGGTTCCAGAATCCACCCATGTCATGTTCCCAGGCCACAGGGTTCCAGAATCAATCCTCAGTTATGTTCCCAGGCTACAGGGTTCCAGAATAAAACCTCAGTCATGTTCCCAGTCCATAGGGTTCCAGAACCAAGGCTCAGTCAGGTTCCCGGGGCACAGTATTCCACAATCCAAACAGATGTCATGTTCCCAGGCCACAGGCATCCAGAATCAAACCTCAGTCATGTTGCCAGGCCATAGGGTACCACCATCAAACCTCAGTTATATTCCCAGGACTAAGGTTTCCAGAATCAAACCGATTTCATGTTTCCAGGCAACAGGGTACCAGAATCTAAACCGATGTCATGTTCCCAGGGCACAGGATTCCACACTCTAACATCAGTCATGTTCCAAGGCCAATGGTTTCCAGAATCAAACCTAAGTCATATTCCCAGGCCACATGGTTACACAATCAAACCTCAGTCGTGTTCCCAGGACACAGGGTTCCAGAATAAAACCTCAGTCATGTTCCCTGGACACAGGTTTCAGAAATCAAATCCCAGTCATGTTCCCAGGCCACAGGGTTCCACAATTAAACCTCAGTCATATTCCCAGGCCAGAGGGTTCCACAATCAAACCTCAGTCCTGTTGCCAGGCCACGGTTCCACCATCAAGCCTCAGTCATGTTCCCAGGTCAGAGTGTTCCACAATCTAACCTAAGTCATCTTGCCAAGCCACAGGGTTCCACCATCAAACCTCAGGCATATTGCCAGGCCACAGTGTTCCACCATCAAGCCTCACTCATGTTCCCAAGCCTGAGGGTTCCACCATCAAACCTCAGTCATGATCCCAGGCCACATGTTTCCACAATGAAACCTCAGTCATTTTCCCAGGCCAAAGGTTTCCAGAATCAAACCTCAGTCATATTCCCAGGACACATGGTTCCAGAATCAACCTGAGTCATGTTCGAAGGCCACAGGTTTCAACAATCAAACCTCAGTCATGTTCCCAGGACACAGGTGTCCAGAATCAAACCTCAGTCATGTTCCCAGAGAACAGGCTTCCAGAAACAAACCTCAGTCATGTTCCCAAGCCACAGGGTTGCAGAATCAAACCTCAGTCTTGTTCCCAGGACACAGGTGTCCAGAATCAAACCGCAGTCATGTTCCCAGGGAACAGGCTTCCAGAAACAAACCTCAGTCATGTTCCCAGGCCACAGGGTTCCAGAATCAAACTTCAGTCTTGTTCCCAGGACACAGGTTTCCAGAATCAACCAGATATCATGTTCCCTGGCCACAGTCTTCCAGAATCAATCCTCAGTCATGTTGCCAGGCCACAGGTTTCCACCATCAAACCTCAGACATGTTCCCAGGCCACAGGGTACCAGAGTCAAACCGTTCGCAGGTTCCCAGGCCACAGAGTTCCAGAATCCACCGATGTCATGCGGCCAGGCCACAGGGTTCCAGAATCAATCCTCAGTTATGTTCGCAGGCTACAGGGTTCCGGAATAAAACCTCAGTCATGTTCCCAGTCCACAGGGTTCCAGAATCAAGGCTCAGTCAGGTACCCGGGGCACAGTATTCCACAATCTAAACAGATGTCATGTTCCCAGGCCTCAGGGTTCCAGAATCCACCCATGTCATGTTCCCAGGCCACAGGGTTCCAGAATCAATCCTCAGTTATGTTCCCAGGGTACAGGGTTCCAGAATAAAACCTCAGTCATATTCCCAGTACATAGGGTTCCAGAACCAAGGCTCAGTCAGGTTCCCGGGGCACAGTATTCCACAATCTAAACAGATGTCATGTTCCCAGGCCACAGGGATCCAGAATCAAACCTCAGTCATGTTGCCAGGCCATAGGGTACCACCATCAAACCTCAGTTATATTCCCAGGACTAAGGTTTCCAGAATCAAACCGATTTCATGTTTCCAGGCAACAGGGTACCAGAATCTAAACCGATGTCATGTTCCCAGGGCACAGGATTCCACACTCTAACATCAGTCATGTTCCAAGGCCAATGGTTTCCAGAATCAAACCTAAGTCATATTCCCAGGCCACATGGTTCCAGAATCAAACCTCTGTCGTGTTCCCAGGACACAGGGTTCCAGAATAAAACCTCAGTCATTTTCCCTGGACACAGGTTTCAGAAATCAAATCCCAGTCATGTTCCCAAGCCACAGGGTTCCAGAATCAATCCTCAGTTATGTTCCCAGGCTACAGGGTTCCAGAATAAAACGTCAGTCATGTTCCCAGTCCACAGGGTTCCAGAACCAAGGCTCAGTCACGTTCCCAGGGCACAGTATTCCACAATCTAAACAGATGTCATGTTCCCAGGCCTCAGGGTTCCAGAATCCACCCATGTCATGTTCCCAGGCCACAGGGTTCCAGAATCAATCCTCAGTTATGTTCCCAGGCTACAAGGTTCTAGAATAAAACCTCAGTCATGTTCCTAGTCCACAGGGTTCCAGAATCCACCGTTGTCATGTGCCCAGGCCACAGGGTTCCAGAATCAATCCTCAGTTATGGTCCCAGGCTACAGGGTTCCAGAATAAAACCTCAGTCATGTTCCCAGTCCACAAGGTTCCAGAACCAAGGCTCAATCAGGTTCCCGGGGCACAGTATTCCACAATCTAAACAGATGTCATGTTCCCAGGACACAGGTTTCCAGAATCATGCCGCAGTCATGTTCCCAGGCCACAGGCATCCAGAATCAAACCTCAGGCATGTTGCCAGGCCATAGGGTACCACAATCAAACCTCAGTCATATTCCCAGACCTCAGGTTTACAGAATCAAACCGATTTCATGTTCCCAGGCAACAGGATACCAGAATCCAAACCGATGTCATGTTCCCAGGCCACAGGATTCCACATTCTAACATCAGTCATGTTCCCAGGCCAATGGTTTCCAGAATCAAACCTCAGTCATATTCCCAGGCCACATGGTTACAGAATCAAACCTCAGTCGTGTTCCCAGGACACAGGGTTCCAGAATAAAACCTCAGTCATGTTCCCTGGACACAGGTTTCAGAAATCAAATCCCAGTCATGTTCCCAGGCCACAGGGTTCCACAATTAAACCTCAGTCATGTTCCCAGAGAACAGGCTTCCAGAAACAAACCTCAGTCATGTTCCCAAGCCACAGGGTTGCAGAATCAAACCTCAGTCTTGTTCCCAGGACACAGGTGTCCAGAATCAAACCGCAGTCATGTTCCCAGGGAACAGGCTTCCAGAAACAAACCTCAGTCATGTTCCCAGGCCACAGGGTTCCAGAATCAAACTTCAGTCTTGTTCCCAGGACACAGGTTTCCAGAATCAACCAGATATCATGTTCCCTGGCCACAGTCTTCCAGAATCAATCCTCAGTCATGTTGCCAGGCCACAGGTTTCCACCATCAAACCTCAGACATGTTCCCAGGCCACAGGGTACCAGAGTCAAACCGTTCGCAGGTTCCCAGGCCACAGAGTTCCAGAATCCACCGATGTCATGCGGCCAGGCCACAGGGTTCCAGAATCAATCCTCAGTTATGTTCGCAGGCTACAGGGTTCCAGAATAAAACCTCAGTCATATTCCCAGTACATAGGGTTCCAGAACCAAGGCTCAGTCAGGTTCCCGGGTCACAGTATTCCACAATCTAAACAGATGTCTTGTTCCCAGGCCTCAGGTTTCCAGAATCCACCCATGTTATGTTCCCAGGCCACAGGGTTCCAGAATCAATCCTCAGTTATGTTCCCAGGCTACAGGGTTCCAGAATAAAACCTCAGTCATGTTCCCTGGACACAGGTTTCAGAAATCAAATCCCAGTCATGTTCCCAGGCCACAGGGTTCCACAATTAAACCTCAGTCATATTCCCACACCAGAGGGTTCCACAATCAAACCTCAGTCCTGTTGCCAGGCCACGGTTCCACCATCAAGCCTCAGTCATGTTCCCAGGTCAGAGTGTTCCACAATCTAACCTAAGTCATCTTGCCAAGCCAAAGGGTTCCACCATCAAACCTCAGGCATATTGCCAGGCCACAGTGTTCCACCATCAAGCCTCACTCATGTTCCCAAGCCTGAGGGTTCCACTATCAAACCTCAATCATGTTGCCAGGCCACAGGATTCAACCATGAAACCTCAGTCATGTTCCCAGTAAACAGGGCTCCAGAATCAAACCAATGTCATGTTCCCATGCCACGGGGTTCCAGTATCAGGCCTCAGTCATGGTCCCCGTGCACAGGGTTCCAAATCAAACCTCAGTCATGTTGCCAGTCCACAGGTTTCTGCCATCAAACCTCAGTCATGTTCCCAGTAAACAGGGCTCCAGAATCAAGCCTCAGTCATTTTGCCAGGCCAGAGTGTTCCACCATCAAACCTCAGTCATGATCCCAGGCCACATGTTTCCACAATGAAACCTCAGTCATTTTCCCAGGCCAAAGGTTTCCAGAATCAAACATCAGTCATATTCCCAGGACACATGGTTCCAGAATCAACCTAAGTCATGTTCGAAGGCCACAGTTTTCAACAATCAAACCTCAGTCATGTTCCCAGTCCACAGGGTTCCAGAACCAAGGCTCAGTCAGGTTCCCGGGGCACAGTATTCCACAATCTAAACAGATGTCATGTTCCCAGGCCACAGGGATCCAGAATCAAACCTCAGTCATGTTGCCAGGCCATAGGGTACCACCATCAAACCTCAGTTATATTCCCAGGACTAAGGTTTCCAGAATCAAACCGATTTCATGTTTCCAGGCAACAGGGTACCAGAATCTAAACCGATGTCATGTTCCCAGGGCACAGGATTCCACACTCTAACATCAGTCATGTTCCAAGGCCAATGGTTTCCAGAATCAAACCTAAGTCATATTCCCAGGCCACATGGTTCCAGAATCAAACCTCTGTCGTGTTCCCAGGACACAGGGTTCCAGAATAAAACCTCAGTCATTTTCCCTGGACACAGGTTTCAGAAATCAAATCCCAGTCATGTTCCCAGGCCACAGGGTTCCAGAATCAATCCTCAGTTATGTTCCCAGGCTACAGGGTTCCAGAATAAAACGTCAGTCATGTTCCCAGTCCACAGGGTTCCAGAACCAAGGCTCAGTCACGTTCCCAGGGCACAGTATTCCACAATCTAAACAGATGTCATGTTCCCAGGCCTCAGGGTTCCAGAATCCACCCATGTCATGTTCCCAGGCCACAGGGTTCCAGAATCAATCCTCAGTTATGTTCCCAGGCTACAAGGTTCCAGAATAAAACCTCAGTCATGTTCCCAGGCCTCAGGGTTCCAGAATCCACCCATGTCATGTTCCCAGGCCACAGGGTTCCAGAATCAATCCTCAGTTATGTTCCCAGGCTACAGGGTTCCAGAATAAAACCTCAGTCATGTTCCCAGTCCATAGGGTTCCAGAACCAAGGCTCAGTCAGGTTCCCGGGGCACAGTATTCCACAATCCAAACAGATGTCATGTTCCCAGGCCACAGGCATCCAGAATCAAACCTCAGTCATGTTGCCAGGCCATAGGGTACCACCATCAAACCTCAGTTATATTCCCAGGACTAAGGTTTCCAGAATCAAACCGATTTCATGTTTCCAGGCAACAGGGTACCAGAATCTAAACCGATGTCATGTTCCCAGGGCACAGGATTCCACACTCTAACATCAGTCATGTTCCAAGGCCAATGGTTTCCAGAATCAAACCTAAGTCATATTCCCAGGCCACATGGTTACACAATCAAACCTCAGTCGTGTTCCCAGGACACAGGGTTCCAGAATAAAACCTCAGTCATGTTCCCTGGACACAGGTTTCAGAAATCAAATCCCAGTCATGTTCCCAGGCCACAGGGTTCCACAATTAAACCTCAGTCATATTCCCAGGCCAGAGGGTTCCACAATCAAACCTCAGTCCTGTTGCCAGGCCACGGTTCCACCATCAAGCCTCAGTCATGTTCCCAGGTCAGAGTGTTCCACAATCTAACCTAAGTCATCTTGCCAAGCCACAGGGTTCCACCATCAAACCTCAGGCATATTGCCAGGCCACAGTGTTCCACCATCAAGCCTCACTCATGTTCCCAAGCCTGAGGGTTCCACTATCAAACCTCAATCATGTTGCCAGGCCACAGGATTCAACCATGAAACCTCAGTCATGTTCCCAGTAAACAGGGCTCCAGAATCAAACCAATGTCATGTTCCCATGCCACGGGGTTCCAGTATCAGGCCTCAGGCATGGTCCCCGTGCACAGGGTTCCAAATCAAACCTCAGTCATGTTGCCAGTCCACAGGTTTCTGCCATCAAACCTCAGTCATGTTCCCAGTAAACAGGGCTCCAGAATCAAGCCTCAGTCATTTTGCCAGGCCAGAGTGTTCCACCATCAAACCTCAGTCATGATCCCAGGCCACATGTTTCCACAATGAAACCTCAGTCATTTTCCCAGGCCAAAGGTTTCCAGAATCAAACCTCAGTCATATTCCCAGGACACATGGTTCCAGAATCAACCTGAGTCATGTTCGAAGGCCACAGGTTTCAACAATCAAACCTCAGTCATGTTCCCAGGACACAGGTGTCCAGAATCAAACCTCAGTCATGTTCCCAGAGAACAGGCTTCCAGAAACAAACCTCAGTCATGTTCCCAAGCCACAGGGTTGCAGAATCAAACCTCAGTCTTGTTCCCAGGACACAGGTGTCCAGAATCAAACCGCAGTCATGTTCCCAGGGAACAGGCTTCCAGAAACAAACCTCAGTCATGTTCCCAGGCCACAGGGTTCCAGAATCAAACTTCAGTCTTGTTCCCAGGACACAGGTTTCCAGAATCAACCAGATATCATGTTCCCTGGCCACAGTCTTCCAGAATCAATCCTCAGTCATGTTGCCAGGCCACAGGTTTCCACCATCAAACCTCAGACATGTTCCCAGGCCACAGGGTACCAGAGTCAAACCGTTCGCAGGTTCCCAGGCCACAGAGTTCCAGAATCCACCGATGTCATGCGGCCAGGCCACAGGGTTCCAGAATCAATCCTCAGTTATGTTCGCAGGCTACAGGGTTCCGGAATAAAACCTCAGTCATGTTCCCAGTCCACAGGGTTCCAGAATCAAGGCTCAGTCAGGTACCCGGGGCACAGTATTCCACAATCTAAACAGATGTCATGTTCCCAGGCCTCAGGGTTCCAGAATCCACCCATGTCATGTTCCCAGGCCACAGGGTTCCAGAATCAATCCTCAGTTATGTTCCCAGTCTACAGGGTTCCAGAATAAAACCTCAGTCATATTCCCAGTACATAGGGTTCCAGAACCAAGGCTCAGTCAGGTTCCCGGGGCACAGTATTCCACAATCTAAACAGATGTCATGTTCCCAGGCCACAGGGATCCAGAATCAAACCTCAGTCATGTTGCCAGGCCATAGGGTACCACCATCAAACCTCAGTTATATTCCCAGGACTAAGGTTTCCAGAATCAAACCGATTTCATGTTTCCAGGCAACAGGGTACCAGAATCTAAACCGATGTCATGTTCCCAGGGCACAGGATTCCACACTCTAACATCAGTCATGTTCCAAGGCCAATGGTTTCCAGAATCAAACCTAAGTCATATTCCCAGGCCACATGGTTCCAGAATCAAACCTCTGTCGTGTTCCCAGGACACAGGGTTCCAGAATAAAACCTCAGTCATGTTCCCTGGACACAGGTTTCAGAAATCAAATCCCAGTCATGTTCCCAGGCCACAGGGTTCCACAATTAAACCTCAGTCATATTCCCAGGCCAGAGGGTTCCACAATCAAACCTCAGTCCTGTTGCCAGGCCACGGTTCCACCATCAAGCCTCAGTCATGTTCCCAGGTCAGAGTGTTCCACAATCTAACCTAAGTCATCTTGCCAAGCCACAGGGTTCCACCATCAAACCTCAGGCATATTGCCAGGCCACAGTGTTCCACCATCAAGCCTCACTCATGTTCCCAAGCCTGAGGGTTCCACTATCAAATCTCAATCATGTTGCCAGGCCACAGGATTCAACCATGAAACCTCAGTCATGTTCCCAGTAAACAGGGCTCCAGAATCAAACCAATGTCATGTTCCCATGCCACGGGGTTCCAGTATCAGGCCTCAGGCATGGTCCCCGTGCACAGGGTTCCAAATCAAACCTCAGTCATGTTGCCAGTCCACAGGTTTCTGCCATCAAACCTCAGTCATGTTCCCAGTAAACAGGGCTCCAGAATCAAGCCTCAGTCATTTTGCCAGGCCAGAGTGTTCCACCATCAAACCTCAGTCATGATCCCAGGCCACATGTTTCCACAATGAAACCTCAGTCATTTTCCCAGGCCAAAGGTTTCCAGAATCAAACCTCAGTCATATTCCCAGGACACATGGTTCCAGAATCAACCTGAGTCATGTTCGAAGGCCACAGGTTTCAACAATCAAACCTCAGTCATGTTCCCAGGACACAGGTGTCCAGAATCAAACCTCAGTCATGTTCCCAGAGAACAGGCTTCCAGAAACAAACCTCAGTCATGTTCCCAAGCCACAGGGTTGCAGAATCAAACCTCAGTCTTGTTCCCAGGACACAGGTGTCCAGAATCAAACCGCAGTCATGTTCCCAGGGAACAGGCTTCCAGAAACAAACCTCAGTCATGTTCCCAGGCCACAGGGTTCCAGAATCAAACTTCAGTCTTGTTCCCAGGACACAGGTTTCCAGAATCAACCAGATATCATGTTCCCTGGCCACAGTCTTCCAGAATCAATCCTCAGTCATGTTGCCAGGCCACAGGTTTCCACCATCAAACCTCAGACATGTTCCCAGGCCACAGGGTACCAGAGTCAAACCGTTCGCAGGTTCCCAGGCCACAGAGTTCCAGAATCCACCGATGTCATGCGGCCAGGCCACAGGGTTCCAGAATCAATACTCAGTTATGTTCGCAGGCTACAGGGTTCCGGAATAAAACCTCAGTCATGTTCCCAGTCCACAGGGTTCCAGAATCAAGGCTCAGTCAGGTACCCGGGGCACAGTATTCCACAATCTAAACAGATGTCATGTTCCCAGGCCTCAGGGTTCCAGAATCCACCCATGTCATGTTCCCAGGCCACAGGGTTCCAGAATCAATCCTCAGTTATGTTCCCAGTCTACAGGGTTCCAGAATAAAACCTCAGTCATATTCCCAGTACATAGGGTTCCAGAACCAAGGCTCAGTCAGGTTCCCGGGGCACAGTATTCCACAATCTAAACAGATGTCATGTTCCCAGGCCACAGGGATCCAGAATCAAACCTCAGTCATGTTGCCAGGCCATAGGGTACCACCATCAAACCTCAGTTATATTCCCAGGACTAAGGTTTCCAGAATCAAACCGATTTCATGTTTCCAGGCAACAGGGTACCAGAATCTAAACCGATGTCATGTTCCCAGGGCACAGGAATCCACACTCTAACATCAGTCATGTTCCAAGGCCAATGGTTTCCAGAATCAAACCTAAGTCATATTCCCAGGCCACATGGTTCCAGAATCAAACCTCTGTCGTGTTCCCAGGACACAGGGTTCCAGAATAAAACCTCAGTCATGTTCCCTGGACACAGGTTTCAGAAATCAAATCCCAGTCATGTTCCCAGGCCACAGGGTTCCACAATTAAACCTCAGTCATATTCCCAGGCCAGAGGGTTCCATAATCAAACCTCAGTCCTGTTGCCAGGCCACGGTTCCACCATCAAGCCTCAGTCATGTTCCCAGTAAACAGGGCTCCAGAATCAAACCAATGTCATGTTCCCATGCCACGGGGTTCCAGTATCAGGCCTCAGTCATGGTCCCCGTGCACAGGGTTCCAAATCAAACCTCAGTCATGTTGCCAGTCCACAGGTTTCTGCCATCAAACCTCAGTCATGTTCCCAGTAAACAGGGCTCCAGAATCAAGCCTCAGTCATTTTGCCAGGCCAGAGTGTTCCACCATCGAACCTCAGTCATGATCCCAGGCCACATGTTTCCACAATGAAACCTCAGTCATTTTCTCAGGACAAAGGTTTCCAGAATCAAACCTCAGTCATATTTCCAGGACACATGGTTCCAGAATCAACCTGAGTCATGTTCGAAGGCCACAGGTTTCAACAATCAAACCTCAGTCATGTTCCCAGGACACAGGTGTCCAGAATCAAACCTCAGTCATGTTCCCAGAGAACAGGCTTCCAGAAACAAACCTCAGTCATGTTCCCAAGCCACAGGGTTGCAGAATCAAACCTCAGTCTTGTTCCCAGGACACAGGTGTCCAGAATCAAACCGCAGTCATGTTCCCAGGGAACAGGCTTCCAGAAACAAACCTCAGTCATGTTCCCAGG
This sequence comes from Balaenoptera physalus, assembly GCF_965194825.1. NCBI lineage: Eukaryota > Metazoa > Chordata > Mammalia > Artiodactyla > Balaenopteridae > Balaenoptera > Balaenoptera physalus. The sequence continues at coordinate 1,060,121 of NW_028126410.1, read as the reverse complement.
CCACAGGGTTCCAGAATCAAACTTCAGTCTTGTTCCCAGGACACAGGTTTCCAGAATCAACCAGATATCATGTTCCCTGGCCACAGTCTTCCAGAATCAATCCTCAGTCATGTTGCCAGGCCACAGGTTTCCACCATCAAACCTCAGACATGTTCCCAGGCCACAGGGTACCAGAGTCAAACCGTTCGCAGGTTCCCAGGCCACAGAGTTCCAGAATCCACCGATGTCATGCGGCCAGGCCACAGGGTTCCAGAATCAATCCTCAGTTATGTTCGCAGGCTACAGGGTTCCGGAATAAAACCTCAGTCATGTTCCCAGTCCACAGGGTTCCAGAATCAAGGCTCAGTCAGGTACCCGGGGCACAGTATTCCACAATCTAAACAGATGTCATGTTCCCAGGCCTCAGGGTTCCAGAATCCACCCATGTCATGTTCCCAGGCCGCAGGGTTCCAGAATCAATCCTCACTTATGTTCCCAGGCTACAGGGTTCCAGAATAAAACCTCAGTCATATTCCCAGTACATTGGGTTCCAGAACCAAGGCTCAGTCAGGTTCCCGGGTCACAGTATTCCACAATCTAAACAGATGTCATGTTACCAGGCCTCAGGGTTCCAGAATCCACCCATGTTATGTTCCCAGGCCACAGGGTTCCAGAATCAATCCTCAGTTATGTTCCCAGGCTACAGGGTTCCAGAATAAAACCTCAGTCATGTTCCTAGTGCACAGTGTTCCAGAACCAAGGCTCAGTCAGGTTCCCGGGCCAAAGTATTCCACAATCTAAACAGATGTCATGTTTCCAGGCCACAGGTCTTCAGAATCACGCCTCAGTCATTTTCCCAGGCCACAGAGATCCAGAATCAAACCTCAGTCATGTTGCCAGCCCTCAGATTTCCGGAATCAAACCGATTTCGTGTTCCCAGGCCACAGGGTTCCAGAGTCAAACCGTTCGCAGGTTCCCAGGCCACAGTGTTCCAGAATCCACCGATGTCATGTTCCCAGGCCACAGGCTTCCAGAATCAATCCTCAGTTATGTTCCCAGGCTACAGGGTTCCAGAATAAAACCTCAGTCATGTTCCCAGTCCACAGGGTTCCAGAACCAAGGCTCAGTCAGGTTCCCGGGCCACAGTATTCCACAATCTAAACAGATGTCATGTTCCAAGGCCTCAGGTTTCCAGAATCCACCCATGTCATGTTCCTGGGCCACAGGGTTCCAAAGTGAATCCTCAGTTATGTTCCCAGGCTACACGGCTCCAGAATAAAACCTCAGTCATATTCCCAGTCCACAGGTTTCCAGAACCAAGGCTCAGTCAAGTTCCCAGGCCAAAGTATTCCACAATCTAAACAGATTTCATGTTCCCAGGCCTCAGGGTTCCAGAATCCACCCATGTCATGTTAACAGGACACAGGGTTCCAGAATAAAACCTCAGTCATGTTCCCAGTCCACAGGGGTCCAGAACCAAGGCTCAGTCAGGTTCCCGGGGCACAGTATTCCACAATCTAAACAGATGTCATGTTCCCAGGCCACAGGGATCCAGAATCAAACCTCAGTCATGTTGCCAGGCCATAGGGTACCACCATCAAACCTCAGTCATATTCCCAGGCCTAAGGTTTCCAGAATCAAACCGATTTCATGTTTCCAGGCAACAGGGTACCAGAATCCAAACCGATGTCATGTTCCCAGGGCACAGGATTCCACACTCTAACATCAGTCATGTTCCCAGGCCAATGGTTTCCAGAATCAAACCTAAGTCATATTCCCAGGCCACATGGTTCCAGAATCAAACCTCTGTCGTGTTCCCAGGACACAGGGTTCCAGAATAAAACCTCAGTCATTTTCCCTGGACACAGGTTTCAGAAATCAAATCCCAGTCATGTTCCCAGGCCACAGGGTTGCAGAATCAATCCTCAGTTATGTTCCCAGGCTACAGGGTTCCAGAATAAAACGTCAGTCATGTTCCCAGCCCACAGGGTTCCAGAACCAAGGCTCAGTCACGTTCCCAGGGCACAGTATTCCACAATCTAAACAGATGTCATGTTCCCAGGCCTCAGGGTTCCAGAATCCACCCATGTCATGTTCCCAGGCCACAGGGTTCCAGAATCAATCCTCAGTTATGTTCCCAGGCTACAAGGTTCCAGAATAAAACCTCAGTCATGTTCCTAGTCCACAGGGTTCCAGAATCCACCGTTGTCATGTGCCCAGGCCACAGGGTTCCAGAATCAATCCTCAGTTATGGTCCCAGGCTACAGGGTTCCAGAATAAAACCTCAGTCATGTTCCCAGTCCACAGGGTTCCAGAACCAAGGCTCAGTCAGGTTCCCGGGGCACAGTATTCCACAATCTAAACAGATGTCATGTTCCCAGGCCACAGGTTTCCAGAATCATGCCTCAGTCATGTTCCCAGGCCACAGGCATCCAGAATCAAACCTCAGTCATGTTGCCAGGCCATAGGGTACCACAATCAAACCTCAGTCATATTCCCAGACCTCAGGTTTACAGAATCAAACCGATTTCATGTTCCCAGGCAACAGGGTACCAGAATCCAAACCGATGGCATGTTCCCAGGCCACAGGATTCCACATTCTAACATCAGTCATGTTCCCAGGCCAATGGTTTCCAGAATCAAACCTCAGTCATATTCCCAGGCCACATGGTTACAGAATCAAACCTCAGTCGTGTTCCCAGGACACAGGGTTCCAGAATAAAACCTCAGTCATGTTCCCTGGACACAGGTTTCAGAAATCAAATCCCAGTCATGTTCCCAGGCCACAGGGTTCCACAATTAAACCTCAGTCATATTCCCAGGCCAGAGGGTTCCACAATCAAACCTCATTCCTGTTGCCAGGCCACGGTTCCACCATCAAGCCTCAGTCATGTTCCCAGGTCAGAGTGTTCCACAATCTAACCTAAGTCATCTTGCCAAGCCACAGGGTTCCACCATCAAACCTCAGGCATATTGCCAGGCCACAGTGTTCCACCATCAAGCCTCACTCATGTTCCCAAGCCTGAGGGTTCCACTATCAAACCTCAATCATGTTGCCAGGCCACAGGATTCAACCATGAAACCTCAGTCATGTTCCCAGTAAACAGGGCTCCAGAATCAAACCAATGTCATGTTCCCATGCCACGGGGTTCCAGTATCAGGCCTCAGTCATGGTCCCCGTGCACAGGGTTCCAAATCAAACCTCAGTCATGTTGCCAGTCCACAGGTTTCTGCCATCAAACCTCAGTCATGTTCCCAGTAAACAGGGCTCCAGAATCAAGCCTCAGTCATTTTGCCAGGCCACAGTGTTCCACCATCAAACCTCAGTCATGATCCCAGGCCACATGTTTCCACAATGAAACCTCAGTCATTTTCCGAGGACAAAGGTTTCCAGAATCAAACCTCAGTCATATTCCCAGGACACATGGTTCCAGAATCAACCTGAGTCATGTTCGAAGGCCACAGGTTTCAACAATCAAACCTCAGTCATGTTCCCAGGACACAGGTGTCCAGAATCAAACCGCAGTCATGTTCCCAGGGAACAGGCTTCCAGAAACAAACCTCAGTCATGTTCCCAAGCCACAGGGTTGCAGAATCAAACCTCAGTCTTGTTCCCAGGACACAGGTGTCCAGAATCAAACCGCAGTCATGTTCCCAGGGAACAGGCTTCCAGAAACAAACCTCAGTCATGTTCCCAGGCCACAGGCTTCCAGAATCAAACTTCAGTCTTGTTCCCAGGACACAGGTTTCCAGAATCAACCAGATATCATGTTCCCTGGCCACAGTCTTCCAGAATCAATCCTCAGTCATGTTGCCAGGCCACAGGTTTCCACCATCAAACCTCAGACATGTTCCCAGGCCACAGGGTACCAGAGTCAAACCGTTCGCAGGTTCCCAGGCCACAGAGTTCCAGAATCCACCGATGTCATGCGGCCAGGCCACAGGGTTCCAGAATCAATCCTCAGTTATGTTCGCAGGCTACAGGGTTCAGGAATAAAACCTCAGTCATGTTCCCAATCCACAGGGTTCCAGAATCAAGGCTCAGTCAGGTACCCGGGGCACAGTATTCCACAATATAAACAGATGTCATGTTCCCAGGCCTCAGGGTTCCAGAATCCACCCATGTCATATTCCCAGGCCCCAGGGTTCCAGAATCAATCCTCAGTTATGTTCCCAGGCTACAGGGTTCCAGAATAAAACCTCAGTCATGTTCCTAGTGCACAGTGTTCCAGAACCAAGGCTCAGTCAGGTTCCCGGGCCAAAGTATTCCACAATCTAAACAGATGTCATGTTTCCAGGCCACAGGTCTTCAGAATCACGCCTCAGTCATTTTCCCAGGCCACAGAGATCCAGAATCAAACCTCAGTCATGTTGCCAGGCCTAAGATTTCCGGAATCAAACCGATTTCGTTTTCCCAGGCCACAGGGTTCCAGAGTCAAACCGTTCGCAGGTTCCCAGGCCACAGTGTTCCAGAATCCACCGATGTCATGTTCCCAGGCCACAGGCTTCCAGAATCAATCCTCAGTTATGTTCCCAGGCTACAGGGTTCCAGAATAAAACCTCAGTCATGTTCCCAGTCCACAGGGTTCCAGAATCATGCCTCAGTCATGTTCCCAGGCCACAGGCATCCAGAATCAAACCTCAGTCATGTTGCCAGGCCATAGGGTACCACAATCAAACCTCAGTCATATTCCCAGACCTCAGGTTTACAGAATCAAACCGATTTCATGTTCCCAGGCAACAGGGTACCAGAATCCAAACCGATGTCATGTTCCCAGGCCACAGGATTCCACATTCTAACATCAGTCATGTTCCCAGGCCAATGGTTTCCAGAATCAAACCTCAGTCATATTCCCAGGCCACATGGTTACAGAATCAAACCTCAGTCGTGTTCCCAGGACACAGGGTTCCAGAATAAAACCTCAGTCATGTTCCCTGGACACAGGTTTCAGAAATCAAATCCCAGTCATGTTCCCAGGCCAGAGGGTTCCACAATCAAACCTCAGTCCTGTTGCCAGGCCACGGTTCCACCATCAAGCCTCAGTCATGTTCCCAGGTCAGAGTGTTCCACAATCTAACCTAAGTCATCTTGCCAAGCCACAGGGTTCCACCATCAAACCTCAGGCATATTGCCAGGCCACAGTGTTCCACCATCAAGCCTCACTCATGTTCCCAAGCCTGAGGGTTCCACTATCAAACCTCAATCATGTGGCCAGGCCACAGGATTCAACCATGAAACCTCAGTCATGTTCCCAGTAAACAGGGCTCCAGAATCAAACCAATGTCATGTTCCCATGCCACGGGGTTCCAGTATCAGGCCTCAGTCATGGTCCCCGTGCACAGGATTCCAAATCAAACCTCAGTCATGTTGCCAGTCCACAGGTTTCTGCCATCAAACCTCAGTCATGTTCCCAGTAAACAGGGCTCCAGAATCAAGCCTCAGTCATTTTGCCAGGCCAGAGTGTTCCACCATCAAACCTCAGTCATGATCCCAGGCCACATGTTTCCACAATGAAACCTCAGTCATTTTCCCAGGCCAAAGGTTTCCAGAATCAAACCTCAGTCATATTCCCAGGACACATGGTTCCAGAATCAACCTGAGTCATGTTCGAAGGCCACAGGTTTCAACAATCAAACCTCAGTCATGTTCCCAGGACACAGGTGTCCAGAATCAAACCTCAGTCATGTTCCCAGAGAACAGGCTTCCAGAAACAAACCTCAGTCATGTTCCCAAGCCACAGGGTTGCAGAATCAAACCTCAGTCTTGTTCCCAGGACACAGGTGTCCAGAATCAAACCGCAGTCATGTTCCCAGGGAACAGGCTTCCAGAAACAAACCTCAGTCATGTTCCCAGGCCACAGGGTTCCAGAATCAAACTTCAGTCTTGTTCCCAGGACACAGGTTTCCAGAATCAACCAGATATCATGTTCCCTGGCCACAGTCTTCCAGAATCAATCCTCAGTCATGTTGCCAGGCCACAGGTTTCCACCATCAAACCTCAGACATGTTCCCAGGCCACAGGGTACCAGAGTCAAACCGTTCGCAGGTTCCCAGGCCACAGAGTTCCAGAATCCACCGATGTCATGCGGCCAGGCCACAGGGTTCCAGAATCAATCCTCAGTTATGTTCGCAGGCTACAGGGTTCCAGAATAAAACCTCAGTCATATTCCCAGTACATAGGGTTCCAGAACCAAGGCTCAGTCAGGTTCCCGGGTCACAGTATTCCACAATCTAAACAGATGTCTTGTTCCCAGGCCTCAGGTTTCCAGAATCCACCCATGTTATGTTCCCAGGCCACAGGGTTCCAGAATCAATCCTCAGTTATGTTCCCAGGCTACAGGGTTCCAGAATAAAACCTCAGTCATGTTCCCTGGACACAGGTTTCAGAAATCAAATCCCAGTCATGTTCCCAGGCCACAGGGTTCCACAATTAAACCTCAGTCATATTCCCACGCCAGAGGGTTCCACAATCAAACCTCAGTCCTGTTGCCAGGCCACGGTTCCACCATCAAGCCTCAGTCATGTTCCCAGGTCAGAGTGTTCCACAATCTAACCTAAGTCATCTTGCCAAGCCAAAGGGTTCCACCATCAAACCTCAGGCATATTGCCAGGCCACAGTGTTCCACCATCAAGCCTCACTCATGTTCCCAAGCCTGAGGGTTCCACTATCAAACCTCAATCATGTTGCCAGGCCACAGGATTCAACCATGAAACCTCAGTCATGTTCCCAGTAAACAGGGCTCCAGAATCAAACCAATGTCATGTTCCCATGCCACGGGGTTCCAGTATCAGGCCTCAGTCATGGTCCCCGTGCACAGGGTTCCAAATCAAACCTCAGTCATGTTGCCAGTCCACAGGTTTCTGCCATCAAACCTCAGTCATGTTCCCAGTAAACAGGGCTCCAGAATCAAGCCTCAGTCATTTTGCCAGGCCAGAGTGTTCCACCATCAAACCTCAGTCATGATCCCAGGCCACATGTTTCCACAATGAAACCTCAGTCATTTTCCCAGGCCAAAGGTTTCCAGAATCAAACATCAGTCATATTCCCAGGACACATGGTTCCAGAATCAACCTAAGTCATGTTCGAAGGCCACAGTTTTCAACAATCAAACCTCAGTCATGTTCCCAGTCCACAGGGTTCCAGAATCAAGGCTCAGTCAGGTACCCGGGGCACAGTATTCCACAATCTAAACAGATGTCATGTTCCCAGGCATCAGGGTTCCAGAATCCACCCATGTCATGTTCCCAGGCCACAGGGTTCCAGAATCAATCCTCAGTTATGTTCCCAGGTTACAGGGTTCCAGAATAAAACCTCAGTCATATTCCCTGTACATAGGGTTCCAGAACCAAGGCTCAGTCAGGTTCCCGGGTCACAGTATTCCACAATCTAAACAGATGTCTTGTTCCCAGGCCTCAGGGTTCCAGAATCCACCCATGTTATGTTCCCAGGCCACAGGGTTCCAGAATCAATCCTCAGTTATGTTCCCAGGCTACAGGGTTCCAGAATAAAACCTCAGTCATGTTCCTAGTGCACAGTGTTCCAGAACCAAGGCTCAGTCAGGTTCCCGGGCCAAAGTATTCCACAATCTAAACAGATGTCATGTTTCCAGGCCACAGGTCTTCAGAATCACGCTTCAGTCATTTTCCCAGGCCACAGAGACCTAGAATCAAACCTCAGTCATGTTGCCAGGCCTCAGATTTCCGGAATCAAACCGATTTCGTGTTCCCAGGCCACAGGGTTCCAGAGTCAAACCGTTCGCAGGTTCCCAGGCCACAGTGTTCCAGAATCCACCGATGTCATGTTCCCAGGCCACAGGCTTCCAGAATCAATCCTCAGTTATGTTCCCAGGCTACAGGGTTCCAGAATAAAACCTCAGTCATGTTCCCAGTCCACAGGGTTCCAGAACCAAGGCTCAGTCAGGTTCCCGGGCCACAGTATTCCACAATCTAAACAGATGTCATGTTCCAAGGCCTCAGTTTTCCAGAATCCACCCATGTCATGTTCCTGGGCCACAGGGTTCCAAAGTGAATCCTCAGTTATGTTCCCAGGCTACACGGCTCCAGAATAAAACCTCAGTCATATTCCCATTCCACAGGTTTCCAGAACCAACGCTCAGTCAAGTTCCCAGGCAACAGGATTCCACAATCTAAACAGATTTCATGTTCCCAGGCCTCAGGGTTCCAGAATCCACCCATGTCATGTTAACAGGACACAGGGTTCCAGAATGAAACCTCAGTCATGTTCCCAGTCCACAGTGGTCCAGAACCAAGGCTCAGTCAGGTTCCCGGGGCACAGTATTCCACAATCTAAACAGATGTCATGTTCCCAGGCCACAGGGATCCAGAATCAAACCTCAGTCATGTTGCCAGGCCATAGGGTACCACCATCAAACCTCAGTCATATTCCCAGACCTCAGGTTTACAGAATCAAACCGATTTCATGTTCCCAGGCAACAGGGTACCAGAATCCAAACCGATGTCATGTTCCCAGGCCACAGGATTCCACATTCTAACATCAGTCATGTTCCCAGGCCAATGGTTTCCAGAATCAAACCTCAGTCATATTCCCAGGCCACATGGTTACAGAATCAAACCTCAGTCGTGTTCCCAGGACACAGGGTTCCAGAATAAAACCTCAGTCATGTTCCCTGGACACAGGTTTCAGAAATCAAATCCCAGTCATGTTCCCAGGCCACAGGGTTCCACAATTAAACCTCAGTCATATTCCCAGGCCAGAGGGTTCCACAATCAAACCTCAGTCCTGTTGCCAGGCCACGGTTCCACCATCAAGCCTCAGTCATGTTCCCAGGTCAGAGTGTTCCACAATCTAACCTAAGTCATCTTGCCAAGCCACAGGGTTCCACCATCAAACCTCAGGCATATTGCCAGGCCACAGTGTTCCACCATCAAGCCTCACTCATGTTCCCAAGCCTGAGGGTTCCACTATCAAACCTCAATCATGTTGCCAGGCCACAGGATTCAACCATGAAACCTCAGTCATGTTCCCAGTAAACAGGGCTCCAGAATCAAACCAATGTCATGTTCCCATGCCACGGGGTTCCAGTATCAGGCCTCAGGCATGGTCCCCGTGCACAGGGTTCCAAATCAAACCTCAGTCATGTTGCCAGTCCACAGGTTTCTGCCATCAAACCTCAGTCATGTTCCCAGTAAACAGGGCTCCAGAATCAAGCCTCAGTCATTTTGCCAGGCCAGAGTGTTCCACCATCAAACCTCAGTCATGATCCCAGGCCACATGTTTCCACAATGAAACCTCAGTCATTTTCCCAGGCCAAAGGTTTCCAGAATCAAACCTCAGTCATATTCCCAGGACACATGGTTCCAGAATCAACCTGAGTCATGTTCGAAGGCCACAGGTTTCAACAATCAAACCTCAGTCATGTTCCCAGGACACAGGTGTCCAGAATCAAACCTCAGTCATGTTCCCAGAGAACAGGCTTCCAGAAACAAACCTCAGTCATGTTCCCAAGCCACAGGGTTGCAGAATCAAACCTCAGTCTTGTTCCCAGGACACAGGTGTCCAGAATCAAACCGCAGTCATGTTCCCAGGGAACAGGCTTCCAGAAACAAACCTCAGTCATGTTCCCAGGCCACAGGGTTCCAGAATCAAACTTCAGTCTTGTTCCCAGGACACAGGTTTCCAGAATCAACCAGATATCATGTTCCCTGGCCACAGTCTTCCAGAATCAATCCTCAGTCATGTTGCCAGGCCACAGGTTTCCACCATCAAACCTCAGACATGTTCCCAGGCCACAGGGTACCAGAGTCAAACCGTTCGCAGGTTCCCAGGCCACAGAGTTCCAGAATCCACCGATGTCATGCGGCCAGGCCACAGGGTTCCAGAATCAATCCTCAGTTATGTTCGCAGGCTACAGGGTTCTGGAATAAAACCTCAGTCATGTTCCCAGTCCACAGGGTTCCAGAATCAAGGCTCAGTCAGGTACCCGGGGCACAGTATTCCACAATCTAAACAGATGTCATGTTCCCAGGCCTCAGGGTTCCAGAATCCACCCATGTCATGTTCCCAGGCCACAGGGTTCCAGAATCAATCCTCAGTTATGTTCCCAGGGTACAGGGTTCCAGAATAAAACCTCAGTCATATTCCCAGTACATAGGGTTCCAGAACCAAGGCTCAGTCAGGTTCCCGGGGCACAGTATTCCACAATCTAAACAGATGTCATGTTCCCAGGCCACAGGGATCCAGAATCAAACCTCAGTCATGTTGCCAGGCCATAGGGTACCACCATCAAACCTCAGTTATATTAGCAGGACTAAGGTTTCCAGAATCAAACCGATTTCATGTTTCCAGGCAACAGGGTACCAGAATCTAAACCGATGTCATGTTCCCAGGGCACAGGATTCCACACTCTAACATCAGTCATGTTCCAAGGCCAATGGTTTCCAGAATCAAACCTAAGTCATATTCCCAGGCCACATGGTTCCAGAATCAAACCTCTGTCGTGTTCCCAGGACACAGGGTTCCAGAATAAAACCTCAGTCATTTTCCCTGGACACAGGTTTCAGAAATCAAATCCCAGTCATGTTCCCAAGCCACAGGGTTCCAGAATCAATCCTCAGTTATGTTCCCAGGCTACAGGGTTCCAGAATAAAACGTCAGTCATGTTCCCAGTCCACAGGGTTCCAGAACCAAGGCTCAGTCACGTTCCCAGGGCACAGTATTCCACAATCTAAACAGATGTCATGTTCCCAGGCCTCAGGGTTCCAGAATCCACCCATGTCATGTTCCCAGGCCACAGGGTTCCAGAAGCAATCCTCAGTTATGTTCCCAGGCTACAAGGTTCCAGAATAAAACCTCAGTCATGTTCCTAGTCCACAGGGTTCCAGAATCCACCGTTGTCATGTGCCCAGGCCACAGGGTTCCAGAATCAATCCTCAGTTATGGTCCCAGGCTACAGGGTTCCAGAATAAAACCTCAGTCATGTTCCCAGTCCACAAGGTTCCAGAACCAAGGCTCAATCAGGTTCCCGGGGCACAGTATTCCACAATCTAAACAGATGTCATGTTCCCAGGACACAGGTTTCCAGAATCATGCCGCAGTCATGTTCCCAGGCCACAGGCATCCAGAATCAAACCTCAGGCATGTTGCCAGGCCATAGGGTACCACAATCAAACCTCAGTCATATTCCCAGACCTCAGGTTTACAGAATCAAACCGATTTCATGTTCCCAGGCAACAGGATACCAGAATCCAAACCGATGTCATGTTCCCAGGCCACAGGATTCCACATTCTAACATCAGTCATGTTCCCAGGCCAATGGTTTCCAGAATCAAACCTCAGTCATATTCCCAGGCCACATGGTTACAGAATCAAACCTCAGTCGTGTTCCCAGGACACAGGGTTCCAGAATAAAACCTCAGTCATGTTCCCTGGACACAGGTTTCAGAAATCAAATCCCAGTCATGTTCCCAGGCCACAGGGTTCCACAATTAAACCTCAGTCATATTCCCAGGCCAGAGGGTTCCACAATCAAACCTCAGTCCTGTTGCCAGGCCACGGTTCCACCATCAAGCCTCAGTCATGTTCCCAGGTCAGAGTGTTCCACAATCTAACCTAAGTCATCTTGCCAAGCCACAGGGTTCCACCATCAAACCTCAGGCATATTGCCAGGCCACAGTGTTCCACCATCAAGCCTCACTCATGTTCCCAAGCCTGAGGGTTCCACTATCAAACCTCAATCATGTGGCCAGGCCACAGGATTCAACCATGAAACCTCAGTCATGTTCCCAGTAAACAGGGCTCCAGAATCAAACCAATGTCATGTTCCCATGCCACGGGGTTCCAGTATCAGGCCTCAGTCATGGTCCCCGTGCACAGGGTTCCAAATCAAACCTCAGTCATGTTGCCAGTCCACAGGTTTCTGCCATCAAACCTCAGTCATGTTCCCAGTAAACAGGGCTCCAGAATCAAGCCTCAGTCATTTTGCCAGGCCAGAGTGTTCCACCATCAAACCTCAGTCATGATCCCAGGCCACATGTTTCCACAATGAAACCTCAGTCATTTTCCCAGGCCAAAGGTTTCCAGAATCAAACCTCAGTCATATTCCCAGGACACATGGTTCCAGAATCAACCTGAGTCATGTTCGAAGGCCACAGGTTTCAACAATCAAACCTCAGTCATGTTCCCAGGACACAGGTGTCCAGAATCAAACCTCAGTCATGTTCCCAGAGAACAGGCTTCCAGAAACAAACCTCAGTCATGTTCCCAAGCCACAGGGTTGCAGAATCAAACCTCAGTCTTGTTCCCAGGACACAGGTGTCCAGAATCAAACCGCAGTCATGTTCCCAGGGAACAGGCTTCCAGAAACAAACCTCAGTCATGTTCCCAGGCCACAGGGTTCCAGAATCAAACTTCAGTCTTGTTCCCAGGACACAGGTTTCCAGAATCAACCAGATATCATGTTCCCTGGCCACAGTCTTCCAGAATCAATCCTCAGTCATGTTGCCAGGCCACAGGTTTCCACCATCAAACCTCAGACATGTTCCCAGGCCACAGGGTACCAGAGTCAAACCGTTCGCAGGTTCCCAGGCCACAGAGTTCCAGAATCCACCGATGTCATGCGGCCAGGCCACAGGGTTCCAGAATCAATCCTCAGTTATGTTCGCAGGCTACAGGGTTCCGGAATAAAACCTCAGTCATGTTCCCTGTCTACAGGGTTCCAGAATCAAGGCTCAGTCAGGTACCCGGGGCACAGTATTCCACAATCTAAACAGATGTCATGTTCCCAGGCCTCAGGGTTCCAGAATCCACCCATGTCATGTTCCCAGGCCACAGGGTTCCAGAATCAATCCTCAGTTATGTTCCCAGGCTACAGGGTTCCAGAATAAAACCTCAGTCATATTCCCAGTACATAGGGTTCCAGAACCAAGGCTCAGTCAGGTTCCCGGGGCACAGTATTCCACAATCTAAACAGATGTCATGTTCCCAGGCCACAAGGATCCAGAATCAAACCTCAGTCATGTTGCCAGGCCATAGGGTACCACCATCAAACCTCAGTTATATTCCCAGGACTAAGGTTTCCAGAATCAAACCGATTTCATGTTTCCAGGCAACAGGGTACCAGAATCTAAACCGATGTCATGTTCCCAGGGCACAGGATTCCACACTCTAACATCAGTCATGTTCCAAGGCCAATGGTTTGCAGAATCAAACCTAAGTCATATTCCCAGGCCACATGGTTCCAGAATCAAACCTCTGTCGTGTTCCCAGGACACAGGGTTCCAGAATAAAACCTCAGTCATTTTACCTGGACACAGGTTTCAGAAATCAAATCCCAGTCATGTTCCCAGGCCACAGGGTTCCAGAATCAATCCTCAGTTATGTTCCCAGGCTACAGGGTTCCAGAATAAAACGTCAGTCATGTTCCCAGTCCACAGGGTTCCAGAACCAAGGCTCAGTCACGTTCCCAGGGCACAGTATTCCACAATCTAAACAGATGTCATGTTCCCAGGCCTCAGGGTTCCAGAATCCACCCATGTCATGTTCCCAGGCCACAGGGTTCCAGAATCAATCCTCAGTTATGTTCCCAGGCTACAAGGTTCTAGAATAAAACCTCAGTCATGTTCCTAGTCCACAGGGTTCCAGAATCCACCGTTGTCATGTGCCCAGGCCACAGGGTTCCAGAATCAATCCTCAGTTATGGTCCCAGGCTACAGGGTTCCAGAATAAAACCTCAGTCATGTTCCCAGTCCACAGGGTTCCAGAACCAAGGCTCAGTCAGGTTCCCAGGGCACAGTATTCCACAATCTAAACAGATGTCATGTTCCCAGGCCACAGGCATCCAGAATCAAACCTCAGGCATGTTGCCAGGCCATAGGGTACCACAATCAAACCTCAGTCATATTCCCAGACCTCAGGTTTACAGAATCAAACCGATTTCATGTTCCCAGGCAACAGGGTACCAGAATCCAAACCGATGTCATGTTCCCAGGCCACAGGATTCCACATTCTAACATCAGTCATGTTCCCAGGCCAATGGTTTCCAGAATCAAACCTCAGTCATATTCCCAGGCCACATGGTTACAGAATCAAACCTCAGTCGTGTTCCCAGGACACAGGGTTCCAGAATAAAACCTCAGTCATGTTCCCTGGACACAGGTTTCCAGAATCAACCAGATATCATGTTCCCTGGCCACAGTCTTCCAGAATCAATCCTCAGTCATGTTGCCAGGCCACAGGTTTCCACCATCAAACCTCAGACATGTTCCCAGGCCACAGGGTACCAGAGTCAAACCGTTCGCAGGTTCCCAGGCCACAGAGTTCCAGAATCCACCGATGTCATGCGGCCAGGCCACAGGGTTCCAGAATCAATCCTCAGTTATGTTCGCAGGCTACAGGGTTCCGGAATAAAACCTCAGTCATGTTCCCTGTCCACAGGGATCCAGAATCAAGGCTCAGTCAGGTACCCGGGGCACAGTATTCCACAATCTAAACAGATGTCATGTTCCCAGGCCTCAGGGTTCCAGAATCCACCCATGTCATGTTCCCAGGCCACAGGGTTCCAGAATCAATCCTCAGTTATGTTCCCAGGCTACAAGGTTCCAGAATAAAACCTCAGTCATGTTCCTAGTCCACAGGGTTCCTGAATCCACCGTTGTCATGTGCCCAGGCCACAGGGTTCCAGAATCAATCCTCAGTTATGGTCCCAGGCTACAGGGTTCCAGAATAAAACCTCAGTCATGTTCCCAGTCCACAAGGTTCCAGAACCAAGGCTCAATCAGGTTCCCGGGGCACAGTATTCCACAATCTAAACAGATGTCATGTTCCCAGGACACAGGTTTCCAGAATCATGCCGCAGTCATGTTCCCAGGCCACAGGCATCCAGAATCAAACCTCAGGCATGTTGCCAGGCCATAGGGTACCACAATCAAACCTCAGTCATATTCCCAGACCTCAGGTTTACAGAATCAAACCGATTTCATGTTCCCAGGCAACAGGGTACCAGAATCCAAACCGATGGCATGTTCCCAGGCCACAGGATTCCACATTCTAACATCAGTCATGTTCCCAGGCCAATGGTTTCCAGAATCAAACCTCAGTCATATTCCCAGGCCACATGGTTACAGAATCAAACCTCAGTCGTGTTCCCAGGACACAGGGTTCCAGAATAAAACCTCAGTCATGTTCCCTGGACACAGGTTTCAGAAATCAAATCCCAGTCATGTTCCCAGGCCACAGGGTTCCACAATTAAACCTCAGTCATATTCCCAGGCCAGAGGGTTCCACAATCAAACCTCAGTCCTGTCGCCAGGCCACGGTTCCACCATCAAGCCTCAGTCATGTTCCCAGGTCAGAGTGTTCCACAATCTAACCTAAGTCATCTTGCCAAGCCACAGGGTTCCACCATCAAACCTCAGGCATATTGCCAGGCCACAGTGTTCCACCATCAAGCCTCACTCATGTTCCCAAGCCTGAGGGTTCCACTATCAAACCTCAATCATGTTGCCAGGCCACAGGATTCAACCATGAAACCTCAGTCATGTTCCCAGTAAACAGGGCTCCAGAATCAAACCAATGTCATGTTCCCATGCCACGGGGTTCCAGTATCAGGCCTCAGTCATGGTCCCCGTGCACAGGGTTCCAAATCAAACCTCAGTCATGTTGCCAGTCCACAGGTTTCTGCCATCAAACCTCAGTCATGTTCCCAGTAAACAGGGCTCCAGAATCAAGCCTCAGTCATTTTGCCAGGCCAGAGTGTTCCACCATCGAACCTCAGTCATGATCCCAGGCCACATGTTTCCACAATGAAACCTCAGTCATTTTCCCAGGACAAAGGTTTCCAGAATCAAACCTCAGTCATATTTCCAGGACACATGGTTCCAGAATCAACCTGAGTCATGTTCGAAGGCCACAGGTTTCAACAATCAAACCTCAGTCATGTTCCCAGGACACAGGTGTCCAGAATCAAACCGCAGTCATGTTCCCAGGGAACAGGCTTCCAGAAACAAACCTCAGTCATGTTCCCAAGCCACAGGGTTGCAGAATCAAACCTCAGTCTTGTTCCCAGGACACAGGTGTCCAGAATCAAACCGCAGTCATGTTCCCAGGGAACAGGCTTCCAGAAACAAACCTCAGTCATGTTCCCAGGCCACAGGGTTCCAGAATCAAACTTCAGTCTTGTTCCCAGGACACAGGTTTCCAGAATCAACCAGATATCATGTTCCCTGGCCACAGTCTTCCAGAATCAATCCTCAGTCATGTTGCCAGGCCACAGGTTTCCACCATCAAACCTCAGACATGTTCCCAGGCCACAGGGTACCAGAGTCAAACCGTTCGCAGGTTCCCAGGCCACAGAGTTCCAGAATCCACCGATGTCATGCGGCCAGGCCACAGGGTTCCAGAATCAATCCTCAGTTATGTTCGCAGGCTACAGGGTTCTGGAATAAAACCTCAGTCATGTTCCCAGTCCACAGGGTTCCAGAATCAAGGCTCAGTCAGGTACCCGGGGCACAGTATTCCACAATCTAAACAGATGTCATGTTCCCAGGCCTCAGGGTTCCAGAATCCACCCATGTCATGTTCCCAGGCCACAGGGTTCCAGAATCAATCCTCAGTTATGTTCCCAGGGTACAGGGTTCCAGAATAAAACCTCAGTCATATTCCCAGTACATAGGGTTCCAGAACCAAGGCTCAGTCAGGTTCCCGGGGCACAGTATTCCACAATCTAAACAGATGTCATGTTCCCAGGCCACAGGGATCCAGAATCAAACCTCAGTCATGTTGCCAGGCCATAGGGTACCACCATCAAACCTCAGTTATATTAGCAGGACTAAGGTTTCCAGAATCAAACCGATTTCATGTTTCCAGGCAACAGGGTACCAGAATCTAAACCGATGTCATGTTCCCAGGGCACAGGATTCCACACTCTAACATCAGTCATGTTCCAAGGCCAATGGTTTCCAGAATCAAACCTAAGTCATATTCCCAGGCCACATGGTTCCAGAATCAAACCTCTGTCGTGTTCCCAGGACACAGGGTTCCAGAATAAAACCTCAGTCATTTTCCCTGGACACAGGTTTCAGAAATCAAATCCCAGTCATGTTCCCAAGCCACAGGGTTCCAGAATCAATCCTCAGTTATGTTCCCAGGCTACAGGGTTCCAGAATAAAACGTCAGTCATGTTCCCAGTCCACAGGGTTCCAGAACCAAGGCTCAGTCACGTTCCCAGGGCACAGTATTCCACAATCTAAACAGATGTCATGTTCCCAGGCCTCAGGGTTCCAGAATCCACCCATGTCATGTTCCCAGGCCACAGGGTTCCAGAATCAATCCTCAGTTATGTTCCCAGGCTACAAGGTTCCAGAATAAAACCTCAGTCATGTTCCTAGTCCACAGGGTTCCAGAATCCACCGTTGTCATGTGCCCAGGCCACAGGGTTCCAGAATCAATCCTCAGTTATGGTCCCAGGCTACAGGGTTCCAGAATAAAACCTCAGTCATGTTCCCAGTCCACAAGGTTCCAGAACCAAGGCTCAGTCAGGTTCCCGGGGCACAGTATTCCACAATCTAAACAGATGTCATGTTCCCAGGACACAGGTTTCCAGAATCATGCCGCAGTCATGTTCCCAGGCCACAGGCATCCAGAATCAAACCTCAGGCATGTTGCCAGGCCATAGGGTACCACAATCAAACCTCAGTCATATTCCCAGACCTCAGGTTTACAGAATCAAACCGATTTCATGTTCCCAGGCAACAGGGTACCAGAATCCAAACCGATGTCATGTTCCCAGGCCACAGGATTCCACATTCTAACATCAGTCATGTTCCCAGGCCAATGGTTTCCAGAATCAAACCTCAGTCATATTCCCAGGCCACATGGTTACAGAATCAAACCTCAGTCGTGTTCCCAGGACACAGGGTTCCAGAATAAAACCTCAGTCATGTTCCCTGGACACAGGTTTCAGAAATCAAATCCCAGTCATGTTCCCAGGCCACAGGGTTCCACAATTAAACCTCAGTCATATTCCCAGGCCAGAGGGTTCCACAATCAAACCTCAGTCCTGTTGCCAGGCCACGGTTCCACCATCAAGCCTCAGTCATGTTCCCAGGTCAGAGTGTTCCACAATCTAACCTAAGTCATCTTGCCAAGCCACAGGGTTCCACCATCAAACCTCAGGCATATTGCCAGGCCACAGTGTTCCACCATCAAGCCTCACTCATGTTCCCAAGCCTGAGGGTTCCACTATCAAACCTCAATCATGTTGCCAGGCCACAGGATTCAACCATGAAACCTCAGTCATGTTCCCAGTAAACAGGGCTCCAGAATCAAACCAATGTCATGTTCCCATGCCACGGGGTTCCAGTATCAGGCCTCAGGCATGGTCCCCGTGCACAGGGTTCCAAATCAAACCTCAGTCATGTTGCCAGTCCACAGGTTTCTGCCATCAAACCTCAGTCATGTTCCCAGTAAACAGGGCTCCAGAATCAAGCCTCAGTCATTTTGCCAGGCCAGAGTGTTCCACCATCAAACCTCAGTCATGATCCCAGGCCACATGTTTCCACAATGAAACCTCAGTCATTTTCCCAGGCCAAAGGTTTCCAGAATCAAACCTCAGTCATATTCCCAGGACACATGGTTCCAGAATCAACCTGAGTCATGTTCGAAGGCCACAGGTTTCAACAATCAAACCTCAGTCATGTTCCCAGGACACAGGTGTCCAGAATCAAACCTCAGTCATGTTCCCAGAGAACAGGCTTCCAGAAACAAACCTCAGTCATGTTCCCAAGCCACAGGGTTGCAGAATCAAACCTCAGTCTTGTTCCCAGGACACAGGTGTCCAGAATCAAACCGCAGTCATGTTCCCAGGGAACAGGCTTCCAGAAACAAACCTCAGTCATGTTCCCAGGCCACAGGGTTCCAGAATCAAACTTCAGTCTTGTTCCCAGGACACAGGTTTCCAGAATCAACCAGATATCATGTTCCCTGGCCACAGTCTTCCAGAATCAATCCTCAGTCATGTTGCCAGGCCACAGGTTTCCACCATCAAACCTCAGACATGTTCCCAGGCCACAGGGTACCAGAGTCAAACCGTTCGCAGGTTCCCAGGCCACAGAGTTCCAGAATCCACCGATGTCATGCGGCCAGGCCACAGGGTTCCAGAATCAATCCTCAGTTATGTTCGCAGGCTACAGGGTTCCGGAATAAAACCTCAGTCATGTTCCCAGTCCACAGGGTTCCAGAATCAAGGCTCAGTCAGGTACCCGGGGCACAGTATTCCACAATCTAAACAGATGTCATGTTCCCAGGCCTCAGGGTTCCAGAATCCACCCATGTCATGTTCCCAGGCCACAGGGTTCCAGAATCAATCCTCAGTTATGTTCCCAGGGTACAGGGTTCCAGAATAAAACCTCAGTCATATTCCCAGTACATAGGGTTCCAGAACCAAGGCTCAGTCAGGTTCCCGGGGCACAGTATTCCACAATCTAAACAGATGTCATGTTCCCAGGCCACAGGGATCCAGAATCAAACCTCAGTCATGTTGCCAGGCCATAGGGTACCACCATCAAACCTCAGTTATATTCCCAGGACTAAGGTTTCCAGAATCAAACCGATTTCATGTTTCCAGGCAACAGGGTACCAGAATCTAAACCGATGTCATGTTCCCAGGGCACAGGATTCCACACTCTAACATCAGTCATGTTCCAAGGCCAATGGTTTCCAGAATCAAACCTAAGTCATATTCCCAGGCCACATGGTTCCAGAATCAAACCTCTGTCGTGTTCCCAGGACACAGGGTTCCAGAATAAAACCTCAGTCATTTTCCCTGGACACAGGTTTCAGAAATCAAATCACAGTCATGTTCCCAAGCCACAGGGTTCCAGAATCAATCCTCAGTTATGTTCCCAGGCTACAGGGTTCCAGAATAAAACGTCAGTCATGTTCCCAGTCCACAGGGTTCCAGAACCAAGGCTCAGTCACGTTCCCAGGGCACAGTATTCCACAATCTAAACAGATGTCATGTTCCCAGGCCTCAGGGTTCCAGAATCCACCCATGTCATGTTCCCAGGCCACAGGGTTCCAGAATCAATCCTCAGTTATGTTCCCAGGCTACAAGGTTCTAGAATAAAACCTCAGTCATGTTCCTAGTCCACAGGGTTCCAGAATCCACCGTTGTCATGTGCCCAGGCCACAGGGTTCCAGAATCAATCCTCAGTTATGGTCCCAGGCTACAGGGTTCCAGAATAAAACCTCAGTCATGTTCCCAGTCCACAAGGTTCCAGAACCAAGGCTCAATCAGGTTCCCGGGGCACAGTATTCCACAATCTAAACAGATGTCATGTTCCCAGGACACAGGTTTCCAGAATCATGCCGCAGTCATGTTCCCAGGCCACAGGCATCCAGAATCAAACCTCAGGCATGTTGCCAGGCCATAGGGTACCACAATCAAACCTCAGTCATATTCCCAGACCTCAGGTTTACAGAATCAAACCGATTTCATGTTCCCAGGCAACAGGATACCAGAATCCAAACCGATGTCATGTTCCCAGGCCACAGGATTCCACATTCTAACATCAGTCATGTTCCCAGGCCAATGGTTTCCAGAATCAAACCTCAGTCATATTCCCAGGCCACATGGTTACAGAATCAAACCTCAGTCGTGTTCCCAGGACACAGGGTTCCAGAATAAAACCTCAGTCATGTTCCCTGGACACAGGTTTCAGAAATCAAATCCCAGTCATGTTCCCAGGCCACAGGGTTCCACAATTAAACCTCAGTCATATTCCCAGGCCAGAGGGTTCCACAATCAAACCTCAGTCCTGTTGCCAGGCCACGGTTCCACCATCAAGCCTCAGTCATGTTCCCAGGTCAGAGTGTTCCACAATCTAACCTAAGTCATCTTGCCAAGCCACAGGGTTCCACCATCAAACCTCAGGCATATTGCCAGGCCACAGTGTTCCACCATCAAGCCTCACTCATGTTCCCAAGCCTGAGGGTTCCACTATCAAACCTCAATCATGTTGCCAGGCCACAGGATTCAACCATGAAACCTCAGTCATGTTCCCAGTAAACAGGGCTCCAGAATCAAACCAATGTCATGTTCCCATGCCACGGGGTTCCAGTATCAGGCCTCAGTCATGGTCCCCGTGCACAGGGTTCCAAATCAAACCTCAGTCATGTTGCCAGTCCACAGGTTTCTGCCATCAAACCTCAGTCATGTTCCCAGTAAACAGGGCTCCAGAATCAAGCCTCAGTCATTTTGCCAGGCCAGAGTGTTCCACCATCAAACCTCAGTCATGATCCCAGGCCACATGTTTCCACAATGAAACCTCAGTCATTTTCCCAGGCCAAAGGTTTCCAGAATCAAACCTCAGTCATATTCCCAGGACACATGGTTCCAGAATCAACCTGAGTCATGTTCGAAGGCCACAGGTTTCAACAATCAAACCTCAGTCATGTTCCCAGGACACAGGTGTCCAGAATCAAACCTCAGTCATGTTCCCAGAGAACAGGCTTCCAGAAACAAACCTCAGTCATGTTCCCAAGCCACAGGGTTGCAGAATCAAACCTCAGTCTTGTTCCCAGGACACAGGTGTCCAGAATCAAACCGCAGTCATGTTCCCAGGGAACAGGCTTCCAGAAACAAACCTCAGTCATGTTCCCAGGACACAGGGTTCCAGAATCAAACTTCAGTCTTGTTCCCAGGACACAGGTTTCCAGAATCAACCAGATATCATGTTCCCTGGCCACAGTCTTCCAGAATCAATCCTCAGTCATGTTGCCAGGCCACAGGTTTCCACCATCAAACCTCAGACATGTTCCCAGGCCACAGGGTACCAGAGTCAAACCGTTCGCAGGTTCCCAGGCCACAGAGTTCCAGAATCCACCGATGTCATGCGGCCAGGCCACAGGGTTCCAGAATCAATCCTCAGTTATGTTCGCAGGCTACAGGGTTCCGGAATAAAACCTCAGTCATGTTCCCTGTCTACAGGGTTCCAGAATCAAGGCTCAGTCAGGTACCCGGGGCACAGTATTCCACAATCTAAACAGATGTCATGTTCCCAGGCCTCAGGGTTCTAGAATCCACCCATGTCATGTTCCCAGGCCACAGGGTTCCAGAATCAATCCTCAGTTATGTTCCCAGGCTACAGGGTTCCAGAATAAAACCTCAGTCATATTCCCAGTACATAGGGTTCCAGAACCAAGGCTCAGTCAGGTTCCCGGGGCACAGTATTCCACAATCTAAACAGATGTCATGTTCCCAGGCCACAAGGATCCAGAATCAAACCTCAGTCATGTTGCCAGGCCATAGGGTACCACCATCAAACCTCAGTTATATTCCCAGGACTAAGGTTTCCAGAATCAAACCGATTTCATGTTTCCAGGCAACAGGGTACCAGAATCTAAACCGATGTCATGTTCCCAGGGCACAGGATTCCACACTCTAACATCAGTCATGTTCCAAGGCCAATGGTTTCCAGAATCAAACCTAAGTCATATTCCCAGGCCACATGGTTCCAGAATCAAACCTCTGTCGTGTTCCCAGGACACAGGGTTCCAGAATAAAACCTCAGTCATTTTACCTGGACACAGGTTTCAGAAATCAAATCCCAGTCATGTTCCCAGGCCACAGGGTTCCAGAATCAATCCTCAGTTATGTTCCCAGGCTACAGGGTTCCAGAATAAAACGTCAGTCATGTTCCCAGTCCACAGGGTTCCAGAACCAAGGCTCAGTCACGTTCCCAGGGCACAGTATTCCACAATCTAAACAGATGTCATGTTCCCAGGCCTCAGGGTTCCAGAATCCACCCATGTCATGTTCCCAGGCCACAGGGTTCCAGAATCAATCCTCAGTTATGTTCCCAGGCTACAAGGTTCTAGAATAAAACCTCAGTCATGTTCCTAGTCCACAGGGTTCCAGAATCCACCGTTGTCATGTGCCCAGGCCACAGGGTTCCAGAATCAATCCTCAGTTATGGTCCCAGGCTACAGGGTTCCAGAATAAAACCTCAGTCATGTTCCCAGTCCACAGGGTTCCAGAACCAAGGCTCAGTCAGGTTCCCAGGGCACAGTATTCCACAATCTAAACAGATGTCATGTTCCCAGGCCACAGGCATCCAGAATCAAACCTCAGGCATGTTGCCAGGCCATAGGGTACCACAATCAAACCTCAGTCATATTCCCAGACCTCAGGTTTACAGAATCAAACCGATTTCATGTTCCCAGGCAACAGGGTACCAGAATCCAAACCGATGTCATGTTCCCAGGCCACAGGATTCCACATTCTAACATCAGTCATGTTCCCAGGCCAATGGTTTCCAGAATCAAACCTCAGTCATATTCCCAGGCCACATGGTTACAGAATCAAACCTCAGTCGTGTTCCCAGGACACAGGGTTCCAGAATAAAACCTCAGTCATGTTCCCTGGACACAGGTTTCCAGAATCAACCAGATATCATGTTCCCTGGCCACAGTCTTCCAGAATCAATCCTCAGTCATGTTGCCAGGCCACAGGTTTCCACCATCAAACCTCAGACATGTTCCCAGGCCACAGGGTACCAGAGTCAAACCGTTCGCAGGTTCCCAGGCCACAGAGTTCCAGAATCCACCGATGTCATGCGGCCAGGCCACAGGGTTCCAGAATCAATCCTCAGTTATGTTCGCAGGCTACAGGGTTCCGGAATAAAACCTCAGTCATGTTCCCTGTCCACAGGGATCCAGAATCAAGGCTCAGTCAGGTACCCGGGGCACAGTATTCCACAATCTAAACAGATGTCATGTTCCCAGGCCTCAGGGTTCCAGAATCCACCCATGTCATGTTCCCAGGCCACAGGGTTCCAGAATTAATCCTCAGTTATGTTCCCAGGCTACAAGGTTCCAGAATAAAACCTCAGTCATGTTCCTAGTCCACAGGGTTCCAGAATCCACCGTTGTCATGTGCCCAGGCCACAGTGTTCCAGAATCAATCCTCAGTTATGGTCCCAGGCTACAGGGTTCCAGAATAAAACCTCAGTCATGTTCCCAGTCCACAAGGTTCCAGAACCAAGGCTCAATCAGGTTCCCGGGGCACAGTATTCCACAATCTAAACAGATGTCATGTTCCCAGGACACAGGTTTCCAGAATCATGCCGCAGTCATGTTCCCAGGCCACAGGCATCCAGAATCAAACCTCAGGCATGTTGCCAGGCCATAGGGTACCACAATCAAACCTCAGTCATATTCCCAGACCTCAGGTTTACAGAATCAAACCGATTTCATGTTCCCAGGCAACAGGGTACCAGAATCCAAACCGATGGCATGTTCCCAGGCCACAGGATTCCACATTCTAACATCAGTCATGTTCCCAGGCCAATGGTTTCCAGAATCAAACC
The DNA here is from genome assembly GCF_965194825.1 of Balaenoptera physalus. NCBI lineage: Eukaryota > Metazoa > Chordata > Mammalia > Artiodactyla > Balaenopteridae > Balaenoptera > Balaenoptera physalus. The sequence continues at coordinate 1,035,797 of NW_028126410.1, read as the reverse complement.
TCAGTCATATTCCCAGGCCACATGGTTACAGAATCAAACCTCAGTCGTGTTCCCAGGACTCAGGGTTCCAGAATAAAACCTCAGTCATGTTCCCTGGACACAGGTTTCAGAAATCAAATCCCAGTCATGTTCCCAGGCCACAGGGTTCCACAATTAAACCTCAGTCATATTCCCAGGCCAGAGGGTTCCACAATCAAACCTCAGTCCTGTCGCCAGGCCACGGTTCCACCATCAAGCCTCAGTCATGTTCCCAGGTCAGAGTGTTCCACAATCTAACCTAAGTCATCTTTCCAAGCCACAGGGTTCCACCATCAAACCTCAGGCATATTGCCAGGCCACAGTGTTCCACCATCAAGCCTCACTCATGTTCCCAAGCCTGAGGGTTCCACTATCAAACCTCAATCATGTTGCCAGGCCACAGGATTCAACCATGAAACCTCAGTCATGTTCCCAGTAAACAGGGCTCCAGAATCAAACCAATGTCATGTTCCCATGCCACGGGGTTCCAGTATCAGGCCTCAGTCATGGTCCCCGTGCACAGGGTTCCAAATCAAACCTCAGTCATGTTGCCAGTCCACAGGTTTCTGCCATCAAACCTCAGTCATGTTCCCAGTAAACAGGGCTCCAGAATCAAGCCTCAGTCATTTTGCCAGGCCAGAGTGTTCCACCATCGAACCTCAGTCATGATCCCAGGCCACATGTTTCCACAATGAAACCTCAGTCATTTTCCCAGGACAAAGGTTTCCAGAATCAAACCTCAGTCATATTTCCAGGACACATGGTTCCAGAATCAACCTGAGTCATGTTCGAAGGCCACAGGTTTCAACAATCAAACCTCAGTCATGTTCCCAGGACACAGGTGTCCAGAATCAAACCGCAGTCATGTTCCCAGGGAACAGGCTTCCAGAAACAAACCTCAGTCATGTTCCCAAGCCACAGGGTTGCAGAATCAAACCTCAGTCTTGTTCCCAGGACACAGGTGTCCAGAATCAAACCGCAGTCATGTTCCCAGGGAACAGGCTTCCAGAAACAAACCTCAGTCATGTTCCCAGGCCACAGGGTTCCAGAATCAAACTTCAGTCTTGTTCCCAGGACACAGGTTTCCAGAATCAACCAGATATCATGTTCCCTGGCCACAGTCTTCCAGAATCAATCCTCAGTCATGTTGCCAGGCCACAGGTTTCCACCATCAAACCTCAGACATGTTCCCAGGCCACAGGGTACCAGAGTCAAACCGTTCGCAGGTTCCCAGGCCACAGAGTTCCAGAATCCACCGATGTCATGCGGCAAGGCCACAGGGTTCCAGAATCAATCCTCAGTTATGTTCGCAGGCTACAGGGTTCCGGAATAAAACCTCAGTCATGTTCCCTGTCCACAGGGTTCCAGAATCAAGGCTCAGTCAGGTACCCGGGGCACAGTATTCCACAATCTAAACAGATGTCATGTTCCCAGGCCTCAGGGTTCCAGAATCCACCCATGTCATGTTCCCAGGCCACAGGGTTCCAGAATCAATCCTCAGTTATGTTCCCAGGCTACAGGGTTCCAGAATAAAACCTCAGTCATATTCCCAGTACATAGGGTTCCAGAACCAAGGCTCAGTCAGGTTCCCGGGGCACAGTATTCCACAATCTAAACAGATGTCATGTTCCCAGGCCACAAGGATCCAGAATCAAACCTCAGTCATGTTGCCAGGCCATAGGGTACCACCATCAAACCTCAGTTATATTCCCAGGACTAAGGTTTCCAGAATCAAACCGATTTCATGTTTCCAGGCAACAGGGTACCAGAATCTAAACCGATGTCATGTTCCCAGGGCACAGGATTCCACACTCTAACATCAGTCATGTTCCAAGGCCAATGGTTTCCAGAATCAAACCTAAGTCATATTCCCAGGCCACATGGTTCCAGAATCAAACCTCTGTCGTGTTCCCAGGACACAGGGTTCCAGAATAAAACCTCAGTCATTTTACCTGGACACAGGTTTCAGAAATCAAATCCCAGTCATGTTCCCAGGCCACAGGGTTCCAGAATCAATCCTCAGTTATGTTCCCAGGCTACAGGGTTCCAGAATAAAACGTCAGTCATGTTCCCAGTCCACAGGGTTCCAGAACCAAGGCTCAGTCACGTTCCCAGGGCACAGTATTCCACAATCTAAACAGATGTCATGTTCCCAGGCCTCAGGGTTCCAGAATCCACCCATGTCATGTTCCCAGGCCACAGGGTTCCAGAATCAATCCTCAGTTATGTTCCCAGGCTACAAGGTTCCAGAATAAAACCTCAGTCATGTTCCTAGTCCACAGGGTTCCAGAATCCACCGTTGTCATGTGCCCAGGCCACAGGGTTCCAGAATCAATCCTCAGTTATGGTCCCAGGCTACAGGGTTCCAGAATAAAACCTCAGTCATGTTCCCAGTCCACAGGGTTCCAGAACCAAGGCTCAGTCAGGTTCCCAGGGCACAGTATTCCACAATCTAAACAGATGTCATGTTCCCAGGCCACAGGCATCCAGAATCAAACCTCAGGCATGTTGCCAGGCCATAGGGTACCACAATCAAACCTCAGTCATATTCCCAGACCTCAGGTTTACAGAATCAAACCGATTTCATATTCCCAGGCAACAGGGTACCAGAATCCAAACCGATGTCATGTTCCCAGGCCACAGGATTCCACATTCTAACATCAGTCATGTTCCCAGGCCAATGGTTTCCAGAATCAAACCTCAGTCATATTCCCAGGCCACATGGTTACAGAATCAAACCTCAGTCGTGTTCCCAGGACACAGGGTTCCAGAATAAAACCTCAGTCATGTTCCCTGGACACAGGTTTCCAGAATCAACCAGATATCATGTTCCCTGGCCACAGTCTTCCAGAATCAATCCTCAGTCATGTTGCCAGGCCACAGGTTTCCACCATCAAACCTCAGACATGTTCCCAGGCCACAGGGTACCAGAGTCAAACCGTTCGCAGGTTCCCAGGCCACAGAGTTCCAGAATCCACCGATGTCATGCGGCCAGGCCACAGGGTTCCAGAATCAATCCTCAGTTATGTTCTCAGGCTACAGGGTTCCGGAATAAAATCTCAGTCATGTTCCCTGTCCACAGGGATCCAGAATCAAGGCTCAGTCAGGTACCCGGGGCACAGTATTCCACAATCTAAACAGATGTCATGTTCCCAGGCCTCAGGGTTCCAGAATCCACCCATGTCATGTTCCCAGGCCACAGGGTTCCAGAATCAATCCTCAGTTATGTTCCCAGGCTACAAGGTTCCAGAATAAAACCTCAGTCATGTTCCTAGTCCACAGGGTTCCAGAATCCACCGTTGTCATGTGCCCAGGCCACAGGGTTCCAGAATCAATCCTCAGTTATGGTCCCAGGCTACAGGGTTCCAGAATAAAACCTCAGTCATGTTCCCAGTCCACAAGGTTCCAGAACCAAGGCTCAATCAGGTTCCCGGGGCACAGTATTCCACAATCTAAACAGATGTCATGTTCCCAGGCCACAGGTTTCCAGAATCATGCCGCAGTCATGTTCCCAGGCCACAGGCATCCAGAATCAAACCTCAGGCATGTTGCCAGGCCATAGGGTACCACAATCAAACCTCAGTCATATTCCCAGACCTCAGGTTTACAGAATCAAACCGATTTCATGTTCCCAGGCAACAGGGTACCAGAATCCAAACCGATGTCATGTTCCCAGGCCACAGGATTCCACATTCTAACATCAGTCATGTTCCCAGGCCAATGGTTTCCAGAATCAAACCTCAGTCATATTCCCAGGCCACATGGTTACAGAATCAAACCTCAGTCGTGTTCCCAGGACACAGGGTTCCAGAATAAAACCTCAGTCATGTTCCCTGGACACAGGTTTCAGAAATCAAATCCCAGTCATGTTCCCAGGCCACAGGGTTCCACAATTAAACCTCAGTCATATTCCCAGGCCAGAGGGTTCCACAATCAAACCTCAGTCCTGTTGCCAGGCCACGGTTCCACCATCAAGCCTCAGTCATGTTCCCAGGTCAGAGTGTTCCACAATCTAACCTAAGTCATCTTGCCAAGCCACAGGGTTCCACCATCAAACCTCAGGCATATTGCCAGGCCACAGTGTTCCACCATCAAGCCTCACTCATGTTCCCAAGCCTGAGGGTTCCACTATCAAACCTCAATCATGTTGCCAGGCCACAGGATTCAACCATGAAACCTCAGTCATGTTCCCAGTAAACAGGGCTCCAGAATCAAACCAATGTCATGTTCCCATGCCACGGGGTTCCAGTATCAGGCCTCAGGCATGGTCCCCGTGCACAGGGTTCCAAATCAAACCTCAGTCATGTTGCCAGTCCACAGGTTTCTGCCATCAAACCTCAGTCATGTTCCCAGTAAACAGGGCTCCAGAATCAAGCCTCAGTCATTTTGCCAGGCCAGAGTGTTCCACCATCAAACCTCAGTCATGATCCCAGGCCACATGTTTCCACAATGAAACCTCAGTCATTTTCCCAGGCCAAAGGTTTCCAGAATCAAACCTCAGTCATATTCCCAGGACACATGGTTCCAGAATCAACCTGAGTCATGTTCGAAGGCCACAGGTTTCAACAATCAAACCTCAGTCATGTTCCCAGGACACAGGTGTCCAGAATCAAACCTCAGTCATGTTCCCAGAGAACAGGCTTCCAGAAACAAACCTCAGTCATGTTCCCAAGCCACAGGGTTGCAGAATCAAACCTCAGTCTTGTTCCCAGGACACAGGTGTCCAGAATCAAACCGCAGTCATGTTCCCAGGGAACAGGCTTCCAGAAACAAACCTCAGTCATGTTCCCAGGCCACAGGGTTCCAGAATCAAACTTCAGTCTTGTTCCCAGGACACAGGTTTCCAGAATCAACCAGATATCATGTTCCCTGGCCACAGTCTTCCAGAATCAATCCTCAGTCATGTTGCCAGGCCACAGGTTTCCACCATCAAACCTCAGACATGTTCCCAGGCCACAGGGTACCAGAGTCAAACCGTTCGCAGGTTCCCAGGCCACAGAGTTCCAGAATCCACCGATGTCATGCGGCCAGGCCACAGGGTTCCAGAATCAATCCTCAGTTATGTTCGCAGGCTACAGGGTTCCGGAATAAAACCTCAGTCATGTTCCCAGTCCACAGGGTTCCAGAATCAAGGCTCAGTCAGGTACCCGGGGCACAGTATTCCACAATCTAAACAGATGTCATGTTCCCAGGCCTCAGGGTTCCAGAATCCACCCATGTCATGTTCCCAGGCCACAGGGTTCCAGAATCAATCCTCAGTTATGTTCCCAGGGTACAGGGTTCCAGAATAAAACCTCAGTCATATTCCCAGTACATAGGGTTCCAGAACCAAGGCTCAGTCAGGTTCCCGGGGCACAGTATTCCACAATCTAAACAGATGTCATGTTCCCAGGCCACAGGGATCCAGAATCAAACCTCAGTCATGTTGCCAGGCCATAGGGTACCACCATCAAACCTCAGTTATATTCCCAGGACTAAGGTTTCCAGAATCAAACCGATTTCATGTTTCCAGGCAACAGGGTACCAGAATCTAAACCGATGTCATGTTCCCAGGGCACAGGATTCCACACTCTAACATCAGTCATGTTCCAAGGCCAATGGTTTCCAGAATCAAACCTAAGTCATATTCCCAGGCCACATGGTTCCAGAATCAAACCTCTGTCGTGTTCCCAGGACACAGGGTTCCAGAATAAAACCTCAGTCATTTTCCCTGGACACAGGTTTCAGAAATCAAATCACAGTCATGTTCCCAAGCCACAGGGTTCCAGAATCAATCCTCAGTTATGTTCCCAGGCTACAGGGTTCCAGAATAAAACGTCAGTCATGTTCCCAGTCCACAGGGTTCCAGAACCAAGGCTCAGTCACGTTCCCAGGGCACAGTATTCCACAATCTAAACAGATGTCATGTTCCCAGGCCTCAGGGTTCCAGAATCCACCCATGTCATGTTCCCAGGCCACAGGGTTCCAGAATCAATCCTCAGTTATGTTCCCAGGCTACAAGGTTCTAGAATAAAACCTCAGTCATGTTCCTAGTCCACAGGGTTCCAGAATCCACCGTTGTCATGTGCCCAGGCCACAGGGTTCCAGAATCAATCCTCAGTTATGGTCCCAGGCTACAGGGTTCCAGAATAAAACCTCAGTCATGTTCCCAGTCCACAAGGTTCCAGAACCAAGGCTCAATCAGGTTCCCGGGGCACAGTATTCCACAATCTAAACAGATGTCATGTTCCCAGGACACAGGTTTCCAGAATCATGCCGCAGTCATGTTCCCAGGCCACAGGCATCCAGAATCAAACCTCAGGCATGTTGCCAGGCCATAGGGTACCACAATCAAACCTCAGTCATATTCCCAGACCTCAGGTTTACAGAATCAAACCGATTTCATGTTCCCAGGCAACAGGATACCAGAATCCAAACCGATGTCATGTTCCCAGGCCACAGGATTCCACATTCTAACATCAGTCATGTTCCCAGGCCAATGGTTTCCAGAATCAAACCTCAGTCATATTCCCAGGCCACATGGTTCCAGAATCAAACCTCAGTCGTGTTCCCAGGACACAGGGTTCCAGAATAAAACCTCAGTCGTGGTCCCAGGACACAGGGTTCCAGAAGAAAACCTCAGTCCTGTTCCCTGGACACAGGTTTCAGTAATCAAATCCCAGTCATGTTCCCAGGCCACAGGGTTCCACAATTAAACCTCAGTCATATTCTCAGGCCAGAGGGTTCCACAATCAAACCTCAGTCCTGTGGCCAGGCCACGGTTCCACCATCAAGCCTCAGTCATGTTCCCAGGTCAGAGTGTTCCACAATCTAACCTAAGTCATCTTGCCAAGCCACAGGGTTCCACCATCAAACCTCAGGCATATTGCCAGGCCACAGTGTTCCACCATCAAGCCTCACTCATGTTCCCAAGCCTGAGGGTTCCACTATCAAACCTCAATCATGTGGCCAGGCCACAGGATTCAACCATGAAACCTCAGTCATGTTCCCAGTAAACAGGGCTCCAGAATCAAACCAATGTCATGTTCCCATGCCACGGGGTTCCAGTATCAGGCCTCAGTCATGGTCCCCGTGCACAGGGTTCCAAATCAAACCTCAGTCATGTTGCCAGTCCACAGGTTTCTGCCATCAAACCTCAGTCATGTTCCCAGTAAACAGGGCTCCAGAATCAAGCCTCAGTCATTTTGCCAGGCCAGAGTGTTCCACCATCAAACCTCAGTCATGATCCCAGGCCACATGTTTCCACAATGAAACCTCAGTCATTTTCCCAGGCCAAAGGTTTCCAGAATCAAACCTCAGTCATATTCCCAGGACACATGGTTCCAGAATCAACCTGAGTCATGTTCGAAGGCCACAGGTTTCAACAATCAAACCTCAGTCATGTTCCCAGGACACAGGTGTCCAGAATCAAACCTCAGTCATGTTCCCAGAGAACAGGCTTCCAGAAACAAACCTCAGTCATGTTCCCAAGCCACAGGGTTGCAGAATCAAACCTCAGTCTTGTTCCCAGGACACAGGTGTCCAGAATCAAACCGCAGTCATGTTCCCAGGGAACAGGCTTCCAGAAACAAACCTCAGTCATGTTCCCAGGACACAGGGTTCCAGAATCAAACTTCAGTCTTGTTCCCAGGACACAGGTTTCCAGAATCAACCAGATATCATGTTCCCTGGCCACAGTCTTCCAGAATCAATCCTCAGTCATGTTGCCAGGCCACAGGTTTCCACCATCAAACCTCAGACATGTTCCCAGGCCACAGGGTACCAGAGTCAAACCGTTCGCAGGTTCCCAGGCCACAGAGTTCCAGAATCCACCGATGTCATGCGGCCAGGCCACAGGGTTCCAGAATCAATCCTCAGTTATGTTCGCAGGCTACAGGGTTCCGGAATAAAACCTCAGTCATGTTCCCTGTCTACAGGGTTCCAGAATCAAGGCTCAGTCAGGTACCCGGGGCACAGTATTCCACAATCTAAACAGATGTCATGTTCCCAGGCCTCAGGGTTCTAGAATCCACCCATGTCATGTTCCCAGGCCACAGGGTTCCAGAATCAATCCTCAGTTATGTTCCCAGGCTACAGGGTTCCAGAATAAAACCTCAGTCATATTCCCAGTACATAGGGTTCCAGAACCAAGGCTCAGTCAGGTTCCCGGGGCACAGTATTCCACAATCTAAACAGATGTCATGTTCCCAGGCCACAAGGATCCAGAATCAAACCTCAGTCATGTTGCCAGGCCATAGGGTACCACCATCAAACCTCAGTTATATTCCCAGGACTAAGGTTTCCAGAATCAAACCGATTTCATGTTTCCAGGCAACAGGGTACCAGAATCTAAACCGATGTCATGTTCCCAGGGCACAGGATTCCACACTCTAACATCAGTCATGTTCCAAGGCCAATGGTTTCCAGAATCAAACCTAAGTCATATTCCCAGGCCACATGGTTCCAGAATCAAACCTCTGTCGTGTTCCCAGGACACAGGGTTCCAGAATAAAACCTCAGTCATTTTACCTGGACACAGGTTTCAGAAATCAAATCCCAGTCATGTTCCCAGGCCACAGGGTTCCAGAATCAATCCTCAGTTATGTTCCCAGGCTACAGGGTTCCAGAATAAAACGTCAGTCATGTTCCCAGTCCACAGGGTTCCAGAACCAAGGCTCAGTCACGTTCCCAGGGCACAGTATTCCACAATCTAAACAGATGTCATGTTCCCAGGCCTCAGGGTTCCAGAATCCACCCATGTCATGTTCCCAGGCCACAGGGTTCCAGAATCAATCCTCAGTTATGTTCCCAGGCTACAAGGTTCTAGAATAAAACCTCAGTCATGTTCCTAGTCCACAGGGTTCCAGAATCCACCGTTGTCATGTGCCCAGGCCACAGGGTTCCAGAATCAATCCTCAGTTATGGTCCCAGGCTACAGGGTTCCAGAATAAAACCTCAGTCATGTTCCCAGTCCACAGGGTTCCAGAACCAAGGCTCAGTCAGGTTCCCAGGGCACAGTATTCCACAATCTAAACAGATGTCATGTTCCCAGGCCACAGGCATCCAGAATCAAACCTCAGGCATGTTGCCAGGCCATAGGGTACCACAATCAAACCTCAGTCATATTCCCAGACCTCAGGTTTACAGAATCAAACCGATTTCATGTTCCCAGGCAACAGGGTACCAGAATCCAAACCGATGTCATGTTCCCAGGCCACAGGATTCCACATTCTAACATCAGTCATGTTCCCAGGCCAATGGTTTCCAGAATCAAACCTCAGTCATATTCCCAGGCCACATGGTTACAGAATCAAACCTCAGTCGTGTTCCCAGGACACAGGGTTCCAGAATAAAACCTCAGTCATGTTCCCTGGACACAGGTTTCCAGAATCAACCAGATATCATGTTCCCTGGCCACAGTCTTCCAGAATCAATCCTCAGTCATGTTGCCAGGCCACAGGTTTCCACCATCAAACCTCAGACATGTTCCCAGGCCACAGGGTACCAGAGTCAAACCGTTCGCAGGTTCCCAGGCCACAGAGTTCCAGAATCCACCGATGTCATGCGGCCAGGCCACAGGGTTCCAGAATCAATCCTCAGTTATGTTCGCAGGCTACAGGGTTCCGGAATAAAACCTCAGTCATGTTCCCTGTCCACAGGGATCCAGAATCAAGGCTCAGTCAGGTACCCGGGGCACAGTATTCCACAATCTAAACAGATGTCATGTTCCCAGGCCTCAGGGTTCCAGAATCCACCCATGTCATGTTCCCAGGCCACAGGGTTCCAGAATTAATCCTCAGTTATGTTCCCAGGCTACAAGGTTCCAGAATAAAACCTCAGTCATGTTCCTAGTCCACAGGGTTCCAGAATCCACCGTTGTCATGTGCCCAGGCCACAGTGTTCCAGAATCAATCCTCAGTTATGGTCCCAGGCTACAGGGTTCCAGAATAAAACCTCAGTCATGTTCCCAGTCCACAAGGTTCCAGAACCAAGGCTCAATCAGGTTCCCGGGGCACAGTATTCCACAATCTAAACAGATGTCATGTTCCCAGGACACAGGTTTCCAGAATCATGCCGCAGTCATGTTCCCAGGCCACAGGCATCCAGAATCAAACCTCAGGCATGTTGCCAGGCCATAGGGTACCACAATCAAACCTCAGTCATATTCCCAGACCTCAGGTTTACAGAATCAAACCGATTTCATGTTCCCAGGCAACAGGGTACCAGAATCCAAACCGATGGCATGTTCCCAGGCCACAGGATTCCACATTCTAACATCAGTCATGTTCCCAGGCCAATGGTTTCCAGAATCAAACCTCAGTCATATTCCCAGGCCACATGGTTACAGAATCAAACCTCAGTCGTGTTCCCAGGACTCAGGGTTCCAGAATAAAACCTCAGTCATGTTCCCTGGACACAGGTTTCAGAAATCAAATCCCAGTCATGTTCCCAGGCCACAGGGTTCCACAATTAAACCTCAGTCATATTCCCAGGCCAGAGGGTTCCACAATCAAACCTCAGTCCTGTCGCCAGGCCACGGTTCCACCATCAAGCCTCAGTCATGTTCCCAGGTCAGAGTGTTCCACAATCTAACCTAAGTCATCTTTCCAAGCCACAGGGTTCCACCATCAAACCTCAGGCATATTGCCAGGCCACAGTGTTCCACCATCAAGCCTCACTCATGTTCCCAAGCCTGAGGGTTCCACTATCAAACCTCAATCATGTTGCCAGGCCACAGGATTCAACCATGAAACCTCAGTCATGTTCCCAGTAAACAGGGCTCCAGAATCAAACCAATGTCATGTTCCCATGCCACGGGGTTCCAGTATCAGGCCTCAGTCATGGTCCCCGTGCACAGGGTTCCAAATCAAACCTCAGTCATGTTGCCAGTCCACAGGTTTCTGCCATCAAACCTCAGTCATGTTCCCAGTAAACAGGGCTCCAGAATCAAGCCTCAGTCATTTTGCCAGGCCAGAGTGTTCCACCATCGAACCTCAGTCATGATCCCAGGCCACATGTTTCCACAATGAAACCTCAGTCATTTTCCCAGGACAAAGGTTTCCAGAATCAAACCTCAGTCATATTTCCAGGACACATGGTTCCAGAATCAACCTGAGTCATGTTCGAAGGCCACAGGTTTCAACAATCAAACCTCAGTCATGTTCCCAGGACACAGGTGTCCAGAATCAAACCGCAGTCATGTTCCCAGGGAACAGGCTTCCAGAAACAAACCTCAGTCATGTTCCCAAGCCACAGGGTTGCAGAATCAAACCTCAGTCTTGTTCCCAGGACACAGGTGTCCAGAATCAAACCGCAGTCATGTTCCCAGGGAACAGGCTTCCAGAAACAAACCTCAGTCATGTTCCCAGGCCACAGGGTTCCAGAATCAAACTTCAGTCTTGTTCCCAGGACACAGGTTTCCAGAATCAACCAGATATCATGTTCCCTGGCCACAGTCTTCCAGAATCAATCCTCAGTCATGTTGCCAGGCCACAGGTTTCCACCATCAAACCTCAGACATGTTCCCAGGCCACAGGGTACCAGAGTCAAACCGTTCGCAGGTTCCCAGGCCACAGAGTTCCAGAATCCACCGATGTCATGCGGCAAGGCCACAGGGTTCCAGAATCAATCCTCAGTTATGTTCGCAGGCTACAGGGTTCCGGAATAAAACCTCAGTCATGTTCCCTGTCCACAGGGTTCCAGAATCAAGGCTCAGTCAGGTACCCGGGGCACAGTATTCCACAATCTAAACAGATGTCATGTTCCCAGGCCTCAGGGTTCCAGAATCCACCCATGTCATGTTCCCAGGCCACAGGGTTCCAGAATCAATCCTCAGTTATGTTCCCAGGCTACAGGGTTCCAGAATAAAACCTCAGTCATATTCCCAGTACATAGGGTTCCAGAACCAAGGCTCAGTCAGGTTCCCGGGGCACAGTATTCCACAATCTAAACAGATGTCATGTTCCCAGGCCACAAGGATCCAGAATCAAACCTCAGTCATGTTGCCAGGCCATAGGGTACCACCATCAAACCTCAGTTATATTCCCAGGACTAAGGTTTCCAGAATCAAACCGATTTCATGTTTCCAGGCAACAGGGTACCAGAATCTAAACCGATGTCATGTTCCCAGGGCACAGGATTCCACACTCTAACATCAGTCATGTTCCAAGGCCAATGGTTTCCAGAATCAAACCTAAGTCATATTCCCAGGCCACATGGTTACAGAATCAAACCTCTGTCGTGTTCCCAGGACACAGGGTTCCAGAATAAAACCTCAGTCATTTTACCTGGACACAGGTTTCAGAAATCAAATCCCAGTCATGTTCCCAGGCCACAGGGTTCCAGAATCAATCCTCAGTTATGTTCCCAGGCTACAGGGTTCCAGAATAAAACGTCAGTCATGTTCCCAGTCCACAGGGTTCCAGAACCAAGGCTCAGTCACGTTCCCAGGGCACAGTATTCCACAATCTAAACAGATGTCATGTTCCCAGGCCTCAGGGTTCCAGAATCCACCCATGTCATGTTCCCAGGCCACAGGGTTCCAGAATCAATCCTCAGTTATGTTCCCAGGCTACAAGGTTCCAGAATAAAACCTCAGTCATGTTCCTAGTCCACAGGGTTCCAGAATCCACCGTTGTCATGTGCCCAGGCCACAGGGTTCCAGAATCAATCCTCAGTTATGGTCCCAGGCTACAGGGTTCCAGAATAAAACCTCAGTCATGTTCCCAGTCCACAGGGTTCCAGAACCAAGGCTCAGTCAGGTTCCCAGGGCACAGTATTCCACAATCTAAACAGATGTCATGTTCCCAGGCCACAGGCATCCAGAATCAAACCTCAGGCATGTTGCCAGGCCATAGGGTACCACAATCAAACCTCAGTCATATTCCCAGACCTCAGGTTTACAGAATCAAACCGATTTCATATTCCCAGGCAACAGGGTACCAGAATCCAAACCGATGTCATGTTCCCAGGCCACAGGATTCCACATTCTAACATCAGTCATGTTCCCAGGCCAATGGTTTCCAGAATCAAACCTCAGTCATATTCCCAGGCCACATGGTTACAGAATCAAACCTCAGTCGTGTTCCCAGGACACAGGGTTCCAGAATAAAACCTCAGTCATGTTCCCTGGACACAGGTTTCCAGAATCAACCAGATATCATGTTCCCTGGCCACAGTCTTCCAGAATCAATCCTCAGTCATGTTGCCAGGCCACAGGTTTCCACCATCAAACCTCAGACATGTTCCCAGGCCACAGGGTACCAGAGTCAAACCGTTCGCAGGTTCCCAGGCCACAGAGTTCCAGAATCCACCGATGTCATGCGGCCAGGCCACAGGGTTCCAGAATCAATCCTCAGTTATGTTCTCAGGCTACAGGGTTCCGGAATAAAATCTCAGTCATGTTCCCTGTCCACAGGGATCCAGAATCAAGGCTCAGTCAGGTACCCGGGGCACAGTATTCCACAATCTAAACAGATGTCATGTTCCCAGGCCTCAGGGTTCCAGAATCCACCCATGTCATGTTCCCAGGCCACAGGGTTCCAGAATCAATCCTCAGTTATGTTCCCAGGCTACAAGGTTCCAGAATAAAACCTCAGTCATGTTCCTAGTCCACAGGGTTCCAGAATCCACCGTTGTCATGTGCCCAGGCCACAGGGTTCCAGAATCAATCCTCAGTTATGGTCCCAGGCTACAGGGTTCCAGAATAAAACCTCAGTCATGTTCCCAGTCCACAAGGTTCCAGAACCAAGGCTCAATCAGGTTCCCGGGGCACAGTATTCCACAATCTAAACAGATGTCATGTTCCCAGGCCACAGGTTTCCAGAATCATGCCGCAGTCATGTTCCCAGGCCACAGGCATCCAGAATCAAACCTCAGGCATGTTGCCAGGCCATAGGGTACCACAATCAAACCTCAGTCATATTCCCAGACCTCAGGTTTACAGAATCAAACCGATTTCATGTTCCCAGGCAACAGGGTACCAGAATCCAAACCGATGGCATGTTCCCAGGCCACAGGATTCCACATTCTAACGTCAGTCATGTTCCCAGGCCAATGGTTTCCAGAATCAAACCTCAGTCATATTCCCAGGCCACATGGTTACAGAATCAAACCTCAGTCGTGTTCCCAGGACACAGGGTTCCAGAATAAAACCTCAGTCATGTTCCCTGGACACAGGTTTCAGAAATCAAATCCCAGTCATGTTCCCAGGCCACAGGGTTCCACAATTAAACCTCAGTCATATTCCCAGGCCAGAGGGTTCCACAATCAAACCTCAGTCCTGTTGCCAGGCCACGGTTCCACCATCAAGCCTCAGTCATGTTCCCAGGTCAGAGTGTTCCACAATCTAACCTAAGTCATCTTGCCAAGCCACAGGGTTCCACCATCAAACCTTAGGCATATTGCCAGGCCACAGTGTTCCACCATCAAGCCTCACTCATGTTCCCAAGCCTGAGGGTTCCACTATCAAACCTCAATCATGTTGCCAGGCCACAGGATTCAACCATGAAACCTCAGTCATGTTCCCAGTAAACAGGGCTCCAGAATCAAACCAATGTCATGTTCCCATGCCACGGGGTTCCAGTATCAGGCCTCAGTCATGGTCCCCGTGCACAGGGTTCCAAATCAAACCTCAGTCATGTTGCCAGTCCACAGGTTTCTGCCATCAAACCTCAGTCATGTTCCCAGTAAACAGGGCTCCAGAATCAAGCCTCAGTCATTTTGCCAGGCCAGAGTGTTCCACCATCAAACCTCAGTCATGATCCCAGGCCACATGTTTCCACAATGAAACCTCAGTCATTTTCCCAGGCCAAAGGTTTCCAGAATCAAACCTCAGTCATATTCCCAGGACACATGGTTCCAGAATCAACCTGAGTCATGTTCGAAGGCCACAGGTTTCAACAATCAAACCTCAGTCATGTTCCCAGGACACAGGTGTCCAGAATCAAACCTCAGTCATGTTCCCAGAGAACAGGCTTCCAGAAACAAACCTCAGTCATGTTCCCAAGCCACAGGGTTGCAGAATCAAACCTCAGTCTTGTTCCCAGGACACAGGTGTCCAGAATCAAACCGCAGTCATGTTCCCAGGGAACAGGCTTCCAGAAACAAACCTCAGTCATGTTCCCAGGCCACAGGGTTCCAGAATCAAACTTCAGTCTTGTTCCCAGGACACAGGTTTCCAGAATCAACCAGATATCATGTTCCCTGGCCACAGTCTTCCAGAATCAATCCTCAGTCATGTTGCCAGGCCACAGGTTTCCACCATCAAACCTCAGACATGTTCCCAGGCCACAGGGTACCAGAGTCAAACCGTTCGCAGGTTCCCAGGCCACAGAGTTCCAGAATCCACCGATGTCATGCGGCCAGGCCACAGGGTTCCAGAATCAATCCTCAGTTATGTTCGCAGGCTACAGGGTTCCGGAATAAAACCTCAGTCATGTTCCCTGTCTACAGGGTTCCAGAATCAAGGCTCAGTCAGGTACCCGGGGCACAGTATTCCACAATCTAAACAGATGTCATGTTCCCAGGCCTCAGGGTTCCAGAATCCACCCATGTCATGTTCCCAGGCCACAGGGTTCCAGAATCAATCCTCAGTTATGTTCCCAGGCTACAGGGTTCCAGAATAAAACCTCAGTCATATTCCCAGTACATAGGGTTCCAGAACCAAGGCTCAGTCAGGTTCCCGGGGCACAGTATTCCACAATCTAAACAGATGTCATGTTCCCAGGCCACAAGGATCCAGAATCAAACCTCAGTCATGTTGCCAGGCCATAGGGTACCACCATCAAACCTCAGTTATATTCCCAGGACTAAGGTTTCCAGAAACAAACCGATTTCATGTTTCCAGGCAACAGGGTACCAGAATCTAAACCGATGTCATGTTCCCAGGGCACAGGATTCCACACTCTAACATCAGTCATGTTCCAAGGCCAATGGTTTCCAGAATCAAACCTAAGTCATATTCCCAGGCCACATGGTTCCAGAATCAAACCTCTGTCGTGTTCCCAGGACACAGGGTTCCAGAATAAAACCTCAGTCATTTTACCTGGACACAGGTTTCAGAAATCAAATCCCAGTCATGTTCCCAGGCCACAGGGTTCCAGAATCAATCCTCAGTTATGTTCCCAGGCTACAGGGTTCCAGAATAAAACGTCAGTCATGTTCCCAGTCCACAGGGTTCCAGAACCAAGGCTCAGTCACGTTCCCAGGGCACAGTATTCCACAATCTAAACAGATGTCATGTTCCCAGGCCTCAGGGTTCCAGAATCCACCCATGTCATGTTCCCAGGCCACAGGGTTCCAGAATCAATCCTCAGTTATGTTCCCAGGCTACAAGGTTCCAGAATAAAACCTCAGTCATGTTCCTAGTCCACAGGGTTCCAGAATCCACCGTTGTCATGTGCCCAGGCCACAGGGTTCCAGAATCAATCCTCAGTTATGGTCCCAGGCTACAGGGTTCCAGAATAAAACCTCAGTCATGTTCCCAGTCCACAGGGTTCCAGAACCAAGGCTCAGTCAGGTTCCCAGGGCACAGTATTCCACAGTCTAAACAGATGTCATGTTCCCAGGCCACAGGCATCCAGAATCAAACCTCAGGCATGTTGCCAGGCCATAGGGTACCACAATCAAACCTCAGTCATATTCCCAGACCTCAGGTTTACAGAATCAAACCGATTTCATGTTCCCAGGCAACAGGGTACCAGAATCCAAACCGATGTCATGTTCCCAGGCCACAGGATTCCACATTCTAACGTCAGTCATGTTCCCAGGCCAATGGTTTCCAGAATCAAACCTCAGTCATATTCCCAGGCCACATGGTTACAGAATCAAACCTCAGTCGTGTTCCCAGGACACAGGGTTCCAGAATAAAACCTCAGTCATGTTCCCTGGACACAGGTTTCCAGAATCAACCAGATATCATGTTCCCTGGCCACAGTCTTCCAGAATCAATCCTCAGTCATGTTGCCAGGCCACAGGTTTCCACCATCAAACCTCAGACATGTTCCCAGGCCACAGGGTACCAGAGTCAAACCGTTCGCAGGTTCCCAGGCCACAGAGTTCCAGAATCCACCGATGTCATGCGGCCAGGCCACAGGGTTCCAGAATCAATCCTCAGTTATGTTCGCAGGCTACAGGGTTCCGGAATAAAACCTCAGTCATGTTCCCTGTCCACAGGGTTCCAGAATCAAGGCTCAGTCAGGTACCCGGGGCACAGTATTCCACAATCTAAACAGATGTCATGTTCCCAGGCCTCAGGGTTCCAGAATCCACCCATGTCATGTTCCCAGGCCACAGGGTTCCAGAATCAATCCTCAGTTATGTTCCCAGGCTACAAGGTTCCAGAATAAAACCTCAGTCATGTTCCTAGTCCACATGGTTCCAGAATCCACCGTTGTCATGTGCCCAGGCCACAGGGTTCCAGAATCAATCCTCAGTTATGGTCCCAGGCTACAGGGTTCCAGAATAAAACCTCAGTCATGTTCCCAGTCCACAAGGTTCCAGAACCAAGGCTCAGTCAGGTTCCCGGGGCACAGTATTCCACAATCTAAACAGATGTCATGTTCCCAGGCCACAGGTTTCCAGAATCATGCCGCAGTCATGTTCCCAGGCCACAGGCATCCAGAATCAAACCTCAGGCATGTTGCCAGGCCATAGGGTACCACAATCAAACCTCAGTCATATTCCCAGACCTCAGGTTTACAGAATCAAACCGATTTCATGTTCCCAGGCAACAGGGTACCAGAATCCAAACCGATGGCATGTTCCCAGGCCACAGGATTCCACATTCTAACATCAGTCATGTTCCCAGGCCAATGGTTTCCAGAATCAAACCTCAGTCATATTCCCAGGCCACATGGTTACAGAATCAAACCTCAGTCGTGTTCCCAGGACACAGGGTTCCAGAATAAAACCTCAGTCATGTTCCCTGGACACAGGTTTCAGAAATCAAATCCCAGTCATGTTCCCAGGCCACAGGGTTCCACAATTAAACCTCAGTCATATTCCCAGGCCAGAGGGTTCCACAATCAAACCTCAGTCCTGTTGCCAGGCCACGGTTCCGCCATCAAGCCTCAGTCATGTTCCCAGGTCAGAGTGTTCCACAATCTAACCTAAGTCATCTTGCCAAGCCACAGGGTTCCACCATCAAACCTCAGGCATATTGCCAGGCCACAGTGTTCCACCATCAAGCCTCACTCATGTTCCCAAGCCTGAGGGTTCCACTATCAAACCTCAATCATGTTGCCAGGCCACAGGATTCAACCATGAAACCTCAGTCATGTTCCCAGTAAACAGGGCTCCAGAATCAAACCAATGTCATGTTCCCATGCCACGGGGTTCCAGTATCAGGCCTCAGTCATGGTCCCCGTGCACAGGGTTCCAAATCAAACCTCAGTCATGTTGCCAGTCCACAGGTTTCTGCCATCAAACCTCAGTCATGTTCCCAGTAAACAGGGCTCCAGAATCAAGCCTCAGTCATTTTGCCAGGCCAGAGTGTTCCACCATCAAACCTCAGTCATGATCCCAGGCCACATGTTTCCACAATGAAACCTCAGTCATTTTCCCAGGCCAAAGGTTTCCAGAATCAAACCTCAGTCATATTCCCAGGACACATGGTTCCAGAATCAACCTGAGTCATGTTCGAAGGCCACAGGTTTCAACAATCAAACCTCAGTCATGTTCCCAGGACAGAGGTGTCCAGAATCAAACCTCAGTCATGTTCCCAGAGAACAGGCTTCCAGAAACAAACCTCAGTCATGTTCCCAAGCCACAGGGTTGCAGAATCAAACCTCAGTCTTGTTCCCAGGACACAGGTGTCCAGAATCAAACCGCAGTCATGTTCCCAGGGAACAGGCTTCCAGAAACAAACCTCAGTCATGTTCCCAGGCCACAGGGTTCCAGAATCAAACTTCAGTCTTGTTCCCAGGACACAGGTTTCCAGAATCAACCAGATATCATGTTCCCTGGCCACAGTCTTCCAGAATCAATCCTCAGTCATGTTGCCAGGCCACAGGTTTCCACCATCAAACCTCAGACATGTTCCCAGGCCACAGGGTACCAGAGTCAAACCGTTCGCAGGTTCCCAGGCCACAGAGTTCCAGAATCCACCGATGTCATGCGGCCAGGCCACAGGGTTCCAGAATCAATCCTCAGTTATGTTCGCAGGCTACAGGGTTCCGGAATAAAACCTCAGTCATGTTCCCAGTCCACAGGGTTCCAGAATCAAGGCTCAGTCAGGTACCCGGGGCACAGTATTCCACAATCTAAACAGATGTCATGTTCCCAGGCCTCAGGGTTCCAGAATCCACCCATGTCATGTTCCCAGGCCACAGGGTTCCAGAATCAATCCTCAGTTATGTTCCCAGGCTACAGGGTTCCAGAATAAAACCTCAGTCATATTCCCAGTACATAGGGTTCCAGAACCAAGGCTCAGTCAGGTTCCCGGGGCACAGTATTCCACAATCTAAACAGATGTCATGTTCCCAGGCCACAGGGATTCAGAATCAAACCTCAGTCATGTTGCCAGGCCATAGGGTACCACCATCAAACCTCAGTTATATTCCCAGGACTAAGGTTTCCAGTATCAAACCGATTTCATATTTCCAGGCAACAGGGTACCAGAATCTAAACCGATGTCATGTTCCCAGGGCACAGGATTCCACACTCTAACATCAGTCATGTTCCAAGGCCAATGGTTTCCAGAATCAAACCTAAGTCATATTCCCAGGCCACATGGTTCCAGAATCAAACCTCTGTCGTGTTCCCAGGACACAGGGTTCCAGAATAAAACCTCAGTCATTTTCCCTGGACACAGGTTTCAGAAATCAAATCCCAGTCATGTTCCCAGGCCACAGGGTTCCAGAATCAATCCTCAGTTATGTTCCCAGGCTACAGGGTTCCAGAATAAAACGTCAGTCATGTTCCCAGTCCACAGGGTTCCAGAACCAAGGCTCAGTCACGTTCCCAGGGCACAGTATTCCACAATCTAAACAGATGTCATGTTCCCAGGCCTCAGGGTTCCAGAATCCACCCATGTCATGTTCCCAGGCCACAGGGTTCCAGAATCAATCCTCAGTTATGTTCCCAGGCTACAAGGTTCCAGAATAAAACCTCAGTCATGTTCCTAGTCCACAGGGTTCCAGAATCCACCGTTGTCATGTGCCCAGGCCACAGGGTTCCAGAATCAATCCTCAGTTATGGTCCCAGGCTACAGGGTTCCAGAATAAAACCTCAGTCATGTTCCCAGTCCACAGGGTTCCAGAACCAAGGCTCAGTCAGGTTCCCGGGGCACAGTATTCCACAATCTAAACAGATGTCATGTTCCCAGGCCACAGGTTTCCAGAATCATGCCGCAGTCATGTTCCCAGGCCACAGGCATCCAGAATCAAACCTCAGGCATGTTGCCAGGCCATAGGGTACCACAATCAAACCTCAGTCATATTCCCAGACCTCAGGTTTACAGAATCAAACCGATTTCATGTTCCCAGGCAACAGGGTACCAGAATCCAAACCGATGGCATGTTCCCAGGCCACAGGATTCCACATTCTAACGTCAGTCATGTTCCCAGGCCAATGGTTTCCAGAATCAAACCTCAGTCATATTCCCAGGCCACATGGTTACAGAATCAAACCTCAGTCGTGTTCCCAGGACACAGGGTTCCAGAATAAAACCTCAGTCATGTTCCCTGGACACAGGTTTCAGAAATCAAATCCCAGTCATGTTCCCAGGCCACAGGGTTCCACAATTAAACCTCAGTCATATTCCCAGGCCAGAGGGTTCCACAATCAAACCTCAGTCCTGTTGCCAGGCCACGGTTCCACCATCAAGCCTCAGTCATGTTCCCAGGTCAGAGTGTTCCACAATCTAACCTAAGTCATCTTGCCAAGCCACAGGGTTCCACCATCAAACCTTAGGCATATTGCCAGGCCACAGTGTTCCACCATCAAGCCTCACTCATGTTCCCAAGCCTGAGGGTTCCACTATCAAACCTCAATCATGTTGCCAGGCCACAGGATTCAACCATGAAACCTCAGTCATGTTCCCAGTAAACAGGGCTCCAGAATCAAACCAATGTCATGTTCCCATGCCACGGGGTTCCAGTATCAGGCCTCAGTCATGGTCCCCGTGCACAGGGTTCCAAATCAAACCTCAGTCATGTTGCCAGTCCACAGGTTTCTGCCATCAAACCTCAGTCATGTTCCCAGTAAACAGGGCTCCAGAATCAAGCCTCAGTCATTTTGCCAGGCCAGAGTGTTCCACCATCAAACCTCAGTCATGATCCCAGGCCACATGTTTCCACAATGAAACCTCAGTCATTTTCCCAGGCCAAAGGTTTCCAGAATCAAACCTCAGTCATATTCCCAGGACACATGGTTCCAGAATCAACCTGAGTCATGTTCGAAGGCCACAGGTTTCAACAATCAAACCTCAGTCATGTTCCCAGGACAGAGGTGTCCAGAATCAAACCTCAGTCATGTTCCCAGAGAACAGGCTTCCAGAAACAAACCTCAGTCATGTTCCCAAGCCACAGGGTTGCAGAATCAAACCTCAGTCTTGTTCCCAGGACACAGGTGTCCAGAATCAAACCGCAGTCATGTTCCCAGGGAACAGGCTTCCAGAAACAAACCTCAGTCATGTTCCCAGGCCACAGGGTTCCAGAATCAAACTTCAGTCTTGTTCCCAGGACACAGGTTTCCAGAATCAACCAGATATCATGTTCCCTGGCCACAGTCTTCCAGAATCAATCCTCAGTCATGTTGCCAGGCCACAGGTTTCCACCATCAAACCTCAGACATGTTCCCAGGCCACAGGGTACCAGAGTCAAACCGTTCGCAGGTTCCCAGGCCACAGAGTTCCAGAATCCACCGATGTCATGCGGCCAGGCCACAGGGTTCCAGAATCAATCCTCAGTTATGTTCGCAGGCTACAGGGTTCCGGAATAAAACCTCAGTCATGTTCCCTGTCCACAGGGTTCCAGAATCAAGGCTCAGTCAGGTACCCGGGGCACAGTATTCCACAATCTAAACAGATGTCATGTTCCCAGGCCTCAGGGTTCCAGAATCCACCCATGTCATGTTCCCAGGCCACAGGGTTCCAGAATCAATCCTCAGTTATGTTCCCAGGCTACAGGGTTCCAGAATAAAACCTCAGTCATATTCCCAGTACATAGGGTTCCAGAACCAAGGCTCAGTCAGGTTCCCGGGGCACAGTATTCCACAATCTAAACAGATGTCATGTTCCCAGGCCACAAGGATCCAGAATCAAACCTCAGTCATGTTGCCAGGCCATAGGGTACCACCATCAAACCTCAGTTATATTCCCAGGACTAAGGTTTCCAGAATCAAACCGATTTCATGTTTCCAGGCAACAGGGTACCAGAATCTAAACCGATGTCATGTTCCCAGGGCACAGGATTCCACACTCTAACATCAGTCATGTTCCAAGGCCAATGGTTTCCAGAATCAAACCTAAGTCATATTCCCAGGCCACATGGTTACAGAATCAAACCTCTGTCGTGTTCCCAGGACACAGGGTTCCAGAATAAAACCTCAGTCATTTTACCTGGACACAGGTTTCAGAAATCAAATCCCAGTCATATTCCCAGGCCACAGGGTTCCAGAATCAATCCTCAGTTATGTTCCCAGGCTACAGGGTTCCAGAATAAAACGTCAGTCATGTTCCCAGTCCACAGGGTTCCAGAACCAAGGCTCAGTCACGTTCCCAGGGCACAGTATTCCACAATCTAAACAGATGTCATGTTCCCAGGCCTCAGGGTTCCAGAATCCACCCATGTCATGTTCCCAGGCCACAGGGTTCCAGAATCAATCCTCAGTTATGTTCCCAGGCTACAAGGTTCCAGAATAAAACCTCAGTCATGTTCCTAGTCCACAGGGTTCCAGAATCCACCGTTGTCATGTGCCCAGGCCACAGGGTTCCAGAATCAATCCTCAGTTATGGTCCCAGGCTACAGGGTTCCAGAATAAAACCTCAGTCATGTTCCCAGTCCACAGGGTTCCAGAACCAAGGCTCAGTCAGGTTCCCAGGGCACAGTATTCCACAATCTAAACAGATGTCATGTTCCCAGGCCACAGGCATCCAGAATCAAACCTCAGGCATGTTGCCAGGCCATAGGGTACCACAATCAAACCTCAGTCATATTCCCAGACCTCAGGTTTACAGAATCAAACCGATTTCATGTTCCCAGGCAACAGGGTACCAGAATCCAAACCGATGGCATGTTCCCAGGCCACAGGATTCCACATTCTAACATCAGTCATGTTCCCAGGCCAATGGTTTCCAGAATCAAACCTCAGTCATATTCCCAGGCCACATGGTTACAGAATCAAACCTCAGTCGTGTTCCCAGGACACAGGGTTCCAGAATAAAACCTCAGTCATGTTCCCTGGACACAGGTTTCAGAAATCAAATCCCAGTCATGTTCCCAGGCCACAGGGTTCCACAATTAAACCTCAGTCATATTCCCAGGCCAGAGGGTTCCACAATCAAACCTCAGTCCTGTTGCCAGGCCACGGTTCCACCATCAAGCCTCAGTCATGTTCCCAGGTCAGAGTGTTCCACAATCTAACCTAAGTCATCTTGCCAAGCCACAGGGTTCCACCATCAAACCTCAGGCATATTGCCAGGCCACAGTGTTCCACCATCAAGCCTCACTCATGTTCCCAAGCCTGAGGGTTCCACTATCAAACCTCAATCATGTTGCCAGGCCACAGGATTCAACCATGAAACCTCAGTCATGTTCCCAGTAAACAGGGCTCCAGAATCAAACCAATGTCATGTTCCCATGCCACGGGGTTCCAGTATCAGGCCTCAGGCATGGTCCCCGTGCACAGGGTTCCAAATCAAACCTCAGTCATGTTGCCAGTCCACAGGTTTCTGCCATCAAACCTCAGTCATGTTCCCAGTAAACAGGGCTCCAGAATCAAGCCTCAGTCATTTTGCCAGGCCAGAGTGTTCCACCATCAAACCTCAGTCATGATCCCAGGCCACATGTTTCCACAATGAAACCTCAGTCATTTTCCCAGGCCAAAGGTTTCCAGAATCAAACCTCAGTCATATTCCCAGGACACATGGTTCCAGAATCAACCTGAGTCATGTTCGAAGGCCACAGGTTTCAACAATCAAACCTCAGTCATGTTCCCAGGACAGAGGTGTCCAGAATCAAACCTCAGTCATGTTCCCAGAGAACAGGCTTCCAGAAACAAACCTCAGTCATGTTCCCAAGCCACAGGGTTGCAGAATCAAACCTCAGTCTTGTTCCCAGGACACAGGTGTCCAGAATCAAACCGCAGTCATGTTCCCAGGGAACAGGCTTCCAGAAACAAACCTCAGTCATGTTCCCAGGCCACAGGGTTCCAGAATCAAACTTCAGTCTTGTTCCCAGGACACAGGTTTCCAGAATCAACCAGATATCATGTTCCCTGGCCACAGTCTTCCAGAATCAATCCTCAGTCATGTTGCCAGGCCACAGGTTTCCACCATCAAACCTCAGACATGTTCCCAGGCCACAGGGTACCAGAGTCAAACCGTTCGCAGGTTCCCAGGCCACAGAGTTCCAGAATCCACCGATGTCATGCGGCCAGGCCACAGGGTTCCAGAATCAATCCTCAGTTATGTTCGCAGGCTACAGGGTTCCGGAATAAAACCTCAGTCATGTTCCCAGTCCACAGGGTTCCAGAATCAAGGCTCAGTCAGGTACCCGGGGCACAGTATTCCACAATCTAAACAGATGTCATGTTCCCAGGCCTCAGGGTTCCAGAATCCACCCATGTCATGTTCCCAGGCCACAGGGTTCCAGAATCAATCCTCAGTTATGTTCCCAGTCTACAGGGTTCCAGAATAAAACCTCAGTCATATTCCCAGTACATAGGGTTCCAGAACCAAGGCTCAGTCAGGTTCCCGGGGCACAGTATTCCACAATCTAAACAGATGTCATGTTCCCAGGCCACAGGGATCCAGAATCAAACCTCAGTCATGTTTCCAGGCCATAGGGTACCACCATCAAACCTCAGTTATATTCCCAGGACTAAGGTTTCCAGAATCAAACCGATTTCATGTTTCCAGGCAACAGGGTACCAGAATCTAAACCGATGTCATGTTCCCAGGGCACAGGATTCCACACTCTAACATCAGTCATGTTCCAAGGCCAATGGTTTCCAGAATCAAACCTAAGTCATATTCCCAGGCCACATGGTTCCAGAATCAAACCTCTGTCGTGTTCCCAGGACACAGGGTTCCAGAATAAAACCTCAGTCATTTTACCTGGACACAGGTTTCAGAAATCAAATCCCAGTCATGTTCCCAGGCCACAGGGTTCCAGAATCAATCCTCAGTTATGTTCCCAGGCTACAGGGTTCCAGAATAAAACGTCAGTCATGTTCCCAGTCCACAGGGTTCCAGAACCAAGGCTCAGTCACGTTCCCAGGGCACAGTATTCCACAATCTAAACAGATGTCATGTTCCCAGGCCTCAGGGTTCCAGAATCCACCCATGTCATGTTCCCAGGCCACAGGGTTCCAGAATCAATCCTCAGTTATGTTCCCAGGCTACAAGGTTCCAGAATAAAACCTCAGTCATGTTCCTAGTCCACAGGGTTCCAGAATCCACCGTTGTCATGTGCCCAGGCCACAGGGTTCCAGAATCAATCCTCAGTTATGGTCCCAGGCTACAGGGTTCCAGAATAAAACCTCAGTCATGTTCCCAGTCCACAGGGTTCCAGAACCAAGGCTCAGTCAGGTTCCCGGGGCACAGTATTCCACAATCTAAACAGATGTCATGTTCCCAGGCCACAGGTTTCCAGAATCATGCCGCAGTCATGTTCCCAGGCCACAGGCATCCAGAATCAAACCTCAGGCATGTTGCCAGGCCATAGGGTACCACAATCAAACCTCAGTCATATTCCCAGACCTCAGGTTTACAGAATCAAACCGATTTCATGTTCCCAGGCAACAGGGTACCAGAATCCAAACCGATGGCATGTTCCCAGGCCACAGGATTCCACATTCTAACGTCAGTCATGTTCCCAGGCCAATGGTTTCCAGAATCAAACCTCAGTCATATTCCCAGGCCACATGGTTACAGAATCAAACCTCAGTCGTGTTCCCAGGACACAGGGTTCCAGAATAAAACCTCAGTCATGTTCCCTGGACACAGGTTTCAGAAATCAAATCCCAGTCATGTTCCCAGGCCACAGGGTTCCACAATTAAACCTCAGTCATATTCCCAGGCCAGAGGGTTCCACAATCAAACCTCAGTCCTGTTGCCAGGCCACGGTTCCACCATCAAGCCTCAGTCATGTTCCCAGGTCAGAGTGTTCCACAATCTAACCTAAGTCATCTTGCCAAGCCACAGGGTTCCACCATCAAACCTTAGGCATATTGCCAGGCCACAGTGTTCCACCATCAAGCCTCACTCATGTTCCCAAGCCTGAGGGTTCCACTATCAAACCTCAATCATGTTGCCAGGCCACAGGATTCAACCATGAAACCTCAGTCATGTTCCCAGTAAACAGGGCTCCAGAATCAAACCAATGTCATGTTCCCATGCCACGGGGTTCCAGTATCAGGCCTCAGTCATGGTCCCCGTGCACAGGGTTCCAAATCAAACCTCAGTCATGTTGCCAGTCCACAGGTTTCTGCCATCAAACCTCAGTCATGTTCCCAGTAAACAGGGCTCCAGAATCAAGCCTCAGTCATTTTGCCAGGCCAGAGTGTTCCACCATCAAACCTCAGTCATGATCCCAGGCCACATGTTTCCACAATGAAACCTCAGTCATTTTCCCAGGCCAAAGGTTTCCAGAATCAAACCTCAGTCATATTCCCAGGACACATGGTTCCAGAATCAACCTGAGTCATGTTCGAAGGCCACAGGTTTCAACAATCAAACCTCAGTCATGTTCCCAGGACACAGGTGTCCAGAATCAAACCTCAGTCATGTTCCCAGAGAACAGGCTTCCAGAAACAAACCTCAGTCATGTTCCCAAGCCACAGGGTTGCAGAATCAAACCTCAGTCTTGTTCCCAGGACACAGGTGTCCAGAATCAAACCGCAGTCATGTTCCCAGGGAACAGGCTTCCAGAAACAAACCTCAGTCATGTTCCCAGGCCACAGGGTTCCAGAATCAAACTTCAGTCTTGTTCCCAGGACACAGGTTTCCAGAATCAACCAGATATCATGTTCCCTGGCCACAGTCTTCCAGAATCAATCCTCAGTCATGTTGCCAGGCCACAGGTTTCAACCATCAAACCTCAGACATGTTCCCAGGCCACAGGGTACCAGAGTCAAACCGTTCGCAGGTTCCCAGGCCACAGAGTTCCAGAATCCACCGATGTCATGCGGCCAGGCCACAGGGTTCCAGAATCAATCCTCAGTTATGTTCGCAGGCTACAGGGTTCCGGAATAAAACCTCAGTCATGTTCCCTGTCCACAGGGTTCCAGAATCAAGGCTCAGTCAGGTACCCGGGGCACAGTATTCCACAATCTAAACAGATGTCATGTTCCCAGGCCTCAGGGTTCCAGAATCCACCCATGTCATGTTCCCAGGCCACAGGGTTCCAGAATCAATCCTCAGTTATGTTCCCAGGCTACAGGGTTCCAGAATAAAACCTCAGTCATATTCCCAGTACATAGGGTTCCAGAACCAAGGCTCAGTCAGGTTCCCGGGGCACAGTATTCCACAATCTAAACAGATGTCATGTTCCCAGGCCACAAGGATCCAGAATCAAACCTCAGTCATGTTGCCAGGCCATAGGGTACCACCATCAAACCTCAGTTATATTCCCAGGACAAAGGTTTCCAGAATCAAACCGATTTCATGTTTCCAGGCAACAGGGTACCAGAATCTAAACCGATGTCATGTTCCCAGGGCACAGGATTCCACACTCTAACATCAGTCATGTTCCAAGGCCAATGGTTTCCAGAATCAAACCTAAGTCATATTCCCAGGCCACATGGTTACAGAATCAAACCTCTGTCGTGTTCCCAGGACACAGGGTTCCAGAATAAAACCTCAGTCATTTTACCTGGACACAGGTTTCAGAAATCAAATCCCAGTCATGTTCCCAGGCCACAGGGTTCCAGAATCAATCCTCAGTTATGTTCCCAGGCTACAGGGTTCCAGAATAAAACGTCAGTCATGTTCCCAGTCCACAGGGTTCCAGAACCAAGGCTCAGTCACGTTCCCAGGGCACAGTATTCCACAATCTAAACAGATGTCATGTTCTCAGGCCTCAGGGTTCCAGAATCCACCCATGTCATGTTCCCAGGCCACAGGGTTCCAGAATCAATCCTCAGTTATGGTCCCAGGCTACAGGGTTCCAGAATAAAACCTCAGTCATGTTCCCAGTCCACAGGGTTCCAGAACCAAGGCTCAGTCAGGTTCCCAGGGC
This sequence comes from Balaenoptera physalus, assembly GCF_965194825.1. Classification (NCBI taxonomy): domain Eukaryota; kingdom Metazoa; phylum Chordata; class Mammalia; order Artiodactyla; family Balaenopteridae; genus Balaenoptera; species Balaenoptera physalus. The sequence goes on along the minus strand of NW_028126410.1, from coordinate 1,007,397 downwards.
ACAGTATTCCACAATCTAAACAGATGTCATGTTCCCAGGCCACAGGCATCCAGAATCAAACCTCAGGCATGTTGCCAGGCCATAGGGTACCACAATCAAACCTCAGTCATATTCCCAGACCTCAGGTTTACAGAATCAAACCGATTTCATGTTCCCAGGCAACAGGGTACCAGAATCCAAACCGATGTCATGTTCCCAGGCCACAGGATTCCACATTCTAACATCAGTCATGTTCCCAGGCCAATGGTTTCCAGAATCAAACCTCAGTCATATTCCCAGGCCACATGGTTACAGAATCAAACCTCAGTCGTGTTCCCAGGACACAGGGTTCCAGAATAAAACCTCAGTCATGTTCCCTGGACACAGGTTTCAGAAATCAAATCCCAGTCATGTTCCCAGGCCACAGGGTTCCACAATTAAACCTCAGTCATATTCCCAGGCCAGAGGGTTCCACAATCAAACCTCAGTCCTGTTGCCAGGCCACGGTTCCACCATCAAGCCTCAGTCATGTTCCCAGGTCAGAGTGTTCCACAATCTAACCTAAGTCATCTTGCCAAGCCACAGTGTTCCACCATCAAGCCTCACTCATGTTCCCAAGCCTGAGGGTTCCACTATCAAACCTCAATCATGTTGCCAGGCCACAGGATTCAACCATGAAACCTCAGTCATGTTCCCAGTAAACAGGGCTCCAGAATCAAACCAATGTCATGTTCCCATGCCACGGGGTTCCAGTATCAGGCCTCAGGCATGGTCCCCGTGCACAGGGTTCCAAATCAAACCTCAGTCATGTTGCCAGTCCACAGGTTTCTGCCATCAAACCTCAGTCATGTTCCCAGTAAACAGGGCTCCAGAATCAAGCCTCAGTCATTTTGCCAGGCCAGAGTGTTCCACCATCAAACCTCAGTCATGATCCCAGGCCACATGTTTCCACAATGAAACCTCAGTCATTTTCCCAGGCCAAAGGTTTCCAGAATCAAACCTCAGTCATATTCCCAGGACACATGGTTCCAGAATCAACCTGAGTCATGTTCGAAGGCCACAGGTTTCAACAATCAAACCTCAGTCATGTTCCCAGGACACAGGTGTCCAGAATCAAACCTCAGTCATGTTCCCAGAGAACAGGCTTCCAGAAACAAACCTCAGTCATGTTCCCAAGCCACAGGGTTGCAGAATCAAACCTCAGTCTTGTTCCCAGGACACAGGTGTCCAGAATCAAACCGCAGTCATGTTCCCAGGGAACAGGCTTCCAGAAACAAACCTCAGTCATGTTCCCAGGCCACAGGGTTCCAGAATCAAACTTCAGTCTTGTTCCCAGGACACAGGTTTCCAGAATCAACCAGATATCATGTTCCCTGGCCACAGTCTTCCAGAATCAATCCTCAGTCATGTTGCCAGGCCACAGGTTTCCACCATCAAACCTCAGACATGTTCCCAGGCCACAGGGTACCAGAGTCAAACCGTTCGCAGGTTCCCAGGCCACAGAGTTCCAGAATCCACCGATGTCATGCGGCCAGGCCACAGGGTTCCAGAATCAATCCTCAGTTATGTTCGCAGGCTACAGGGTTCCGGAATAAAACCTCAGTCATGTTCCCTGTCCACAGGGTTCCAGAATCAAGGCTCAGTCAGGTACCCGGAGCACAGTATTCCACAATCTAAACAGATGTCATGTTCCCAGGCCTCAGGGTTCCAGAAACCACCCATGTCATGTTCCCAGGCCACAGGGTTCCAGAATCAATCCTCAGTTATGTTCCCAGTCTACAGGGTTCCAGAATAAAACCTCAGTCATATTCCCAGTACATAGGGTTCCAGAACCAAGGCTCAGTCAGGTTCCCGGGGCACAGTATTCCACAATCTAAACAGATGTCATGTTCCCAGGCCACAGGCATCCAGAATCAAACCTCAGGCATGTTTCCAGGCCATAGGGTACCACCATCAAACCTCAGTTATATTCCCAGGACTAAGGTTTCCAGAATCAAACCGATTTCATGTTTCCAGGCAACAGGGTACCAGAATCTAAACCGATGTCATGTTCCCAGGGCACAGGATTCCACACTCTAACATCAGTCATGTTCCAAGGCCAATGGTTTCCAGAATCAAACCTAAGTCATATTCCCAGGCCACATGGTTACAGAATCAAACCTCTGTCGTGTTCCCAGGACACAGGGTTCCAGAATAAAACCTCAGTCATTTTACCTGGACACAGGTTTCAGAAATCAAATCCCAGTCATGTTCCCAGGCCACAGGGTTCCAGAATCAATCCTCAGTTATGTTCCCAGGCTACAGGGTTCCAGAATAAAACGTCAGTCATGTTCCCAGTCCACAGGGTTCCAGAACCAAGGCTCAGTCACGTTCCCAGGGCACAGTATTCCACAATCTAAACAGATGTCATGTTCTCAGGCCTCAGGGTTCCAGAATCCACCCATGTCATGTTCCCAGGCCACAGGGTTCCAGAATCAATCCTCAGTTATGTTCCCAGGCTACAAGGTTCCAGAATAAAACCTCAGTCATGTTCCTAGTCCACAGGGTTCCAGAATCCATCGTTGTCATGTGCCCAGGCCACAGGGTTCCAGAATCAATCCTCAGTTATGGTCCCAGGCTACAGGGTTCCAGAATAAAACCTCAGTCATGTTCCCAGTCCACAGGGTTCCAGAACCAAGGCTCAGTCAGGTTCCCAGGGCACAGTATTCCACAATCTAAACAGATGTCATGTTCCCAGGCCACAGGCATCCAGAATCAAACCTCAGGCATGTTGCCAGGCCATAGGGTACCACAATCAAACCTCAGTCATATTCCCAGACCTCAGGTTTACAGAATCAAACCGATTTCATGTTCCCAGGCAACAGGGTACCAGAATCCAAACCGATGTCATGTTCCCAGGCCACAGGATTCCACATTCTAACATCAGTCATGTTCCCAGGCCAATGGTTTCCAGAATCAAACCTCAGTCATATTCCCAGGCCACATGGTTACAGAATCAAACCTCAGTCGTGTTCCCAGGACACAGGGTTCCAGAATAAAACCTCAGTCATGTTCCCTGGACACAGGTTTCAGAAATCAAATCCCAGTCATGTTCCCAGGCCACAGGGTTCCACAATTAAACCTCAGTCATATTCCCAGGCCAGAGGGTTCCACAATCAAACCTCAGTCCTGTTGCCAGGCCACGGTTCCACCATCAAGCCTCAGTCATGTTCCCAGGTCAGAGTGTTCCACAATCTAACCTAAGTCATCTTGCCAAGCCACAGTGTTCCACCATCAAGCCTCACTCATGTTCCCAAGCCTGAGGGTTCCACTATCAAACCTCAATCATGTTGCCAGGCCACAGGATTCAACCATGAAACCTCAGTCATGTTCCCAGTAAACAGGGCTCCAGAATCAAACCAATGTCATGTTCCCATGCCACGGGGTTCCAGTATCAGGCCTCAGGCATGGTCCCCGTGCACAGGGTTCCAAATCAAACCTCAGTCATGTTGCCAGTCCACAGGTTTCTGCCATCAAACCTCAGTCATGTTCCCAGTAAACAGGGCTCCAGAATCAAGCCTCAGTCATTTTGCCAGGCCAGAGTGTTCCACCATCAAACCTCAGTCATGATCCCAGGCCACATGTTTCCACAATGAAACCTCAGTCATTTTCCCAGGCCAAAGGTTTCCAGAATCAAACCTCAGTCATATTCCCAGGACACATGGTTCCAGAATCAACCTGAGTCATGTTCGAAGGCCACAGGTTTCAACAATCAAACCTCAGTCATGTTCCCAGGACACAGGTGTCCAGAATCAAACCTCAGTCATGTTCCCAGAGAACAGGCTTCCAGAAACAAACCTTAGTCATGTTCCCAAGCCACAGGGTTGCAGAATCAAACCTCAGTCTTGTTCCCAGGACACAGGTGTCCAGAATCAAACCGCAGTCATGTTCCCAGGGAACAGGCTTCCAGAAACAAACCTCAGTCATGTTCCCAGGCCACAGGGTTCCAGAATCAAACTTCAGTCTTGTTCCCAGGACACAGGTTTCCAGAATCAACCAGATATCATGTTCCCTGGCCACAGTCTTCCAGAATCAATCCTCAGTCATGTTGCCAGGCCACAGGTTTCCACCATCAAACCTCAGACATGTTCCCAGGCCACAGGGTACCAGAGTCAAACCGTTCGCAGGTTCCCAGGCCACAGAGTTCCAGAATCCACCGATGTCATGCGGCCAGGCCACAGGGTTCCAGAATCAATCCTCAGTTATGTTCGCAGGCTACAGGGTTCCGGAATAAAACCTCAGTCATGTTCCCAGTCCACAGGGTTCCAGAATCAAGGCTCAGTCAGGTACCCGGGGCACAGTATTCCACAATCTAAACAGATGTCATGTTCCCAGGCCTCAGGGTTTCAGAATCCACCCATGTCATGTTCCCAGGCCACAGGGTTCCAGAATCAATCCTCAGTTATGTTCCCAGGCTACAGGGTTCCAGAATAAAACCTCAGTCATATTCCCAGTACATAGGGTTCCAGAACCAAGGCTCAGTCAGGTTCCCGGGGCACAGTATTCCACAATCTAAACAGATGTCATGTTCCCAGGCCACAGGGATCCAGAATCAAACCTCAGTCATGTTGCCAGGCCATAGGGTACCACCATCAAACCTCAGTTATATTCCCAGGACTAAGGTTTCCAGAATCAAACCGATTTCATGTTTCCAGGCAACAGGGTACCAGAATCTAAACCGATGTCATGTTCCCAGGGCACAGGATTCCACACTCTAACATCAGTCATGTTCCAAGGCCAATGGTTTCCAGAATCAAACCTAAGTCATATTCCCAGGCCACATGGTTCCAGAATCAAACCTCTGTCGTGTTCCCAGGACACAGGGTTCCAGAATAAAACCTCAGTCATGTTCCCTGGACACAGGTTTCAGAAATCAAATCCCAGTCATGTTCCCAGGCCACAGGGTTCCACAATTAAACCTCAGTCATATTCCCAGGCCAGAGGGTTCCACAATCAAACCTCAGTCCTGTTGCCAGGCCACGGTTCCACCATCAAGCCTCAGTCATGTTCCCAGGTCAGAGTGTTCCACAATCTAACCTAAGTCATCTTGCCAAGCCACAGGGTTCCACCATCAAACCTCAGGCATATTGCCAGGCCACAGTGTTCCACCATCAAGCCTCACTCATGTTCCCAAGCCTGAGGGTTCCACTATCAAATCTCAATCATGTTGCCAGGCCACAGGATTCAACCATGAAACCTCAGTCATGTTCCCAGTAAACAGGGCTCCAGAATCAAACCAATGTCATGTTCCCATGCCACGGGGTTCCAGTATCAGGCCTCAGGCATGGTCCCCGTGCACAGGGTTCCAAATCAAACCTCAGTCATGTTGCCAGTCCACAGGTTTCTGCCATCAAACCTCAGTCATGTTCCCAGTAAACAGGGCTCCAGAATCAAGCCTCAGTCATTTTGCCAGGCCAGAGTGTTCCACCATCAAACCTCAGTCATGATCCCAGGCCACATGTTTCCACAATGAAACCTCAGTCATTTTCCCAGGCCAAAGGTTTCCAGAATCAAACCTCAGTCATATTCCCAGGACACATGGTTCCAGAATCAACCTGAGTCATGTTCGAAGGCCACAGGTTTCAACAATCAAACCTCAGTCATGTTCCCAGGACACAGGTGTCCAGAATCAAACCTCAGTCATGTTCCCAGAGAACAGGCTTCCAGAAACAAACCTCAGTCATGTTCCCAAGCCACAGGGTTGCAGAATCAAACCTCAGTCTTGTTCCCAGGACACAGGTGTCCAGAATCAAACCGCAGTCATGTTCCCAGGGAACAGGCTTCCAGAAACAAACCTCAGTCATGTTCCCAGGCCACAGGGTTCCAGAATCAAACTTCAGTCTTGTTCCCAGGACACAGGTTTCCAGAATCAACCAGATATCATGTTCCCTGGCCACAGTCTTCCAGAATCAATCCTCAGTCATGTTGCCAGGCCACAGGTTTCCACCATCAAACCTCAGACATGTTCCCAGGCCACAGGGTACCAGAGTCAAACCGTTCGCAGGTTCCCAGGCCACAGAGTTCCAGAATCCACCGATGTCATGCGGCCAGGCCACAGGGTTCCAGAATCAATCCTCAGTTATGTTCGCAGGCTACAGGGTTCCGGAATAAAACCTCAGTCATGTTCCCAGTCCACAGGGTTCCAGAATCAAGGCTCAGTCAGGTACCCGGGGCACAGTATTCCACAATCTAAACAGATGTCATGTTCCCAGGCCTCAGGGTTCCAGAATCCACCCATGTCATGTTCCCAGGCCACAGGGTTCCAGAATCAATCCTCAGTTATGTTCCCAGGCTACAGGGTTCCAGAATAAAACCTCAGTCATATTCCCAGTACATAGGGTTCCAGAACCAAGGCTCAGTCAGGTTCCCGGGGCACAGTATTCCACAATCTAAACAGATGTCATGTTCCCAGGCCACAGGGATCCAGAATCAAACCTCAGTCATGTTGCCAGGCCATAGGGTACCACCATCAAACCTCAGTTATATTCCCAGGACTAAGGTTTCCAGAATCAAACCGATTTCATGTTTCCAGGCAACAGGGTACCAGAATCTAAACCGATGTCATGTTCCCAGGGCACAGGATTCCACACTCTAACATCAGTCATGTTCCAAGGCCAATGGTTTCCAGAATCAAACCTAAGTCATATTCCCAGGCCACATGGTTACAGAATCAAACCTCTGTCGTGTTCCCAGGACACAGGGTTCCAGAATAAAACCTCAGTCATTTTCCCTGGACACAGGTTTCAGAAATCAAATCCCAGTCATGTTCCCAGGCCACAGGGTTCCAGAATCAATCCTCAGTTATGTTCCCAGGCTACAGGGTTCCAGAATAAAACGTCAGTCATGTTCCCAGTCCACAGGGTTCCAGAACCAAGGCTCAGTCACGTTCCCAGGGCACAGTATTCCACAATCTAAACAGATGTCATGTTCCCAGGCCTCAGGGTTCCAGAATCCACCCATGTCATGTTCCCAGGCCACAGGGTTCCAGAATCAATCCTCAGTTATGTTCCCAGGCTACAAGGTTCCAGAATAAAACCTCAGTCATGTTCCTAGTCCACAGGGTTCCAGAATCCACCGTTGTCATGTGCCCAGGCCACAGGGTTCCAGAATCAATCCTCAGTTATGGTCCCAGGCTACAGGGTTCCAGAATAAAACCTCAGTCATGTTCCCAGTCCACAGGGTTCCAGAACCAAGGCTCAGTCAGGTTCCCGGGGCACAGTATTCCACAATCTAAACAGATGTCATGTTCCCAGGCCACAGGTTTCCAGAATCATGCCGCAGTCATGTTCCCAGGCCACAGGCATCCAGAATCAAACCTCAGGCATGTTGCCAGGCCATAGGGTACCACAATCAAACCTCAGTCATATTCCCAGACCTCAGGTTTACAGAATCAAACCGATTTCATGTTCCCAGGCAACAGGGTACCAGAATCCAAACCGATGGCATGTTCCCAGGCCACAGGATTCCACATTCTAACGTCAGTCATGTTCCCAGGCCAATGGTTTCCAGAATCAAACCTCAGTCATATTCCCAGGCCACATGGTTACAGAATCAAACCTCAGTCGTGTTCCCAGGACACAGGGTTCCAGAATAAAACCTCAGTCATGTTCCCTGGACACAGGTTTCAGAAATCAAATCCCAGTCATGTTCCCAGGCCACAGGGTTCCACAATTAAACCTCAGTCATATTCCCAGGCCAGAGGGTTCCACAATCAAACCTCAGTCCTGTTGCCAGGCCACGGTTCCACCATCAAGCCTCAGTCATGTTCCCAGGTCAGAGTGTTCCACAATCTAACCTAAGTCATCTTGCCAAGCCACAGGGTTCCACCATCAAACCTTAGGCATATTGCCAGGCCACAGTGTTCCACCATCAAGCCTCACTCATGTTCCCAAGCCTGAGGGTTCCACTATCAAACCTCAATCATGTTGCCAGGCCACAGGATTCAACCATGAAACCTCAGTCATGTTCCCAGTAAACAGGGCTCCAGAATCAAACCAATGTCATGTTCCCATGCCACGGGGTTCCAGTATCAGGCCTCAGTCATGGTCCCCGTGCACAGGGTTCCAAATCAAACCTCAGTCATGTTGCCAGTCCACAGGTTTCTGCCATCAAACCTCAGTCATGTTCCCAGTAAACAGGGCTCCAGAATCAAGCCTCAGTCATTTTGCCAGGCCAGAGTGTTCCACCATCAAACCTCAGTCATGATCCCAGGCCACATGTTTCCACAATGAAACCTCAGTCATTTTCCCAGGCCAAAGGTTTCCAGAATCAAACCTCAGTCATATTCCCAGGACACATGGTTCCAGAATCAACCTGAGTCATGTTCGAAGGCCACAGGTTTCAACAATCAAACCTCAGTCATGTTCCCAGGACACAGGTGTCCAGAATCAAACCTCAGTCATGTTCCCAGAGAACAGGCTTCCAGAAACAAACCTCAGTCATGTTCCCAAGCCACAGGGTTGCAGAATCAAACCTCAGTCTTGTTCCCAGGACACAGGTGTCCAGAATCAAACCGCAGTCATGTTCCCAGGGAACAGGCTTCCAGAAACAAACCTCAGTCATGTTCCCAGGCCACAGGGTTCCAGAATCAAACTTCAGTCTTGTTCCCAGGACACAGGTTTCCAGAATCAACCAGATATCATGTTCCCTGGCCACAGTCTTCCAGAATCAATCCTCAGTCATGTTGCCAGGCCACAGGTTTCCACCATCAAACCTCAGACATGTTCCCAGGCCACAGGGTACCAGAGTCAAACCGTTCGCAGGTTCCCAGGCCACAGAGTTCCAGAATCCACCGATGTCATGCGGCCAGGCCACAGGGTTCCAGAATCAATCCTCAGTTATGTTCGCAGGCTACAGGGTTCCGGAATAAAACCTCAGTCATGTTCCCTGTCCACAGGGTTCCAGAATCAAGGCTCAGTCAGGTACCCGGGGCACAGTATTCCACAATCTAAACAGATGTCATGTTCCCAGGCCTCAGGGTTCCAGAATCCACCCATGTCATGTTCCCAGGCCACAGGGTTCCAGAATCAATCCTCAGTTATGTTCCCAGGCTACAGGGTTCCAGAATAAAACGTCAGTCATGTTCCCAGTCCACAGGGTTCCAGAACCAAGGCTCAGTCACGTTCCCAGGGCACAGTATTCCACAATCTAAACAGATGTCATGTTCCCAGGCCTCAGGGTTCCAGAATCCACCCATGTCATGTTCCCAGGCCACAGGGTTCCAGAATCAATCCTCAGTTATGTTCCCAGGCTACAAGGTTCCAGAATAAAACCTCAGTCATGTTCCTAGTCCACAGGGTTCCAGAATCCACCGTTGTCATGTGCCCAGGCCACAGGGTTCCAGAATCAATCCTCAGTTATGGTCCCAGGCTACAGGGTTCCAGAATAAAACCTCAGTCATGTTCCCAGTCCACAGGGTTCCAGAACCAAGGCTCAGTCAGGTTCCCGGGGCACAGTATTCCACAATCTAAACAGATGTCATGTTCCCAGGCCACAGGTTTCCAGAATCATGCCGCAGTCATGTTCCCAGGCCACAGGCATCCAGAATCAAACCTCAGGCATGTTGCCAGGCCATAGGGTACCACAATCAAACCTCAGTCATATTCCCAGACCTCAGGTTTACAGAATCAAACCGATTTCATGTTCCCAGGCAACAGGGTACCAGAATCCAAACCGATGGCATGTTCCCAGGCCACAGGATTCCACATTCTAACGTCAGTCATGTTCCCAGGCCAATGGTTTCCAGAATCAAACCTCAGTCATATTCCCAGGCCACATGGTTACAGAATCAAACCTCAGTCGTGTTCCCAGGACACAGGGTTCCAGAATAAAACCTCAGTCATGTTCCCTGGACACAGGTTTCAGAAATCAAATCCCAGTCATGTTCCCAGGCCACAGGGTTCCACAATTAAACCTCAGTCATATTCCCAGGCCAGAGGGTTCCACAATCAAACCTCAGTCCTGTTGCCAGGCCACGGTTCCACCATCAAGCCTCAGTCATGTTCCCAGGTCAGAGTGTTCCACAATCTAACCTAAGTCATCTTGCCAAGCCACAGGGTTCCACCATCAAACCTTAGGCATATTGCCAGGCCACAGTGTTCCACCATCAAGCCTCACTCATGTTCCCAAGCCTGAGGGTTCCACTATCAAACCTCAATCATGTTGCCAGGCCACAGGATTCAACCATGAAACCTCAGTCATGTTCCCAGTAAACAGGGCTCCAGAATCAAACCAATGTCATGTTCCCATGCCACGGGGTTCCAGTATCAGGCCTCAGTCATGGTCCCCGTGCACAGGGTTCCAAATCAAACCTCAGTCATGTTGCCAGTCCACAGGTTTCTGCCATCAAACCTCAGTCATGTTCCCAGTAAACAGGGCTCCAGAATCAAGCCTCAGTCATTTTGCCAGGCCAGAGTGTTCCACCATCAAACCTCAGTCATGATCCCAGGCCACATGTTTCCACAATGAAACCTCAGTCATTTTCCCAGGCCAAAGGTTTCCAGAATCAAACCTCAGTCATATTCCCAGGACACATGGTTCCAGAATCAACCTGAGTCATGTTCGAAGGCCACAGGTTTCAACAATCAAACCTCAGTCATGTTCCCAGGACACAGGTGTCCAGAATCAAACCTCAGTCATGTTCCCAGAGAACAGGCTTCCAGAAACAAACCTCAGTCATGTTCCCAAGCCACAGGGTTGCAGAATCAAACCTCAGTCTTGTTCCCAGGACACAGGTGTCCAGAATCAAACCGCAGTCATGTTCCCAGGGAACAGGCTTCCAGAAACAAACCTCAGTCATGTTCCCAGGCCACAGGGTTCCAGAATCAAACTTCAGTCTTGTTCCCAGGACACAGGTTTCCAGAATCAACCAGATATCATGTTCCCTGGCCACAGTCTTCCAGAATCAATCCTCAGTCATGTTGCCAGGCCACAGGTTTCCACCATCAAACCTCAGACATGTTCCCAGGCCACAGGGTACCAGAGTCAAACCGTTCGCAGGTTCCCAGGCCACAGAGTTCCAGAATCCACCGATGTCATGCGGCCAGGCCACAGGGTTCCAGAATCAATCCTCAGTTATGTTCGCAGGCTACAGGGTTCCGGAATAAAACCTCAGTCATGTTCCCTGTCCACAGGGTTCCAGAATCAAGGCTCAGTCAGGTACCCGGGGCACAGTATTCCACAATCTAAACAGATGTCATGTTCCCAGGCCTCAGGGTTCCAGAATCCACCCATGTCATGTTCCCAGGCCACAGGGTTCCAGAATCAATCCTCAGTTATGTTCCCAGGCTACAGGGTTCCAGAATAAAACCTCAGTCATATTCCCAGTACATAGGGTTCCAGAACCAAGGCTCAGTCAGGTTCCCGGGGCACAGTATTCCACAATCTAAACAGATGTCATGTTCCCAGGCCACAGGGATCCAGAATCAAACCTCAGTCATGTTGCCAGGCCATAGGGTACCACCATCAAACCTCAGTTATATTCCCAGGACTAAGGTTTCCAGAATCAAACCGATTTCATGTTTCCAGGCAACAGGGTACCAGAATCTAAACCGATGTCATGTTCCCAGGGCACAGGATTCCACACTCTAACATCAGTCATGTTCCAAGGCCAATGGTTTCCAGAATCAAACCTAAGTCATATTCCCAGGCCACATGGTTACAGAATCAAACCTCTGTCGTGTTCCCAGGACACAGGGTTCCAGAATAAAACCTCAGTCATTTTCCCTGGACACAGGTTTCAGAAATCAAATCCCAGTCATGTTCCCAGGCCACAGGGTTCCAGAATCAATCCTCAGTTATGTTCCCAGGCTACAGGGTTCCAGAATAAAACGTCAGTCATGTTCCCAGTCCACAGGGTTCCAGAACCAAGGCTCAGTCACGTTCCCAGGGCACAGTATTCCACAATCTAAACAGATGTCATGTTCCCAGGCCTCAGGGTTCCAGAATCCACCCATGTCATGTTCCCAGGCCACAGGGTTCCAGAATCAATCCTCAGTTATGTTCCCAGGCTACAAGGTTCCAGAATAAAACCTCAGTCATGTTCCTAGTCCACAGGGTTCCAGAATCCACCGTTGTCATGTGCCCAGGCCACAGGGTTCCAGAATCAATCCTCAGTTATGGTCCCAGGCTACAGGGTTCCAGAATAAAACCTCAGTCATGTTCCCAGTCCACAGGGTTCCAGAACCAAGGCTCAGTCAGGTTCCCGGGGCACAGTATTCCACAATCTAAACAGATGTCATGTTCCCAGGCCACAGGTTTCCAGAATCATGCCGCAGTCATGTTCCCAGGCCACAGGCATCCAGAATCAAACCTCAGGCATGTTGCCAGGCCATAGGGTACCACAATCAAACCTCAGTCATATTCCCAGACCTCAGGTTTACAGAATCAAACCGATTTCATGTTCCCAGGCAACAGGGTACCAGAATCCAAACCGATGGCATGTTCCCAGGCCACAGGATTCCACATTCTAACGTCAGTCATGTTCCCAGGCCAATGGTTTCCAGAATCAAACCTCAGTCATATTCCCAGGCCACATGGTTACAGAATCAAACCTCAGTCGTGTTCCCAGGACACAGGGTTCCAGAATAAAACCTCAGTCATGTTCCCTGGACACAGGTTTCAGAAATCAAATCCCAGTCATGTTCCCAGGCCACAGGGTTCCACAATTAAACCTCAGTCATATTCCCAGGCCAGAGGGTTCCACAATCAAACCTCAGTCCTGTTGCCAGGCCACGGTTCCACCATCAAGCCTCAGTCATGTTCCCAGGTCAGAGTGTTCCACAATCTAACCTAAGTCATCTTGCCAAGCCACAGGGTTCCACCATCAAACCTTAGGCATATTGCCAGGCCACAGTGTTCCACCATCAAGCCTCACTCATGTTCCCAAGCCTGAGGGTTCCACTATCAAACCTCAATCATGTTGCCAGGCCACAGGATTCAACCATGAAACCTCAGTCATGTTCCCAGTAAACAGGGCTCCAGAATCAAACCAATGTCATGTTCCCATGCCACGGGGTTCCAGTATCAGGCCTCAGTCATGGTCCCCGTGCACAGGGTTCCAAATCAAACCTCAGTCATGTTGCCAGTCCACAGGTTTCTGCCATCAAACCTCAGTCATGTTCCCAGTAAACAGGGCTCCAGAATCAAGCCTCAGTCATTTTGCCAGGCCAGAGTGTTCCACCATCAAACCTCAGTCATGATCCCAGGCCACATGTTTCCACAATGAAACCTCAGTCATTTTCCCAGGCCAAAGGTTTCCAGAATCAAACCTCAGTCATATTCCCAGGACACATGGTTCCAGAATCAACCTGAGTCATGTTCGAAGGCCACAGGTTTCAACAATCAAACCTCAGTCATGTTCCCAGGACACAGGTGTCCAGAATCAAACCTCAGTCATGTTCCCAGAGAACAGGCTTCCAGAAACAAACCTCAGTCATGTTCCCAAGCCACAGGGTTGCAGAATCAAACCTCAGTCTTGTTCCCAGGACACAGGTGTCCAGAATCAAACCGCAGTCATGTTCCCAGGGAACAGGCTTCCAGAAACAAACCTCAGTCATGTTCCCAGGCCACAGGGTTCCAGAATCAAACTTCAGTCTTGTTCCCAGGACACAGGTTTCCAGAATCAACCAGATATCATGTTCCCTGGCCACAGTCTTCCAGAATCAATCCTCAGTCATGTTGCCAGGCCACAGGTTTCCACCATCAAACCTCAGACATGTTCCCAGGCCACAGGGTACCAGAGTCAAACCGTTCGCAGGTTCCCAGGCCACAGAGTTCCAGAATCCACCGATGTCATGCGGCCAGGCCACAGGGTTCCAGAATCAATCCTCAGTTATGTTCGCAGGCTACAGGGTTCCGGAATAAAACCTCAGTCATGTTCCCAGTCCACAGGGTTCCAGAATCAAGGCTCAGTCAGGTACCCGGGGCACAGTATTCCACAATCTAAACAGATGTCATGTTCCCAGGCCTCAGGGTTCCAGAATCCACCCATGTCATGTTCCCAGGCCACAGGGTTCCAGAATCAATCCTCAGTTATGTTCCCAGGCTACAGGGTTCCAGAATAAAACCTCAGTCATATTCCCAGTACATAGGGTTCCAGAACCAAGGCTCAGTCAGGTTCCCGGGGCACAGTATTCCACAATCTAAACAGATGTCATGTTCCCAGGCCACAGGGATCCAGAATCAAACCTCAGTCATGTTTCCAGGCCATAGGGTACCACCATCAAACCTCAGTTATATTCCCAGGACTAAGGTTTCCAGAATCAAACCGATTTCATGTTTCCAGGCAACAGGGTACCAGAATCTAAACCGATGTCATGTTCCCAGGGCACAGGATTCCACACTCTAACATCAGTCATGTTCCAAGGCCAATGGTTTCCAGAATCAAACCTAAGTCATATTCCCAGGCCACATGGTTACAGAATCAAACCTCTGTCGTGTTCCCAGGACACAGGGTTCCAGAATAAAACCTCAGTCATTTTACCTGGACACAGGTTTCAGAAATCAAATCCCAGTCATGTTCCCAGGCCACAGGGTTCCAGAATCAATCCTCAGTTATGTTCCCAGGCTACAGGGTTCCAGAATAAAACGTCAGTCATGTTCCCAGTCCACAGGGTTCCAGAACCAAGGCTCAGTCACGTTCCCAGGGCACAGTATTCCACAATCTAAACAGATGTCATGTTCTCAGGCCTCAGGGTTCCAGAATCCACCCATGTCATGTTCCCAGGCCACAGGGTTCCAGAATCAATCCTCAGTTATGTTCCCAGGCTACAAGGTTCCAGAATAAAACCTCAGTCATGTTCCTAGTCCACAGGGTTCCAGAATCCATCGTTGTCATGTGCCCAGGCCACAGGGTTCCAGAATCAATCCTCAGTTATGGTCCCAGGCTACAGGGTTCCAGAATAAAACCTCAGTCATGTTCCCAGTCCACAGGGTTCCAGAACCAAGGCTCAGTCAGGTTCCCAGGGCACAGTATTCCACAATCTAAACAGATGTCATGTTCCCAGGCCACAGGCATCCAGAATCAAACCTCAGGCATGTTGCCAGGCCATAGGGTACCACAATCAAACCTCAGTCATATTCCCAGACCTCAGGTTTACAGAATCAAACCGATTTCATGTTCCCAGGCAACAGGGTACCAGAATCCAAACCGATGTCATGTTCCCAGGCCACAGGATTCCACATTCTAACATCAGTCATGTTCCCAGGCCAATGGTTTCCAGAATCAAACCTCAGTCATATTCCCAGGCCACATGGTTACAGAATCAAACCTCAGTCGTGTTCCCAGGACACAGGGTTCCAGAATAAAACCTCAGTCATGTTCCCTGGACACAGGTTTCAGAAATCAAATCCCAGTCATGTTCCCAGGCCACAGGGTTCCACAATTAAACCTCAGTCATATTCCCAGGCCAGAGGGTTCCACAATCAAACCTCAGTCCTGTTGCCAGGCCACGGTTCCACCATCAAGCCTCAGTCATGTTCCCAGGTCAGAGTGTTCCACAATCTAACCTAAGTCATCTTGCCAAGCCACAGTGTTCCACCATCAAGCCTCACTCATGTTCCCAAGCCTGAGGGTTCCACTATCAAACCTCAATCATGTTGCCAGGCCACAGGATTCAACCATGAAACCTCAGTCATGTTCCCAGTAAACAGGGCTCCAGAATCAAACCAATGTCATGTTCCCATGCCACGGGGTTCCAGTATCAGGCCTCAGGCATGGTCCCCGTGCACAGGGTTCCAAATCAAACCTCAGTCATGTTGCCAGTCCACAGGTTTCTGCCATCAAACCTCAGTCATGTTCCCAGTAAACAGGGCTCCAGAATCAAGCCTCAGTCATTTTGCCAGGCCAGAGTGTTCCACCATCAAACCTCAGTCATGATCCCAGGCCACATGTTTCCACAATGAAACCTCAGTCATTTTCCCAGGCCAAAGGTTTCCAGAATCAAACCTCAGTCATATTCCCAGGACACATGGTTCCAGAATCAACCTGAGTCATGTTCGAAGGCCACAGGTTTCAACAATCAAACCTCAGTCATGTTCCCAGGACACAGGTGTCCAGAATCAAACCTCAGTCATGTTCCCAGAGAACAGGCTTCCAGAAACAAACCTTAGTCATGTTCCCAAGCCACAGGGTTGCAGAATCAAACCTCAGTCTTGTTCCCAGGACACAGGTGTCCAGAATCAAACCGCAGTCATGTTCCCAGGGAACAGGCTTCCAGAAACAAACCTCAGTCATGTTCCCAGGCCACAGGGTTCCAGAATCAAACTTCAGTCTTGTTCCCAGGACACAGGTTTCCAGAATCAACCAGATATCATGTTCCCTGGCCACAGTCTTCCAGAATCAATCCTCAGTCATGTTGCCAGGCCACAGGTTTCCACCATCAAACCTCAGACATGTTCCCAGGCCACAGGGTACCAGAGTCAAACCGTTCGCAGGTTCCCAGGCCACAGAGTTCCAGAATCCACCGATGTCATGCGGCCAGGCCACAGGGTTCCAGAATCAATCCTCAGTTATGTTCGCAGGCTACAGGGTTCCGGAATAAAACCTCAGTCATGTTCCCAGTCCACAGGGTTCCAGAATCAAGGCTCAGTCAGGTACCCGGGGCACAGTATTCCACAATCTAAACAGATGTCATGTTCCCAGGCCTCAGGGTTTCAGAATCCACCCATGTCATGTTCCCAGGCCACAGGGTTCCAGAATCAATCCTCAGTTATGTTCCCAGGCTACAGGGTTCCAGAATAAAACCTCAGTCATATTCCCAGTACATAGGGTTCCAGAACCAAGGCTCAGTCAGGTTCCCGGGGCACAGTATTCCACAATCTAAACAGATGTCATGTTCCCAGGCCACAGGGATCCAGAATCAAACCTCAGTCATGTTGCCAGGCCATAGGGTACCACCATCAAACCTCAGTTATATTCCCAGGACTAAGGTTTCCAGAATCAAACCGATTTCATGTTTCCAGGCAACAGGGTACCAGAATCTAAACCGATGTCATGTTCCCAGGGCACAGGATTCCACACTCTAACATCAGTCATGTTCCAAGGCCAATGGTTTCCAGAATCAAACCTAAGTCATATTCCCAGGCCACATGGTTCCAGAATCAAACCTCTGTCGTGTTCCCAGGACACAGGGTTCCAGAATAAAACCTCAGTCATGTTCCCTGGACACAGGTTTCAGAAATCAAATCCCAGTCATGTTCCCAGGCCACAGGGTTCCACAATTAAACCTCAGTCATATTCCCAGGCCAGAGGGTTCCACAATCAAACCTCAGTCCTGTTGCCAGGCCACGGTTCCACCATCAAGCCTCAGTCATGTTCCCAGGTCAGAGTGTTCCACAATCTAACCTAAGTCATCTTGCCAAGCCACAGGGTTCCACCATCAAACCTCAGGCATATTGCCAGGCCACAGTGTTCCACCATCAAGCCTCACTCATGTTCCCAAGCCTGAGGGTTCCACTATCAAATCTCAATCATGTTGCCAGGCCACAGGATTCAACCATGAAACCTCAGTCATGTTCCCAGTAAACAGGGCTCCAGAATCAAACCAATGTCATGTTCCCATGCCACGGGGTTCCAGTATCAGGCCTCAGGCATGGTCCCCGTGCACAGGGTTCCAAATCAAACCTCAGTCATGTTGCCAGTCCACAGGTTTCTGCCATCAAACCTCAGTCATGTTCCCAGTAAACAGGGCTCCAGAATCAAGCCTCAGTCATTTTGCCAGGCCAGAGTGTTCCACCATCAAACCTCAGTCATGATCCCAGGCCACATGTTTCCACAATGAAACCTCAGTCATTTTCCCAGGCCAAAGGTTTCCAGAATCAAACCTCAGTCATATTCCCAGGACACATGGTTCCAGAATCAACCTGAGTCATGTTCGAAGGCCACAGGTTTCAACAATCAAACCTCAGTCATGTTCCCAGGACACAGGTGTCCAGAATCAAACCTCAGTCATGTTCCCAGAGAACAGGCTTCCAGAAACAAACCTCAGTCATGTTCCCAAGCCACAGGGTTGCAGAATCAAACCTCAGTCTTGTTCCCAGGACACAGGTGTCCAGAATCAAACCGCAGTCATGTTCCCAGGGAACAGGCTTCCAGAAACAAACCTCAGTCATGTTCCCAGGCCACAGGGTTCCAGAATCAAACTTCAGTCTTGTTCCCAGGACACAGGTTTCCAGAATCAACCAGATATCATGTTCCCTGGCCACAGTCTTCCAGAATCAATCCTCAGTCATGTTGCCAGGCCACAGGTTTCCACCATCAAACCTCAGACATGTTCCCAGGCCACAGGGTACCAGAGTCAAACCGTTCGCAGGTTCCCAGGCCACAGAGTTCCAGAATCCACCGATGTCATGCGGCCAGGCCACAGGGTTCCAGAATCAATCCTCAGTTATGTTCGCAGGCTACAGGGTTCCGGAATAAAACCTCAGTCATGTTCCCAGTCCACAGGGTTCCAGAATCAAGGCTCAGTCAGGTACCCGGGGCACAGTATTCCACAATCTAAACAGATGTCATGTTCCCAGGCCTCAGGGTTCCAGAATCCACCCATGTCATGTTCCCAGGCCACAGGGTTCCAGAATCAATCCTCAGTTATGTTCCCAGGCTACAGGGTTCCAGAATAAAACCTCAGTCATATTCCCAGTACATAGGGTTCCAGAACCAAGGCTCAGTCAGGTTCCCGGGGCACAGTATTCCACAATCTAAACAGATGTCATGTTCCCAGGCCACAGGGATCCAGAATCAAACCTCAGTCATGTTGCCAGGCCATAGGGTACCACCATCAAACCTCAGTTATATTCCCAGGACTAAGGTTTCCAGAATCAAACCGATTTCATGTTTCCAGGCAACAGGGTACCAGAATCTAAACCGATGTCATGTTCCCAGGGCACAGGATTCCACACTCTAACATCAGTCATGTTCCAAGGCCAATGGTTTCCAGAATCAAACCTAAGTCATATTCCCAGGCCACATGGTTACAGAATCAAACCTCTGTCGTGTTCCCAGGACACAGGGTTCCAGAATAAAACCTCAGTCATTTTCCCTGGACACAGGTTTCAGAAATCAAATCCCAGTCATGTTCCCAGGCCACAGGGTTCCAGAATCAATCCTCAGTTATGTTCCCAGGCTACAGGGTTCCAGAATAAAACGTCAGTCATGTTCCCAGTCCACAGGGTTCCAGAACCAAGGCTCAGTCACGTTCCCAGGGCACAGTATTCCACAATCTAAACAGATGTCATGTTCCCAGGCCTCAGGGTTCCAGAATCCACCCATGTCATGTTCCCAGGCCACAGGGTTCCAGAATCAATCCTCAGTTATGTTCCCAGGCTACAAGGTTCCAGAATAAAACCTCAGTCATGTTCCTAGTCCACAGGGTTCCAGAATCCACCGTTGTCATGTGCCCAGGCCACAGGGTTCCAGAATCAATCCTCAGTTATGGTCCCAGGCTACAGGGTTCCAGAATAAAACCTCAGTCATGTTCCCAGTCCACAGGGTTCCAGAACCAAGGCTCAGTCAGGTTCCCGGGGCACAGTATTCCACAATCTAAACAGATGTCATGTTCCCAGGCCACAGGTTTCCAGAATCATGCCGCAGTCATGTTCCCAGGCCACAGGCATCCAGAATCAAACCTCAGGCATGTTGCCAGGCCATAGGGTACCACAATCAAACCTCAGTCATATTCCCAGACCTCAGGTTTACAGAATCAAACCGATTTCATGTTCCCAGGCAACAGGGTACCAGAATCCAAACCGATGGCATGTTCCCAGGCCACAGGATTCCACATTCTAACGTCAGTCATGTTCCCAGGCCAATGGTTTCCAGAATCAAACCTCAGTCATATTCCCAGGCCACATGGTTACAGAATCAAACCTCAGTCGTGTTCCCAGGACACAGGGTTCCAGAATAAAACCTCAGTCATGTTCCCTGGACACAGGTTTCAGAAATCAAATCCCAGTCATGTTCCCAGGCCACAGGGTTCCACAATTAAACCTCAGTCATATTCCCAGGCCAGAGGGTTCCACAATCAAACCTCAGTCCTGTTGCCAGGCCACGGTTCCACCATCAAGCCTCAGTCATGTTCCCAGGTCAGAGTGTTCCACAATCTAACCTAAGTCATCTTGCCAAGCCACAGGGTTCCACCATCAAACCTCAGGCATATTGCCAGGCCACAGTGTTCCACCATCAAGCCTCACTCATGTTCCCAAGCCTGAGGGTTCCACTATCAAACCTCAATCATGTTGCCAGGCCACAGGATTCAACCATGAAACCTCAGTCATGTTCCCAGTAAACAGGGCTCCAGAATCAAACCAATGTCATGTTCCCATGCCACGGGGTTCCAGTATCAGGCCTCAGTCATGGTCCCCGTGCACAGGGTTCCAAATCAAACCTCAGTCATGTTGCCAGTCCACAGGTTTCTGCCATCAAACCTCAGTCATGTTCCCAGTAAACAGGGCTCCAGAATCAAGCCTCAGTCATTTTGCCAGGCCAGAGTGTTCCACCATCAAACCTCAGTCATGATCCCAGGCCACATGTTTCCACAATGAAACCTCAGTCATTTTCCCAGGCCAAAGGTTTCCAGAATCAAACCTCAGTCATATTCCCAGGACACATGGTTCCAGAATCAACCTGAGTCATGTTCGAAGGCCACAGGTTTCAACAATCAAACCTCAGTCATGTTCCCAGGACACAGGTGTCCAGAATCAAACCTCAGTCATGTTCCCAGAGAACAGGCTTCCAGAAACAAACCTCAGTCATGTTCCCAAGCCACAGGGTTGCAGAATCAAACCTCAGTCTTGTTCCCAGGACACAGGTGTCCAGAATCAAACCGCAGTCATGTTCCCAGGGAACAGGCTTCCAGAAACAAACCTCAGTCATGTTCCCAGGCCACAGGGTTCCAGAATCAAACTTCAGTCTTGTTCCCAGGACACAGGTTTCCAGAATCAACCAGATATCATGTTCCCTGGCCACAGTCTTCCAGAATCAATCCTCAGTCATGTTGCCAGGCCACAGGTTTCCACCATCAAACCTCAGACATGTTCCCAGGCCACAGGGTACCAGAGTCAAACCGTTCGCAGGTTCCCAGGCCACAGAGTTCCAGAATCCACCGATGTCATGCGGCCAGGCCACAGGGTTCCAGAATCAATCCTCAGTTATGTTCGCAGGCTACAGGGTTCCGGAATAAAACCTCAGTCATGTTCCCTGTCCACAGGGTTCCAGAACCAAGGCTCAGTCAGGTTCCCGGGGCACAGTATTCCACAATCTAAACAGATGTCATGTTCCCAGGCCACAGGGATCCAGAATCAAACCTCAGTCATGTTGCCAGGCCATAGGGTACCACCATCAAACCTCAGTTATATTCCCAGGACTAAAGTTTCCAGAATCAAACCGATTTCATGTTTGCAGGCAACAGGGTACCAGAATCTAAACCGATGTCATGTTCCCAGGGCACAGGATTCCACACTCTAACATCAGTCATGTTCCAAGGCCAATGGTTTCCAGAATCAAACCTAAGTCATATTCCCAGGCCACATGGTTCCAGAATCAAACCTCTGTCGTGTTCCCAGGACACAGGGTTCCAGAATAAAACCTCAGTCATTTTCCCTGGACACAGGTTTCAGAAATCAAATCCCAGTCATGTTCCCAGGCCACAGGGTTCCAGAATCAATCCTCAGTTATGTTCCCAGGCTACAGGGTTCCAGAATAAAACGTCAGTCATGTTCCCAGTCCACAGGGTTCCAGAACCAAGGCTCAGTCACGTTCCCAGGGCACAGTATTCCACAATCTAAACAGATGTCATGTTCCCAGGCCTCAGGGTTCCAGAATCCACCCATGTCATGTTCCCAGGCCACAGGGTTCCAGAATCAATCCTCAGTTATGTTCCCAGGCTACAAGGTTCCAGAATAAAACCTCAGTCATGTTCCTAGTCCACAGGGTTCCAGAATCCACCGTTGTCATGTGCCCAGGCCACAGGGTTCCAGAATCAATCCTCAGTTATGGTCCCAGGCTACAGGGTTCCAGAATAAAACCTCAGTCATGTTCCCAGTCCACAGGGTTCCAGAACCAAGGCTCAGTCAGGTTCCCGGGGCACAGTATTCCACAATCTAAACAGATGTCATGTTCCCAGGCCACAGGTTTCCAGAATCATGCCTCAGTCATGTTCCCAGGCCACAGGCATCCAGAATCAAACCTCAGGCATGTTGCCAGGCCATAGGGTACCACAATCAAACCTCAGTCATATTCCCAGACCTCAGGTTTACAGAATCAAACCGATTTCATGTTCCCAGGCAACAGGGTACCAGAATCCAAACCGATGGCATGTTCCCAGGCCACAGGATTCCACATTCTAACGTCAGTCATGTTCCCAGGCCAATGGTTTCCAGAATCAAACCTCAGTCATATTCCCAGGCCACATGGTTACAGAATCAAACCTCAGTCGTGTTCCCAGGACACAGGGTTCCAGAATAAAACCTCAGTCATGTTCCCTGGACACAGGTTTCAGAAATCAAATCCCAGTCATGTTCCCAGGCCACAGGGTTCCACAATTAAACCTCAGTCATATTCCCAGGCCAGAGGGTTCCACAATCAAACCTCAGTCCTGTTGCCAGGCCACGGTTCCACCATCAAGCCTCAGTCATGTTCCCAGGTCAGAGTGTTCCACAATCTAACCTAAGTCATCTTGCCAAGCCACAGGGTTCCACCATCAAACCTTAGGCATATTGCCAGGCCACAGTGTTCCACCATCAAGCCTCACTCATGTTCCCAAGCCTGAGGGTTCCACTATCAAACCTCAATCATGTTGCCAGGCCACAGGATTCAACCATGAAACCTCAGTCATGTTCCCAGTAAACAGGGCTCCAGAATCAAACCAATGTCATGTTCCCATGCCACGGGGTTCCAGTATCAGGCCTCAGTCATGGTCCCCGTGCACAGGGTTCCAAATCAAACCTCAGTCATGTTGCCAGTCCACAGGTTTCTGCCATCAAACCTCAGTCATGTTCCCAGTAAACAGGGCTCCAGAATCAAGCCTCAGTCATTTTGCCAGGCCAGAGTGTTCCACCATCAAACCTCAGTCATGATCCCAGGCCACATGTTTCCACAATGAAACCTCAGTCATTTTCCCAGGCCAAAGGTTTCCAGAATCAAACCTCAGTCATATTCCCAGGACACATGGTTCCAGAATCAACCTGAGTCATGTTCGAAGGCCACAGGTTTCAACAATCAAACCTCAGTCATGTTCCCAGGACACAGGTGTCCAGAATCAAACCTCAGTCATGTTCCCAGAGAACAGGCTTCCAGAAACAAACCTCAGTCATGTTCCCAAGCCACAGGGTTGCAGAATCAAACCTCAGTCTTGTTCCCAGGACACAGGTGTCCAGAATCAAACCGCAGTCATGTTCCCAGGGAACAGGCTTCCAGAAACAAACCTCAGTCATGTTCCCAGGCCACAGGGTTCCAGAATCAAACTTCAGTCTTGTTCCCAGGACACAGGTTTCCAGAATCAACCAGATATCATGTTCCCTGGCCACAGTCTTCCAGAATCAATCCTCAGTCATGTTGCCAGGCCACAGGTTTCCACCATCAAACCTCAGACATGTTCCCAGGCCACAGGGTACCAGAGTCAAACCGTTCGCAGGTTCCCAGGCCACAGAGTTCCAGAATCCACCGATGTCATGCGGCCAGGCCACAGGGTTCCAGAATCAATCCTCAGTTATGTTCGCAGGCTACAGGGTTCCGGAATAAAACCTCAGTCATGTTCCCTGTCCACAGGGTTCCAGAATCAAGGCTCAGTCAGGTACCCGGGGCACAGTATTCCACAATCTAAACAGATGTCATGTTCCCAGGCCTCAGGGTTCCAGAATCCACCCATGTCATGTTCCCAGGCCACAGGGTTCCAGAATCAATCCTCAGTTATGTTCCCAGGCTACAGGGTTCCAGAATAAAACGTCAGTCATGTTCCCAGTCCACAGGGTTCCAGAACCAAGGCTCAGTCACGTTCCCAGGGCACAGTATTCCACAATCTAAACAGATGTCATGTTCCCAGGCCTCAGGGTTCCAGAATCCACCCATGTCATGTTCCCAGGCCACAGGGTTCCAGAATCAATCCTCAGTTATGTTCCCAGGCTACAAGGTTCCAGAATAAAACCTCAGTCATGTTCCTAGTCCACAGGGTTCCAGAATCCACCGTTGTCATGTGCCCAGGCCACAGGGTTCCAGAATCAATCCTCAGTTATGGTCCCAGGCTACAGGGTTCCAGAATAAAACCTCAGTCATGTTCCCAGTCCACAGGGTTCCAGAACCAAGGCTCAGTCAGGTTCCCGGGGCACAGTATTCCACAATCTAAACAGATGTCATGTTCCCAGGCCACAGGTTTCCAGAATCATGCCGCAGTCATGTTCCCAGGCCACAGGCATCCAGAATCAAACCTCAGGCATGTTGCCAGGCCATAGGGTACCACAATCAAACCTCAGTCATATTCCCAGACCTCAGGTTTACAGAATCAAACCGATTTCATGTTCCCAGGCAACAGGGTACCAGAATCCAAACCGATGGCATGTTCCCAGGCCACAGGATTCCACATTCTAACGTCAGTCATGTTCCCAGGCCAATGGTTTCCAGAATCAAACCTCAGTCATATTCCCAGGCCACATGGTTACAGAATCAAACCTCAGTCGTGTTCCCAGGACACAGGGTTCCAGAATAAAACCTCAGTCATGTTCCCTGGACACAGGTTTCAGAAATCAAATCCCAGTCATGTTCCCAGGCCACAGGGTTCCACAATTAAACCTCAGTCATATTCCCAGGCCAGAGGGTTCCACAATCAAACCTCAGTCCTGTTGCCAGGCAACGGTTCCACCATCAAGCCTCAGTCATGTTCCCAGGTCAGAGTGTTCCACAATCTAACCTAAGTCATCTTGCCAAGCCACAGGGTTCCACCATCAAACCTTAGGCATATTGCCAGGCCACAGTGTTCCACCATCAAGCCTCACTCATGTTCCCAAGCCTGAGGGTTCCACTATCAAACCTCAATCATGTTGCCAGGCCACAGGATTCAACCATGAAACCTCAGTCATGTTCCCAGTAAACAGGGCTCCAGAATCAAACCAATGTCATGTTCCCATGCCACGGGGTTCCAGTATCAGGCCTCAGTCATGGTCCCCGTGCACAGGGTTCCAAATCAAACCTCAGTCATGTTGCCAGTCCACAGGTTTCTGCCATCAAACCTCAGTCATGTTCCCAGTAAACAGGGCTCCAGAATCAAGCCTCAGTCATTTTGCCAGGCCAGAGTGTTCCACCATCAAACCTCAGTCATGATCCCAGGCCACATGTTTCCACAATGAAACCTCAGTCATTTTCCCAGGCCAAAGGTTTCCAGAATCAAACCTCAGTCATATTCCCAGGACACATGGTTCCAGAATCAACCTGAGTCATGTTCGAAGGCCACAGGTTTCAACAATCAAACCTCAGTCATGTTCCCAGGACACAGGTGTCCAGAATCAAACCTCAGTCATGTTCCCAGAGAACAGGCTTCCAGAAACAAACCTCAGTCATGTTCCCAAGCCACAGGGTTGCAGAATCAAACCTCAGTCTTGTTCCCAGGACACAGGTGTCCAGAATCAAACCGCAGTCATGTTCCCAGGGAACAGGCTTCCAGAAACAAACCTCAGTCATGTTCCCAGGCCACAGGGTTCCAGAATCAAACTTCAGTCTTGTTCCCAGGACACAGGTTTCCAGAATCAACCAGATATCATGTTCCCTGGCCACAGTCTTCCAGAATCAATCCTCAGTCATGTTGCCAGGCCACAGGTTTCCACCATCAAACCTCAGACATGTTCCCAGGCCACAGGGTACCAG
Organism: Balaenoptera physalus; assembly: GCF_965194825.1. NCBI lineage: Eukaryota > Metazoa > Chordata > Mammalia > Artiodactyla > Balaenopteridae > Balaenoptera > Balaenoptera physalus. The sequence continues at coordinate 981,533 of NW_028126410.1, read as the reverse complement.
AGTCAAACCGTTCGCAGGTTCCCAGGCCACAGAGTTCCAGAATCCACCGATGTCATGCGGCCAGGCCACAGGGTTCCAGAATCAATCCTCAGTTATGTTCGCAGGCTACAGGGTTCCGGAATAAAACCTCAGTCATGTTCCCTGTCCACAGGGTTCCAGAATCAAGGCTCAGTCAGGTACCCGGGGCACAGTATTCCACAATCTAAACAGATGTCATGTTCCCAGGCCTCAGGGTTCCAGAATCCACCCATGTCATGTTCCCAGGCCACAGGGTTCCAGAATCAATCCTCAGTTATGTTCCCAGGCTACAGGGTTCCAGAATAAAACCTCAGTCATGTTCCCAATACATAGGGTTCCAGAACCAAGGCTCAGTCAGGTTCCCGGGTCACAGTATTCCACAATCTAAACAGATGTCATGTTCCCAGGCCACAGGGATCCAGAATCAAACCTCAGTCATGTTGCCAGGCCATAGGGTACCACCATCAAACCTCAGTTATATTCCCAGGACTAAGGTTTCCAGAATCAAACCGATTTCATGTTTCCAGGCAACAGGGTACCAGAATCTAAACCGATGTCATGTTCCCAGGGCACAGGATTCCACACTCTAACATCAGTCATGTTCCAAGGCCAATGGTTTCCAGAATCAAACCTAAGTCATATTCCCAGGCCACATGGTTACAGAATCAAACCTCTGTCGTGTTCCCAGGACACAGGGTTCCAGAATAAAACCTCAGTCATTTTCCCTGGACACAGGTTTCAGAAATCAAATCCCAGTCATGTTCCCAGGCCACAGGGTTCCAGAATCAATCCTCAGTTATGTTCCCAGGCTACAGGGTTCCAGAATAAAACGTCAGTCATGTTCCCAGTCCACAGGGTTCCAGAACCAAGGCTCAGTCACGTTCCCAGGGCACAGTATTCCACAATCTAAACAGATGTCATGTTCCCAGGCCTCAGGGTTCCAGAATCCACCCATGTCATGTTCCCAGGCCACAGGGTTCCAGAATCAATCCTCAGTTATGTTCCCAGGCTACAAGGTTCCAGAATAAAACCTCAGTCATGTTCCTAGTCCACAGGGTTCCAGAATCCACCGTTGTCATGTGCCCAGGCCACAGGGTTCCAGAATCAATCCTCAGTTATGGTCCCAGGCTACAGGGTTCCAGAATAAAACCTCAGTCATGTTCCCAGTCCACAGGGTTCCAGAACCAAGGCTCAGTCAGGTTCCCGGGGCACAGTATTCCACAATCTAAACAGATGTCATGTTCCCAGGCCACAGGTTTCCAGAATCATGCCGCAGTCATGTTCCCAGGCCACAGGCATCCAGAATCAAACCTCAGGCATGTTGCCAGGCCATAGGGTACCACAATCAAACCTCAGTCATATTCCCAGACCTCAGGTTTACAGAATCAAACCGATTTCATGTTCCCAGGCAACAGGGTACCAGAATCCAAACCGATGGCATGTTCCCAGGCCACAGGATTCCACATTCTAACGTCAGTCATGTTCCCAGGCCAATGGTTTCCAGAATCAAACCTCAGTCATATTCCCAGGCCACATGGTTACAGAATCAAACCTCAGTCGTGTTCCCAGGACACAGGGTTCCAGAATAAAACCTCAGTCATGTTCCCTGGACACAGGTTTCAGAAATCAAATCCCAGTCATGTTCCCAGGCCACAGGGTTCCACAATTAAACCTCAGTCATATTCCCAGGCCAGAGGGTTCCACAATCAAACCTCAGTCCTGTTGCCAGGCCACGGTTCCACCATCAAGCCTCAGTCATGTTCCCAGGTCAGAGTGTTCCACAATCTAACCTAAGTCATCTTGCCAAGCCACAGGGTTCCACCATCAAACCTTAGGCATATTGCCAGGCCACAGTGTTCCACCATCAAGCCTCACTCATGTTCCCAAGCCTGAGGGTTCCACTATCAAACCTCAATCATGTTGCCAGGCCACAGGATTCAACCATGAAACCTCAGTCATGTTCCCAGTAAACAGGGCTCCAGAATCAAACCAATGTCATGTTCCCATGCCACGGGGTTCCAGTATCAGGCCTCAGTCATGGTCCCCGTGCACAGGGTTCCAAATCAAACCTCAGTCATGTTGCCAGTCCACAGGTTTCTGCCATCAAACCTCAGTCATGTTCCCAGTAAACAGGGCTCCAGAATCAAGCCTCAGTCATTTTGCCAGGCCAGAGTGTTCCACCATCAAACCTCAGTCATGATCCCAGGCCACATGTTTCCACAATGAAACCTCAGTCATTTTCCCAGGCCAAAGGTTTCCAGAATCAAACCTCAGTCATATTCCCAGGACACATGGTTCCAGAATCAACCTGAGTCATGTTCGAAGGCCACAGGTTTCAACAATCAAACCTCAGTCATGTTCCCAGGACACAGGTGTCCAGAATCAAACCTCAGTCATGTTCCCAGAGAACAGGCTTCCAGAAACAAACCTCAGTCATGTTCCCAAGCCACAGGGTTGCAGAATCAAACCTCAGTCTTGTTCCCAGGACACAGGTGTCCAGAATCAAACCGCAGTCATGTTCCCAGGGAACAGGCTTCCAGAAACAAACCTCAGTCATGTTCCCAGGCCACAGGGTTCCAGAATCAAACTTCAGTCTTGTTCCCAGGACACAGGTTTCCAGAATCAACCAGATATCATGTTCCCTGGCCACAGTCTTCCAGAATCAATCCTCAGTCATGTTGCCAGGCCACAGGTTTCCACCATCAAACCTCAGACATGTTCCCAGGCCACAGGGTACCAGAGTCAAACCGTTCGCAGGTTCCCAGGCCACAGAGTTCCAGAATCCACCGATGTCATGCGGCCAGGCCACAGGGTTCCACAATCAATCCTCAGTTATGTTCGCAGGCTACAGGGTTCCGGAATAAAACCTCAGTCATGTTCCCTGTCCACAGGGTTCCAGAACCAAGGCTCAGTCAGGTTCCCGGGGCACAGTATTCCACAATCTAAACAGATGTCATGTTCCCAGGCCACAGGGATCCAGAATCAAACCTCAGTCATGTAGGTCCTCGGGAAGATGGCGGAAGAGTAAGACGCGGAGATCACCTTCCTTCCCACAGATACAGTAGAAATACATCTACACGTGGAACTGCTCCTACAGAACACCCACTGAACGCTGGCAGAAGACGTCCGATCTCCAAAAAGGCAAGAAACTCCCCCCGTACTTGGGTAGGGCAAAAGAAAAAAGAAATAACAGAGACAAAAGAATAGGGACGGCACCTGCACCAGTGGGAGGGAGCCGTGAAGGAGGAAAGATTTCCACGCACTAGGAAGCCCCTTAGCGGGCGGAGACTGCGGGTGGCAGAGGGGGGAAGCTTCGGAGCCACGGAGGAGAGCGCAGCCACAGGGGTGCGGAGGGCAAAGCGGAGAGGTTCCCGCACGGAGGCTCGGCGCCGAGCAGCACTCTCCAGCCCGAGAGGCTTGTCTGCTCACCCGCCGGGGCGGGCGGGGCTGGGAGCTGAGGCTCGGGCTTCGGTCGGATCGCAGGGAGAGGACTGGGGTTGGCGGCGTGAACACAGCCTGAAGGGGTTAGTGCACCACAGCTAGCCGAGAGGGAGTCCGGGAAAAAGTCTGCAGCTGCCGAAGAGGCAAGAGACTTTTTCTTCCCTCTTTGTTTCCTGGTGCGCGAGGAGAGGGGATTCAGAGCGCTGCCTAAACGAACTTCAGAGACGGGCGCGAGCCGCAGCTACCAACGCGGATCCCACAGCAACAGGGGCGCAGAGGGAAAAACGGAGAGATTCCCGCACAGAAGCTCGGCGCCGAGCAGCACTCTCCAGCCCGAGAGGCTTGTCTGCTCACCCGCCGGGGCGGGCGGGGCTGGGAGCTGAGGCTCCGGTTTCGGTTTCGGTTGGATCGCAGGGAGAGGACTGGGGCTGGCAGCGTGAACACAGCCTGAAGGGATTAGCGCACAACAGCTGGCTGGGAGGGAGACCGGGAAAAAGTCTGCAGCTGCCGAAGAGGCAAGGGACTTTTTCTTGCCTCTTTGTTTCGCGGCGCGCAAGGAGAGGGGATTCAGAGCGCCGCCGCGCAAGGAGAGGGGATTCAGAGCGCCGCCTAAACGAACTCCAGAGAAGGGCGCGAGCCGCGGCGATCACCGCAGACCCCACAGCAACAGGGGCGCAGAGAAAAAAAAAACGGAGAGACTCCCGCACAGAGGCTCGGCGCGGAGCAGCACTCACCAGCCCGAGAGGCTTGTCTGCTCGGCGGGCGGGGCTGGGAGCTGAGGCTCGGGTTTCGGTTTCGGTTGGATCGCAGGGAGAGGACTGGGGCTGGCGGCGTGAACACAGCCTGAAGGGGTTAGCGCACCACAGCTGGCTGGTAGGGAGTCCGGGAAAAAGTCTGCAGCTGCCGAAGAGGCAAGAGACTTTTTCTTGCCTCTTTGTTTCGCGGCGCGCAAGGAGAGGGGATTCAGAGTGCCGCCTAAACGAACTCCAGAGAAAGGCGTGAGCCGCGGCGATCAGCACGGACCCCAGAGACGGGCGTGAGACGCTGGGGCTGCTGCTGCCGCCTCCAAAAAGCCTGTGTGTGAGCACAAGTCACTCTCCACATCGCCCCTCCCGGGAGCCTGTGCAGCCCGCCACTGCCAGGGTCCCGTGATCCGGGGACAAGTTCCCCGGGAGAACGCACTGCCCGCCTCAGGCTGGTGCAACGTCACGCCGGCCTCGGCCGCCGCAGGCTCACCCCGGCTCCTCTGTACACCTCCCTACCCGCGGCCTGAGTGAGCCAGAGCCCCCGAAGCAGCTGCTCCTTTAACCCCGTCCTGTCTGTGCGGGGAATAGACGCCCTCAGGCGACCTACACGCAGAGGCGGGTCCAAATCCAAAGCTGAACCCCAGGAACTGTGCGAACTGGGAAGATAAGGGGAAATCTCTCCCAGCAACCTTAGAAGCAGCTGATTAAAACTCCACAAACAACTTGATGTGCCTGCATCTGGTGAATACCTGAATAGACAACGAATCATCCCAAATTCAGGAGGTGGACTTTGGGAGCAGGATATATTAATTTTTCCCCTTTTCCTTTATTTGTGAGTGTATATGTATATGCTTCTGGGTGCGATTTTGTCTGTATAGCTTTGCTTTACAATAGCTTTATTTTACTTCACTATATTATAGCCTCTTTCTTTCTTTCTTTCTTTCTTTCTATTTTTTCTCCCTTCTACTCTGAGCCGTGTGGACGAAAGGCTCTTGGTGCTCCAGCCAGGCATCAGGGCCGTGCCTCTGAGGTGGGAGAGCCAACTTCAGGACACTGGTCCACAAGAGACCTCCCAGCTTCACGTAATACCAAAAGGCAAAAATCTCTCAGAGATCTCCATCTCAACATCAAGACCCAGCTTCACTCAACGACCAACAAGCTACAGTGCTGGACACCCTATGCCAAACAACTAGCAAGACAGGAACACAGCCCCATCCATTAGCAGAGAGGCTGCCTAAAATCATAATAAGGCCACAGACACCCCAAAATACACCACCAGACGTGGACGTGCCCACCAGAAAGACAAGAGCCAACCTCATCCACCAGAGCTCAGGCACTAGTTCCCTCCACCAGGAAGCCTACACAACCCACTGAACCAACCTTAGCCACTGGGGACAGATACCAAAAACAACAGGAACTACGAACCTGCAGCCTGTGAAAAGGAGACCCCAAACACAGTAAGATAAGCAAAATGAGACGACAGAAAAACACACAGCAGATGAAGGAGCAGGGTCAGAACATACCAGACTTAACAAATGAAGAGGAAATAGGTAGTCTACCTGAAAAAGAATTCAGAATAATGATAGTAAGGATGATCCAAAATCTTGGAAATAGAATAGACAAAATGCAAGAAACATTTAACAAGGACGTAGAAGAACTAAAGAGGAACCAAGCAATGATGAAAACCACAATAAATGAAATTAAAAATACTCTAGATGGGATCAATAGCAGAATAACTGAGGCAGAAGAAAGGATAAGTGACCTGGAAGATAAAATGGTGGAAATAACTACTGCAGAGCAGGATAAAGAAAAAAGAATGAAAAGAACTGAGGACAGTCTCAGAGACCTCTGGGACAACATTAAACGTGCCAACATTCGAATTATAGGGGTCCCAGAAGAAGAAGAGAAAAAGAAAGGGACTGAGAAGATATTTGAAGAGATTATAGTTGAAAACTTCCCTAATATGGGAAAGGAAATAGTTAATCAAGTCCTGGAAGCACAGAGAGTCCCATACAGGATAAACCCAAGGAGAAACACACCAAGACACATATTAATCAAACTGTCAAAAATTAAATATAAGGAAAACATATTAAAGGCAGCAAGGGAAAAAAAACAAATAACACACAAGGGAATCCCCATAAGGTTAACATCTGATCTTTCAGCAGAAACTCTGCAAGCCAGAAGGGAGTGGCAGGATATACTTAAAGTGATGAAGGAGAAAAACCTGCAACCAAGATTACACTACCCAGCAAGGATCTCATTCAGATTCGATGGAGAAATTAAAACCTTTACAGACAAGCAAAAGCTGAGAGAGTTCAGCACCACCAAACCAGCCTTACAACAAATGCTAAAGGAACTTCTCTAGGCAAGAAACACAAGAGAAGGAAAACACCTACAATAACAAACCCAAAACATTTAAGAAAATGGGAATAGGAACATACATATCGATAATTACCTTGAATGTAAATGGATTAAATGCTCCCACCAAAAGACACAGGCTGGCTGAATGGATACAAAAACAAGACCCATATATATGCTGTCTACAAGAGACCCACTTCAGACCTAGAGACACATATAGACTGAAAGTGAGGGGATGGAAAAAGATATTCCATGCAAATGGAAATCAAAAGAAAGCTGGAGTAGCAATTCTCATATCAGACAAAATAGACTTTAAAATAAAGACTATTACAAGAGACAAAGAAGGACACTATATAATGATCAAGGGATCGATACAAGAGGAAGGTATAACAATTGTAAATATTTATGCACCCAACATAGGAGCACCTCAATACATAAGGCAAATACTAACAGCCATAAAAGGGGACATCGACAGCAACACAATCATAGTAGGGGACTTTAACACCCCACTCTCACCAATGGACAGATCATCCAAAATGAAAATAAATAAGGAAACACAAGCTTTAAATGATACATTAAACAAGATAGACTTAATTGATATTTATAGGACATTCCATCCAAAAACAACAGAATACACATTTTTCTCAAGTGCTCATGGAACATTCTCCAGGATAGATCATATCTTGGGTCACAAATCAAGCCTTGGTAAATTTAAGAAAATTGAAATAGTATCAAGTATCTTTTCCGACCACAACGCTATGAGACTAGATATCAATTACAGGAAAAGACCTGTAAAAAATACAAACACATGGAGGCTACACAATACATTACTTAATAACGAAGTGATCACTGAAGAAATCAAAGGGGAAATCAAAAAATACCTAGAAACAAATGACAATGGAGATACGACGACCCAAAACCTATGGGACGCAGCAAAAGCAGTGCTAAGAGGGAAGTTTATAGCAATACAAGCCTACCTCAAGAAACAGGAAACATCTCGAATAAACAACCTAACCTTGCACCTAAAGCAATTAGAGAAAGAAGAACAAAAAAACCCCAAAGCCAGCAGAAGGAAAGAAATTATAAAGATCAGGTCAGAAATAAATGAAAAAGAAATGAAGGAAACAATAGCAAAAATCAATGAAACTAAAAGCTGGTTCTTTGAGAAGATAAACAAAATTGATAAACCATTAGCCAGACTCATCAAGAGAAAAAGGGAGAAGACTCAGATCAATAGAATTAGAAATGAAAAAGGAGAAGTAACCACTGACACTGCAGAAATACAAAAGATCATGAGAGATTACTACAAGCAACTCTATGCCAATAAAATGGACAACCTGGAAGAAATGGACAGATTCTTAGAAAGGCACAAACTGCCGAGACTGAACCAGGAAGAAATAGAAAATATGAACAGACCAATCACAAGCACTGAAATTGAAACTGTGATTAAAAACCTTCCAACAAACAAAAGCCCAGGACCAGATGGCTTCACAGGTGAATTCTATCAAACATTTAGAGAAGAGCTAACACCTATCCTTCTCAAACTCTTCCAAAATATTGCAGAGGGAGGAACACTCCCAAACTCATTCTACGAGGCCACCATCACCCTGATACCAAAACCAGACAAAGATGTCACAAAGAAAGAAAACTACAGGCCAATATCACTGATGAACATAGATGCAAAAATCCTCAACAAAATACTAGCAAACAGAATCCAACAGCACATTAAAAGGATCATACACCATGATCAAGTGGGGTTTATCCCAGGAATGCAAGGATTCTTCAATATACGCAAATCAATCAATGTGATACATCATATTAACAAACTGAAGGAGAAAAACCATATGATCATCTCAATAGATGCAGAGAAAGCTTTCGACAAAATTCAACACCCATTTATGATAAAAGCCCTGCAGAAAGTAGGCATAGAGGGAACTTTCCTCAACATAATAAAGGCCATATATGACAAACCCACAGCCAACATTGTCCTCAATGGTGAAAAACTGAAACCATTTCCACTAAGATCAGGAACAAGACAAGGTTGCCCACTCTCACCACTATTATTCAACATAGTTTTGGAAGTGTTAGCCACAGCAATCAGAGAAGACAAAGAAATAAAAGGAATCCAAATCGGAAAAGAAGAAGTAAAGCTGTCACTATTTGCAGATGACATGATACTATACATAGAGAATCCTAAAGATGCTACCAGAAAACTCCTAGAGCTAATCAATGAATTTGGTAAAGTAGCAGGATACAAAATTAATGCACAGAAATCTCTTGCATTTCTATACACTAATGACGAAAAATCTGAAAGTGAAATTAAGAAAACACTCCCATTTACCATTGCAACAAAAAGAATAAAATATCTAGGAATAAACCTACCTAAGGAGACAAAAGACCTGTATGCAGAAAATTATAAGACACTGATGAAAGAAATTAAAGATGATACAAATAGATGGAGAGATATACCATGTTCCTGGATTGGAAGAATCAACATTGTGAAAATGACTCTACTACCCAAAGCAATCTACAGATTCAATGCAATCCCTATCAAACTACCACTGGCATTTTTCACAGAACTAGAACAAAAAATTTCACAATTTGTATGGAAACACAAAAGACCCCGAATAGCCAAAGCAATCTTGAGAACGAAAAATGGAGCTGGGGGAATCAGGCTCCCTGACTTCAGACTATATTACAAAGCTTCAGTAATCAAGACAGTTTGGTACTGGCACAAAAACAGAAATATAGATCAATGGAACAGGATAGAAAGCCCAGAGATAAACCCACACACATATGGGCACCTTATTTTTGATAAAGGAGGCAAGCATATACAGTGGAGAAAAGACAGCCTCTTCAATAAGTGGTGCTGGGAAAATTGGACAGGTACATGTAAAAGTATGAAAATAGAACACTCCCTGACACCATGCACAAAAATAAACTCAAAATGGATTAAAGACCTAAGTGTAAGGGCAGACACTATCAAACTCTTAGAGGAAAACATAGGCAGAACACTCTATGACATACATCACAGCAAGATTCTTTTTGACCCAGCTCCCAGAGAAATGGAAATAAGAACACAAATAAACAAATGGGACCTAATGAAACTTAAAAGCTTTTGCACAGCAAAGGAAACCATAAACAAGACCAAAAGACAACCATCAGAATGGGAGAAAATATTTGCAAATGAAGCAACTGACAAAGGATTAATCTCCAAGATTTACAAGCAGCTCATGCAGCTCAATAACAAAAAAACGAACAACCCAATCCAAAAATGGGCCGAAGACCTAAATAGACATTTCTCCAAAGAAGATATACAGATGGCCTACAGACACATGAAAGAATGCTCAACATCATTAATCATTAGAGAAATGCAAATCAAAACTACAATGAGATATCATCTCACACCGGTCAGAATGGCCATCATCAAAAAATCTAGAAACAATAAATGCTGGAGAGGGTGTGGAGGAAAGGGAACACTCTTGCACTGTTGGTGGGAATGTAAATTGATACAGCCACTATGGAGAACAGTATGGAGGTTCCTTAAAAAACTACAAATAGAACTACCATACGACCCAGCAATCCCACTACTGGGCATATACCCTGAGAAAACCATAGGTCAAAAAGAGTCATGTACCAAAATGTTCATTGCAGCTCTATTTACAATAGCCAGGACATGGAAGCAATCTAAATGTCCATCGACAGATGAATGGATAAAGAAGATGTGGCACATATATACAATGGAATATTACTCAGCCATAAAAAGAAATGAAATGGAGGTATTTGTAATGAGGTGGATGGAGTTAGAGTCTGTCATACAGAGTGAAGTAAGTCAGAAAGAGAAAAACAAATACAGTATGCTAACACATATATACGGAATCTAAGGGGAAAAAAAAAAAAAAAAAAAAAAGGCCATGAAGAACCTAGTGGCAAGACGGGAATAAAGACACAGACCTACTAGAGAATGGACTTGAGGATATGGGGAGGGGGTGGGGTGAGATGTGACAGGGTAAGAGAGTGTCATGGACATATATACACTACCAAATGTAAAATAGATAACTAGTGGGAAGCAGCCGCATAGCACAGGGAGATCAGCTCGGTGCTTTGTGACCATCTAGAGGGATGGGATGGGGAGGGTGGGAGGGAGGGAGATGCAAGAGGGAAGAGAAATGGGAACATATTGTATATGTATAACTGATTCACTTTGTTATAAAGCAGAAGCTAACACACCATTGTAAGGCAATTATACTTCAATAAAGATGTTAAAAAAAAAAAAAAAAAAAAAAACCTCAGTCATGTTGCCAGGCCATAGGGTACCACCATCAAACCTCAGTTATATTCCCAGGACTAAGGTTTCCAGAATCAAACCGATTTCATGTTTGCAGGCAACAGGGTACCAGAATCTAAACCGATGTCATGTTCCCAGGGCACAGGATTCCACACTCTAACATCAGTCATGTTCCAAGGCCAATGGTTTCCAGAATCAAACCTAAGTCATATTCCCAGGCCACATGGTTCCAGAATCAAACCTCTGTCGTGTTCCCAGGACACAGGGTTCCAGAATAAAACCTCAGTCATTTTCCCTGGACACAGGTTTCAGAAATCAAATCCCAGTCATGTTCCCAGGCCACAGGGTTCCAGAATCAATCCTCAGTTATGTTCCCAGGCTACAGGGTTCCAGAATAAAACGTCAGTCATGTTCCCAGTCCACAGGGTTCCAGAACCAAGGCTCAGTCACGTTCCCAGGGCACAGTATTCCACAATCTAAACAGATGTCATGTTCCCAGGCCTCAGGGTTCCAGAATCCACCCATGTCATGTTCCCAGGCCACAGGGTTCCAGAATCAATCCTCAGTTATGTTCCCAGGCTACAAGGTTCCAGAATAAAACCTCAGTCATGTTCCTAGTCCACAGGGTTCCAGAATCCACCGTTGTCATGTGCCCAGGCCACAGGGTTCCAGAATCAATCCTCAGTTATGGTCCCAGGCTACAGGGTTCCAGAATAAAACCTCAGTCATGTTCCCAGTCCACAGGGTTCCAGAACCAAGGCTCAGTCAGGTTCCCGGGGCACAGTATTCCACAATCTAAACAGATGTCATGTTCCCAGGCCACAGGTTTCCAGAATCATGCCGCAGTCATGTTCCCAGGCCACAGGCATCCAGAATCAAACCTCAGGCATGTTGCCAGGCCATAGGGTACCACAATCAAACCTCAGTCATATTCCCAGACCTCAGGTTTACAGAATCAAACCGATTTCATGTTCCCAGGCAACAGGGTACCAGAATCCAAACCGATGGCATGTTCCCAGGCCACAGGATTCCACATTCTAACGTCAGTCATGTTCCCAGGCCAATGGTTTCCAGAATCAAACCTCAGTCATATTCCCAGGCCACATGGTTACAGAATCAAACCTCAGTCGTGTTCCCAGGACACAGGGTTCCAGAATAAAACCTCAGTCATGTTCCCTGGACACAGGTTTCAGAAATCAAATCCCAGTCATGTTCCCAGGCCACAGGGTTCCACAATTAAACCTCAGTCATATTCCCAGGCCAGAGGGTTCCACAATCAAACCTCAGTCCTGTTGCCAGGCCACGGTTCCACCATCAAGCCTCAGTCATGTTCCCAGGTCAGAGTGTTCCACAATCTAACCTAAGTCATCTTGCCAAGCCACAGGGTTCCACCATCAAACCTTAGGCATATTGCCAGGCCACAGTGTTCCACCATCAAGCCTCACTCATGTTCCCAAGCCTGAGGGTTCCACTATCAAACCTCAATCATGTTGCCAGGCCACAGGATTCAACCATGAAACCTCAGTCATGTTCCCAGTAAACAGGGCTCCAGAATCAAACCAATGTCATGTTCCCATGCCACGGGGTTCCAGTATCAGGCCTCAGTCATGGTCCCCGTGCACAGGGTTCCAAATCAAACCTCAGTCATGTTGCCAGTCCACAGGTTTCTGCCATCAAACCTCAGTCATGTTCCCAGTAAACAGGGCTCCAGAATCAAGCCTCAGTCATTTTGCCAGGCCAGAGTGTTCCACCATCAAACCTCAGTCATGATCCCAGGCCACATGTTTCCACAATGAAACCTCAGTCATTTTCCCAGGCCAAAGGTTTCCAGAATCAAACCTCAGTCATATTCCCAGGACACATGGTTCCAGAATCAACCTGAGTCATGTTCGAAGGCCACAGGTTTCAACAATCAAACCTCAGTCATGTTCCCAGGACACAGGTGTCCAGAATCAAACCTCAGTCATGTTCCCAGAGAACAGGCTTCCAGAAACAAACCTCAGTCATGTTCCCAAGCCACAGGGTTGCAGAATCAAACCTCAGTCTTGTTCCCAGGACACAGGTGTCCAGAATCAAACCGCAGTCATGTTCCCAGGGAACAGGCTTCCAGAAACAAACCTCAGTCATGTTCCCAGGCCACAGGGTTCCAGAATCAAACTTCAGTCTTGTTCCCAGGACACAGGTTTCCAGAATCAACCAGATATCATGTTCCCTGGCCACAGTCTTCCAGAATCAATCCTCAGTCATGTTGCCAGGCCACAGGTTTCCACCATCAAACCTCAGACATGTTCCCAGGCCACAGGGTACCAGAGTCAAACCGTTCGCAGGTTCCCAGGCCACAGAGTTCCAGAATCCACCGATGTCATGCGGCCAGGCCACAGGGTTCCAGAATCAATCCTCAGTTATGTTCGCAGGCTACAGGGTTCCGGAATAAAACCTCAGTCATGTTCCCTGTCCACAGGGTTCCAGAATCAAGGCTCAGTCAGGTACCCGGGGCACAGTATTCCACAATCTAAACAGATGTCATGTTCCCAGACCTCAGGGTTCCAGAATCCACCCATGTCATGTTCCCAGGCCACAGGGTTCCAGAATCAATCCTCAGTTATGTTCCCAGGCTACAGGGTTCCAGAATAAAACCTCAGTCATATTCCCAGTACATAGGGTTCCAGAACCAAGGCTCAGTCAGGTTCCCGGGGAACAGTATTCCACAATCTAAACAGATGTCATGTTCCCAGGCCACAGGGATCCAGAATCAAACCTCAGTCATGTTGACAGGCCATAGGGTACCACCATCAAACCTCAGTTATATTCCCAGGATTAAGGTTTCCAGAATCAAACCGATTTCATGTTTCCAGGCAACAGGGTACCAGAATCTAAACCGATGTCATGTTCCCAGGGCACAGGATTCCACACTCTAACATCAGTCATGTTCCAAGGCCAATGGTTTCCAGAATCAAACCTAAGTCATATTCCCAGGCCACATGGTTCCAGAATCAAACCTCTGTCGTGTTCCCAGGACACAGGGTTCCAGAATAAAACCTCAGTCATTTTCCCTGGACACAGGTTTCAGAAATCAAATCCCAGTCATGTTCCCAGGCCACAGGGTTCCAGAATCAATCCTCAGTTATGTTCCCAGGCTACAGGGTTCCAGAATAAAACGTCAGTCATGTTCCCAGTCCACAGGGTTCCAGAACCAAGGCTCAGTCACGTTCCCAGGGCACAGTATTCCACAATCTAAACAGATGTCATGTTCCCAGGCCTCAGGGTTCCAGAATCCACCCATGTCATGTTCCCAGGCCACAGGGTTCCAGAATCAATCCTCAGTTATGTTCCCAGGCTACAAGGTTCCAGAATAAAACCTCAGTCATGTTCCTAGTCCACAGGGTTCCAGAATCCACCGTTGTCATGTGCCCAGGCCACAGGGTTCCAGAATCAATCCTCAGTTATGGTCCCAGGCTACAGGGTTCCAGAATAAAACCTCAGTCATGTTCCCAGTCCACAGGGTTCCAGAACCAAGGCTCAGTCAGGTTCCCAGGGCACAGTATTCCACAATCTAAACAGATGTCATGTTCCCAGGCCACAGGCATCCAGAATCAAACCTCAGGCATGTTGCCAGGCCATAGGGTACCACAATCAAACCTCAGTCATATTCCCAGACCTCAGGTTTACAGAATCAAACCGATTTCATGTTCCCAGGCAACAGGGTACCAGAATCCAAACCGATGGCATGTTCCCAGGCCACAGGATTCCACATTCTAACATCAGTCATGTTCCCAGGCCAATGGTTTCCAGAATCAAACCTCAGTCATATTCCCAGGCCACATGGTTACAGAATCAAACCTCAGTCGTGTTCCCAGGACACAGGGTTCCAGAATAAAACCTCAGTCATGTTCCCTGGACACAGGTTTCAGAAATCAAATCCCAGTCATGTTCCCAGGCCACAGGGTTCCACAATTAAACCTCAGTCATATTCCCAGGCCAGAGGGTTCCACAATCAAACCTCAGTCCTGTTGCCAGGCCACGGTTCCACCATCAAGCCTCAGTCATGTTCCCAGGTCAGAGTGTTCCACAATCTAACCTAAGTCATCTTGCCAAGCCACAGGGTTCCACCATCAAACCTCAGGCATATTGCCAGGCCACAGTGTTCCACCATCAAGCCTCACTCATGTTCCCAAGCCTGAGGGTTCCACTATCAAACCTCAATCATGTTGCCAGGCCACAGGATTCAACCATGAAACCTCAGTCATGTTCCCAGTAAACAGGGCTCCAGAATCAAACCAATGTCATGTTCCCATGCCACGGGGTTCCAGTATCAGGCCTCAGGCATGGTCCCCGTGCACAGGGTTCCAAATCAAACCTCAGTCATGTTGCCAGTCCACAGGTTTCTGCCATCAAACCTCAGTCATGTTCCCAGTAAACAGGGCTCCAGAATCAAGCCTCAGTCATTTTGCCAGGCCAGAGTGTTCCACCATCAAACCTCAGTCATGATCCCAGGCCACATGTTTCCACAATGAAACCTCAGTCATTTTCCCAGGCCAAAGGTTTCCAGAATAAAACCTCAGTCATATTCCCAGGACACATGGTTCCAGAATCAACCTGAGTCATGTTCGAAGGCCACAGGTTTCAACAATCAAACCTCAGTCATGTTCCCAGGACACAGGTGTCCAGAATCAAACCTCAGTCATGTTCCCAGAGAACAGGCTTCCAGAAACAAACCTCAGTCATGTTCCCAAGCCACAGGGTTGCAGAATCAAACCTCAGTCTTGTTCCCAGGACACAGGTGTCCAGAATCAAACCGCAGTCATGTTCCCAGGGAACAGGCTTCCAGAAACAAACCTCAGTCATGTTCCCAGGCCACAGGGTTCCAGAATCAAACTTCAGTCTTGTTCCCAGGACACAGGTTTCCAGAATCAACCAGATATCATGTTCCCTGGCCACAGTCTTCCAGAATCAATCCTCAGTCATGTTGCCAGGCCACAGGTTTCCACCATCAAACCTCAGACATGTTCCCAGGCCACAGGGTACCAGAGTCAAACCGTTCGCAGGTTCCCAGGCCACAGAGTTCCAGAATCCACCGATGTCATGCGGCCAGGCCACAGGGTTCCAGAATCAATCCTCAGTTATGTTCGCAGGCTACAGGGTTCCGGAATAAAACCTCAGTCATGTTCCCTGTCCACAGGGTTCCAGAACCAAGGCTCAGTCAGGTTCCCGGGGCACAGTATTCCACAATCTAAACAGATGTCATGTTCCCAGGCCACAGGGATCCAGAATCAAACCTCAGTCATGTTGCCAGGCCATAGGGTACCACCATCAAACCTCAGTTATATTCCCAGGACTAAGGTTTCCAGAATCAAACCGATTTCATGTTTGCAGGCAACAGGGTACCAGAATCTAAACCGATGTCATGTTCCCAGGGCACAGGATTCCACACTCTAACATCAGTCATGTTCCAAGGCCAATGGTTTCCAGAATCAAACCTAAGTCATATTCCCAGGCCACATGGTTCCAGAATCAAACCTCTGTCGTGTTCCCAGGACACAGGGTTCCAGAATAAAACCTCAGTCATTTTCCCTGGACACAGGTTTCAGAAATCAAATCCCAGTCATGTTCCCAGGCCACAGGGTTCCAGAATCAATCCTCAGTTATGTTCCCAGGCTACAGGGTTCCAGAATAAAACGTCAGTCATGTTCCCAGTCCACAGGGTTCCAGAACCAAGGCTCAGTCACGTTCCCAGGGCACAGTATTCCACAATCTAAACAGATGTCATGTTCCCAGGCCTCAGGGTTCCAGAATCCACCCATGTCATGTTCCCAGGCCACAGGGTTCCAGAATCAATCCTCAGTTATGTTCCCAGGCTACAAGGTTCCAGAATAAAACCTCAGTCATGTTCCTAGTCCACAGGGTTCCAGAATCCACCGTTGTCATGTGCCCAGGCCACAGGGTTCCAGAATCAATCCTCAGTTATGGTCCCAGGCTACAGGGTTCCAGAATAAAACCTCAGTCATGTTCCCAGTCCACAGGGTTCCAGAACCAAGGCTCAGTCAGGTTCCCGGGGCACAGTATTCCACAATCTAAACAGATGTCATGTTCCCAGGCCACAGGTTTCCAGAATCATGCCGCAGTCATGTTCCCAGGCCACAGGCATCCAGAATCAAACCTCAGGCATGTTGCCAGGCCATAGGGTACCACAATCAAACCTCAGTCATATTCCCAGACCTCAGGTTTACAGAATCAAACCGATTTCATGTTCCCAGGCAACAGGGTACCAGAATCCAAACCGATGGCATGTTCCCAGGCCACAGGATTCCACATTCTAACATCAGTCATGTTCCCAGGCCAATGGTTTCCAGAATCAAACCTCAGTCATATTCCCAGGCCACATGGTTACAGAATCAAACCTCAGTCGTGTTCCCAGGACACAGGGTTCCAGAATAAAACCTCAGTCATGTTCCCTGGACACAGGTTTCAGAAATCAAATCCCAGTCATGTTCCCAGGCCACAGGGTTCCACAATTAAACCTCAGTCATATTCCCAGGCCAGAGGGTTCCACAATCAAACCTCAGTCCTGTTGCCAGGCCACGGTTCCACCATCAAGCCTCAGTCATGTTCCCAGGTCAGAGTGTTCCACAATCTAACCTAAGTCATCTTGCCAAGCCACAGGGTTCCACCATCAAACCTCAGGCATATTGCCAGGCCACACTGTTCCACCATCAAGCCTCACTCATGTTCCCAAGCCTGAGGGTTCCACTATCAAACCTCAATCATGTTGCCAGGCCACAGGATTCAACCATGAAACCTCAGTCATGTTCCCAGTAAACAGGGCTCCAGAATCAAACCAATGTCATGTTCCCATGCCACGGGGTTCCAGTATCAGGCCTCAGTCATGGTCCCCGTGCACAGGGTTCCAAATCAAACCTCAGTCATGTTGCCAGTCCACAGGTTTCTGCCATCAAACCTCAGTCATGTTCCCAGTAAACAGGGCTCCAGAATCAAGCCTCAGTCATTTTGCCAGGCCAGAGTGTTCCACCATCAAACCTCAGTCATGATCCCAGGCCACATGTTTCCACAATGAAACCTCAGTCATTTTCCCAGGACAAAGGTTTCCAGAATCAAACCTCAGTCATATTCCCAGGACACATGGTTCCAGAATCAACCTGAGTCGTGTTCGAAGGCCACAGGTTTCAACAATCAAACCTCAGTCATGTTCCCAGGACACAGGTGTCCAGAATCAAACCTCAGTCATGTTCCCAGAGAACAGGCTTCCAGAAACAAACCTCAGTCATGTTCCCAAGCCACAGGGTTGCAGAATCAAACCTCAGTCTTGTTCCTAGGACACAGGTGTCCAGAATCAAACCGCAGTCATGTTTCCAGGGAATAGGCTTCCAGAAACAAACCTCAGTCATGTTCCCAGGCCACAGGGTTCCAGAATCAAACTTCAGTCTTGTTCCCAGGACACAGGTTTCCAGAATCAACCAGATATCATGTTCCCTGGCCACAGTCTTCCAGAATCAATCCTCAGTCATGTTGCCAGGCCACAGGTTTCCACCATCAAACCTCAGACATGTTCCCAGGCCACAGGGTACCAGAGTCAAACCGTTCGCAGGTTCCCAGGCCACAGAGTTCCAGAATCTACCGATGTCATGCGGCTAGGCCACAGGGTTCCAGAATCAATCCTCAGTTATGTTCGCAGGCTACAGGGTTCCGGAATAAAACCTCAGTCATGTTCCCAGTCCACAGGGTTCCAGAATCAAGGCTCAGTCAGGTACCCGGGGCACAGTATTCCACAATCTAAACAGATGTCATGTTCCCAGGCCTCAGGGTTCCAGAATCCACCCATGTCATGTTCCCAGGCCACAGGGTTCCAGAATCAATCCTCAGTTATGTTCCCAGGCTACAGGGTTCCAGAATAAAACCTCAGTCATGTTCCTAGTGCACAGTGTTCCAGAACCAAGGCTCAGTCAGGTTCCCGGGCCAAAGTATTCCACAATCTAAACATATGTCATGTTTCCAGGCCACAGGTCTTCAGAATCACGCCTCAGTCATTTTCCCAGGCCACAGAGATCCAGAATCAAACCTCAGTCATGTTGCCAGGCCTCAGATTTCCGGAATCAAACCGATTTCGTGTTCCCAGGCCACAGGGTTCCAGAGTCAAACCGTTCGCAGGTTCCCAGGCCAAAGTGTTCCAGAATCCACCGATGTCATGTTCCCAGGCCACAGGCTTCCAGAATCAATCCTCAGTTATGTTCCCAGGCTACAGGGTTCCAGAATAAAACCTCAGTCATGTTCCCAGTCCACAGGGTTCCAGAACCAAGGCTCAGTCAGGTTCCCGGGCCACAGTATTCCACAATCTAAACAGATGTCATGTTCCAAGGCCGCAGGTTTCCAGAATCCACCCATGTCATGTTCCTGGGCCACAGGTTTCCAAAGTGAATCCTCAGTTATGTTCCCAGGCTACACGGCTCCAGAATAAAACCTCAGTCATATTCCCAGTCCACAGGTTTCCAGAACCAAGGCTCAGTCAAGTTCCCAGGCCACAGGATTCCACAATCTAAACAGATTTCATGTTCCCAGGCCTCAGGGTTCCAGAATCCACCCATGTCATGTTAACAGGACACAGGGTTCCAGAATAAAACCTCAGTCATGTTCCCAGTCCACAGGGGTCCAGAACCAAGGCTCAGTCAGGTTCCCGGGGCACAGTATTCCACAATCTAAACAGATGTCATGTTCCCAGGCCACAGGGATCCAGAATCAAACCTCAGTCATGTTGCCAGGCCACATGTTTCCACAATGAAACCTCAGTCATTTTCCCAGGCCAAAGGTTTCCAGAATCAAACCTCAGTCATATTCCCAGGACACATGGTTCCAGAATCAACCTGAGTCATGTTCGAAGGCCACAGGTTTCAACAATCAAACCTCAGTCATGTTCCCAGGACACAGGTGTCCAGAATCAAACCTCAGTCATGTTCCCAGAGAACAGGCTTCCAGAAACAAACCTCAGTCATGTTCCCAAGCCACAGGGTTGCAGAATCAAACCTCAGTCTTGTTCCTAGGACACAGGTGTCCAGAATCAAACCGCAGTCATGTTCCCAGGGAACAGGCTTCCAGAAACAAACCTCAGTCATGTTCCCAGTAAACAGGGCTCCAGAATCAAGCCTCAGTCATTTTGCCAGGCCAGAGTGTTCCATCATCAAACCTCAGTCATGATCCCAGGCCACATGTTTCCACAATGAAACCTCAGTCATTTTCCCAGGCCAAAGGTTTCCAGAATCAAACCTCAGTCATATTCCCAGGACACATGGTTCCAGAATCAACCTGAGTCATGTTCGAAGGCCACAGGTTTCAACAATCAAACCTCAGTCATGTTCCCAGGACACAGGTGTCCAGAATCAAACCTCAGTCATGTTCCCAGAGATCAGGCTTCCAGAAACAAACCTCAGTCATGTTCCCAAGCCACAGGGTTGCAGAATCAAACCTCAGTCTTGTTCCCAGGACACAGGTGTCCAGAATCAAACCGCAGTCATGTTCCCAGGGAACAGGCTTCCAGAAACAAACCTCAGTCATGTTCCCAGGCCACAGGGTTCCAGAATCAAACTTCAGTCTTGTTCCCAGGACACAGGTTTCCAGAATCAACCAGATATCATGTTCCCTGGCCACAGTCTTCCAGAATCAATCCTCAGTCATGTTGCCAGGCCACAGGTTTCCACCATCAAACCTCAGACATGTTCCCAGGCCACAGGGTACCAGAGTCAAACCGTTCGCAGGTTCCCAGGCCACAGAGTTCCAGAATCCACCGATGTCATGCGGCCAGGCCACAGGGTTCCAGAATCAATCCTCAGTTATGTTCGCAGGCTACAGGGTTCCGGCATAAAACCTCAGTCATGTTCCCAGTCCACAGGGTTCCAGAATCAAGGCTCAGTCAGGTACCCGGGGCACATTATTCCACAATCTAAACAGATGTCATGTTCCCAGGCCTCAGGGGTCCAGAATCCACCCATGTCATGTTCCCAGGCCACAGGGTTCCAGAATCAATCCTCAGTTATGTTCCCAGGCTACAGGTTTCCAGAATAAAACCTCAGTCATATTCCCAGTACATAGGGTTCCAGAACCAAGGCTCAGTCAGGTTCCCGGGTCACAGTATTCCACAATCTAAACAGATGTCTTGTTCCCAGGCCTCAGGGTTCCAGAATCCACCCATGTTATGTTCCCAGGCCACAGGGTTCCAGAATCAATCCTCAGTTATGTTCCCAGGCTACAGGTTTCCAGAATAAAACCTCAGTCATATTCCCAGTACATAGGGTTCCAGAATCAAGGCTCAGTCAGGTTCCCGGGTCACAGTATTCCACAATCTAACAGATTTCATGTTCCCAGGCCTCAGGGTTCCAGAATCCACCCATGTCATGTTAACAGGACACAGGGTTCCAGAATAAAACCTCAGTCATATTCCCAGTCCACAGGGGTCCAGAACCAAGGCTCAGTCAGGTTCCCGGGGCACAGTATTCCACAATCTAAACAGATGTCATGTTCCCAGGCCACAGGGATCCAGAATCAAACCTCAGTCATGTTGCCAGGCCATAGGGTACCACCATCAAACCTCAGTTATATTCCCAGGACTAAGGTTTCCAGAATCAAACCGATTTCATGTTTCCAGGCAACAGGGTACCAGAATCTAAACCGATGTCATGTTCCCAGGGCACAGGATTCCACACTCTAACATCAGTCATGTTCCAAGGCCAATGGTTTCCAGAATCAAACCTAAGTCATATTCCCAGGCCACATGGTTACAGAATCAAACCTCTGTCGTGTTCCCAGGACACAGGGTTCCAGAATAAAACCTCAGTCATTTTACCTGGACACAGGTTTCAGAAATCAAATCCCAGTCATGTTCCCAGGCCACAGGGTTCCAGAATCAATCCTCAGTTATGTTCCCAGGCTACAGGGTTCCAGAATAAAACGTCAGTCATGTTCCCAGTCCACAGGGTTCCAGAACCAAGGCTCAGTCACGTTCCCAGGGCACAGTATTCCACAATCTAAACAGATGTCATGTTCCCAGGCCTCAGGGTTCCAGAATCCACCCATGTCATGTTCCCAGGCCACAGGGTTCCAGAATCAATCCTCAGTTATGTTCCCAGGCTACAAGGTTCCAGAATAAAACCTCAGTCATGTTCCTAGTCCACAGGGTTCCAGAATCCACCGTTGTCATGTGCCCAGGCCACAGGGTTCCAGAATCAATCCTCAGTTATGGTCCCAGGCTACAGGGTTCCAGAATAAAACCTCAGTCATGTTCCCAGTCCACAGGGTTCCAGAACCAAGGCTCAGTCAGGTTCCCGGGGCACAGTATTCCACAATCTAAACAGATGTCATGTTCCCAGGCCACAGGTTTCCAGAATCATGCCGCAGTCATGTTCCCAGGCCACAGGCATCCAGAATCAAACCTCAGGCATTTTGCCAGGCCATAGGGTACCACAATCAAACCTCAGTCATATTCCCAGACCTCAGGTTTACAGAATCAAACCGATTTCATGTTCCCAGGCAACAGGGTACCAGAATCCAAACCGATGGCATGTTCCCAGGCCACAGGATTCCACATTCTAACGTCAGTCATGTTCCCAGGCCAATGGTTTCCAGAATCAAACCTCAGTCATATTCCCAGGCCACATGGTTACAGAATCAAACCTCAGTCGTGTTCCCAGGACACAGGGTTCCAGAATAAAACCTCAGTCATGTTCCCTGGACACAGGTTTCAGAAATCAAATCCCAGTCATGTTCCCAGGCCACAGGGTTCCACAATTAAACCTCAGTCATATTCCCAGGCCAGAGGGTTCCACAATCAAACCTCAGTCCTGTTGCCAGGCCACGGTTCCACCATCAAGCCTCAGTCATGTTCCCAGGTCAGAGTGTTCCACAATCTAACCTAAGTCATCTTGCCAAGCCACAGGGTTCCACCATCAAACCTCAGGCATATTGCCAGGCCACACTGTTCCACCATCAAGCCTCACTCATGTTCCCAAGCCTGAGGGTTCCACTATCAAACCTCAATCATGTTGCCAGGCCACAGGATTCAACCATGAAACCTCAGTCATGTTCCCAGTAAACAGGGCTCCAGAATCAAACCAATGTCATGTTCCCATGCCACGGGGTTCCAGTATCAGGCCTCAGTCATGGTCCCCGTGCACAGGGTTCCAAATCAAACCTCAGTCATGTTGCCAGTCCACAGGTTTCTGCCATCAAACCTCAGTCATGTTCCCAGTAAACAGGGCTCCAGAATCAAGCCTCAGTCATTTTGCCAGGCCAGAGTGTTCCACCATCAAACCTCAGTCATGATCCCAGGCCACATGTTTCCACAATGAAACCTCAGTCATTTTCCCAGGCCAAAGGTTTCCAGAATCAAACCTCAGTCATATTCCCAGGACACATGGTTCCAGAATCAACCTGAGTCATGTTCGAAGGCCACAGGTTTCAACAATCAAACCTCAGTCATGTTCCCAGGACACAGGTGTCCAGAATCAAACCTCAGTCATGTTCCCAGAGAACAGGCTTCCAGAAACAAACCTCAGTCATGTTCCCAAGCCACAGGGTTGCAGAATCAAACCTCAGTCTTGTTCCCAGGACACAGGTGTCCAGAATCAAACCGCAGTCATGTTCCCAGGGAACAGGCTTCCAGAAACAAACCTCAGTCATGTTCCCAGGCCACAGGGTTCCAGAATCAAACTTCAGTCTTGTTCCCAGGACACAGGTTTCCAGAATCAACCAGATATCATGTTCCCTGGCCACAGTCTTCCAGAATCAATCCTCAGTCATGTTGCCAGGCCACAGGTTTCCACCATCAAACCTCAGACATGTTCCCAGGCCACAGGGTACCAGAGTCAAACCGTTCGCAGGTTCCCAGGCCACAGAGTTCCAGAATCCACCGATGTCATGCGGCCAGGCCACAGGGATCCAGAATCAATCCTCAGTTATGTTCGCAGGCTACAGGGTTCCGGAATAAAACCTCAGTCATGTTCCCTGTCCACAGGGTTCCAGAATCAAGGCTCAGTCAGGTACCCGGGGCACAGTATTCCACAATCTAAACAGATGTCATGTTCCCAGGCCTCAGGGTTCCAGAATCCACCCATGTCATGTTCCCAGGCCACAGGGTTCCAGAATCAATCCTCAGTTATGTTCCCAGGCTACAGGGTTCCAGAATAAAACCTCAGTCATATTCCCAGTACATAGGGTTCCAGAACCAAGGCTCAGTCAGGTTCCCGGGGCACAGTATTCCACAATCTAAACAGATGTCATGTTCCCAGGCCACAGGGATCCAGAATCAAACCTCAGTCATGTTGACAGGCCATAGGGTACCACCATCAAACCTCAGTTATATTCCCAGGACTAAGGTTTCCAGAATCAAACCGATTTCATGTTTCCAGGCAACAGGGTACCAGAATCTAAACCGATGTCATGTTCCCAGGGCACAGGATTCCACACTCTAACATCAGTCATGTTCCAAGGCCAATGGTTTCCAGAATCAAACCTAAGTCATATTCCCAGGCCACATGGTTCCAGAATCAAACCTCTGTCGTGTTCCCAGGACACAGGGTTCCAGAATAAAACCTCAGTCATTTTCCCTGGACACAGGTTTCAGAAATCAAATCCCAGTCATGTTCCCAGGCCACAGGGTTCCAGAATCAATCCTCAGTTATGTTCCCAGGCTACAGGGTTCCAGAATAAAACGTCAGTCATGTTCCCAGTCCACAGGGTTCCAGAACCAAGGCTCAGTCACGTTCCCAGGGCACAGTATTCCACAATCTAAACAGATGTCATGTTCCCAGGCCTCAGGGTTCCAGAATCCACCCATGTCATGTTCCCAGGCCACAGGGTTCCAGAATCAATCCTCAGTTATGTTCCCAGGCTACAAGGTTCCAGAATAAAACCTCAGTCATGTTCCTAGTCCACAGGGTTCCAGAATCCACCGTTGTCATGTGCCCAGGCCACAGGGTTCCAGAATCAATCCTCAGTTATGGTCCCAGGCTACAGGGTTCCAGAATAAAACCTCAGTCATGTTCCCAGTCCACAGGGTTCCAGAACCAAGGCTCAGTCAGGTTCCCAGGGCACAGTATTCCACAATCTAAACAGATGTCATGTTCCCAGGCCACAGGCATCCAGAATCAAACCTCAGGCATGTTGCCAGGCCATAGGGTACCACAATCAAACCTCAGTCATATTCCCAGACCTCAGGTTTACAGAATCAAACCGATTTCATGTTCCCAGGCAACAGGGTACCAGAATCCAAACCGATGGCATGTTCCCAGGCCACAGGATTCCACATTCTAACATCAGTCATGTTCCCAGGCCAATGGTTTCCAGAATCAAACCTCAGTCATATTCCCAGGCCACATGGTTACAGAATCAAACCTCAGTCGTGTTCCCAGGACACAGGGTTCCAGAATAAAACCTCAGTCATGTTCCCTGGACACAGGTTTCAGAAATCAAATCCCAGTCATGTTCCCAGGCCACAGGGTTCCACAATTAAACCTCAGTCATATTCCCAGGCCAGAGGGTTCCACAATCAAACCTCAGTCCTGTTGCCAGGCCACGGTTCCACCATCAAGCCTCAGTCATGTTCCCAGGTCAGAGTGTTCCACAATCTAACCTAAGTCATCTTGCCAAGCCACAGGGTTCCACCATCAAACCTCAGGCATATTGCCAGGCCACAGTGTTCCACCATCAAGCCTCACTCATGTTCCCAAGCCTGAGGGTTCCACTATCAAACCTCAATCATGTTGCCAGGCCACAGGATTCAACCATGAAACCTCAGTCATGTTCCCAGTAAACAGGGCTCCAGAATCAAACCAATGTCATGTTCCCATGCCACGGGGTTCCAGTATCAGGCCTCAGTCATGGTCCCCGTGCACAGGGTTCCAAATCAAACCTCAGTCATGTTGCCAGTCCACAGGTTTCTGCCATCAAACCTCAGTCATGTTCCCAGTAAACAGGGCTCCAGAATCAAGCCTCAGTCATTTTGCCAGGCCAGAGTGTTCCACCATCAAACCTCAGTCATGATCCCAGGCCACATGTTTCCACAATGAAACCTCAGTCATTTTCCCAGGCCAAAGGTTTCCAGAATCAAACCTCAGTCATATTCCCAGGACACATGGTTCCAGAATCAACCTGAGTCATGTTCGAAGGCCACAGGTTTCAACAATCAAACCTCAGTCATGTTCCCAGGACACAGGTGTCCAGAATCAAACCTCAGTCATGTTCCCAGAGAACAGGCTTCCAGAAACAAACCTCAGTCATGTTCCCAAGCCACAGGGTTGCAGAATCAAACCTCAGTCTTGTTCCCAGGACACAGGTGTCCAGAATCAAACCGCAGTCATGTTCCCAGGGAACAGGCTTCCAGAAACAAACCTCAGTCATGTTCCCAGGCCACAGGGTTCCAGAATCAAACTTCAGTCTTGTTCCCAGGACACAGGTTTCCAGAATCAACCAGATATCATGTTCCCTGGCCACAGTCTTCCAGAATCAATCCTCAGTCATGTTGCCAGGCCACAGGTTTCCACCATCAAACCTCAGACATGTTCCCAGGCCACAGGGTACCAGAGTCAAACCGTTCGCAGGTTCCCAGGCCACAGAGTTCCAGAATCCACCGATGTCATGCGGCCAGGCCACAGGGTTCCAGAATCAATCCTCAGTTATGTTCGCAGGCTACAGGGTTCCGGAATAAAACCTCAGTCATGTTCCCTGTCCACAGGGTTCCAGAACCAAGGCGCAGTCAGGTTCCCGGGGCACAGTATTCCACAATCTAAACAGATGTCATGTTCCCAGGCCACAGGGATCCAGAATCAAACCTCAGTCATGTTGCCAGGCCATAGGGTACCACCATCAAACCTCAGTTATATTCCCAGGACTAAGGTTTCCAGAATCAAACCGATTTCATGTTTGCAGGCAACAGGGTACCAGAATCTAAACCGATGTCATGTTCCCAGGGCACAGGATTCCACACTCTAACATCAGTCATGTTCCAAGGCCAATGGTTTCCAGAATCAAACCTAAGTCATATTCCCAGGCCACATGGTTCCAGAATCAAACCTCTGTCGTGTTCCCAGGACACAGGGTTCCAGAATAAAACCTCAGTCATTTTCCCTGGACACAGGTTTCAGAAATCAAATCCCAGTCATGTTCCCAGGCCACAGGGTTCCAGAATCAATCCTCAGTTATGTTCCCAGGCTACAGGGTTCCAGAATAAAACGTCAGTCATGTTCCCAGTCCACAGGGTTACAGAACCAAGGCTCAGTCACGTTCCCAGGGCACAGTATTCCACAATCTAAACAGATGTCATGTTCCCAGGCCTCAGGGTTCCAGAATCCACCCATGTCATGTTCCCAGGCCACAGGGTTCCAGAATCAATCCTCAGTTATGTTCCCAGGCTACAAGGTTCCAGAATAAAACCTCAGTCATGTTCCTAGTCCACAGGGTTCCAGAATCCACCGTTGTCATGTGCCCAGGCCACAGGGTTCCAGAATCAATCCTCAGTTATGGTCCCAGGCTACAGGGTTCCAGAATAAAACCTCAGTCATGTTCCCAGTCCACAGGGTTCCAGAACCAAGGCTCAGTCAGGTTCCCGGGGCACAGTATTCCACAATCTAAACAGATGTCATGTTCCCAGGCCACAGGTTTCCAGAATCATGCCGCAGTCATGTTCCCAGGCCACAGGCATCCAGAATCAAACCTCAGGCATGTTGCCAGGCCATAGGGTACCACAATCAAACCTCAGTCATATTCCCAGACCTCAGGTTTACAGAATCAAACCGATTTCATGTTCCCAGGCAACAGGGTACCAGAATCCAAACCGATGGCATGTTCCCAGGCCACAGGATTCCACATTCTAACATCAGTCATGTTCCCAGGCCAATGGTTTCCAGAATCAAACCTCAGTCATATTCCCAGGCCACATGGTTACAGAATCAAACCTCAGTCGTGTTCCCAGGACACAGGGTTCCAGAATAAAACCTCAGTCATGTTCCCTGGACACAGGTTTCAGAAATCAAATCCCAGTCATGTTCCCAGGCCACAGGGTTCCACAATTAAACCTCAGTCATATTCCCAGGCCAGAGGGTTCCACAATCAAACCTCAGTCCTGTTGCCAGGCCACGGTTCCACCATCAAGCCTCAGTCATGTTCCCAGGTCAGAGTGTTCCACAATCTAACCTAAGTCATCTTGCCAAGCCACAGGGTTCCACCATCAAACCTCAGGCATATTGCCAGGCCACACTGTTCCACCATCAAGCCTCACTCATGTTCCCAAGTCTGAGGGTTCCACTATCAAACCTCAATCATGTTGCCAGGCCACAGGATTCAACCATGAAACCTCAGTCATGTTCCCAGTAAACAGGGCTCCAGAATCAAACCAATGTCATGTTCCCATGCCACGGGGTTCCAGTATCAGGCCTCAGTCATGGTCCCCGTGCACAGGGTTCCAAATCAAACCTCAGTCATGTTGCCAGTCCACAGGTTTCTGCCATCAAACCTCAGTCATGTTCCCAGTAAACAGGGCTCCAGAATCAAGCCTCAGTCATTTTGCCAGGCCAGAGTGTTCCACCATCAAACCTCAGTCATGATCCCAGGCCACATGTTTCCACAATGAAACCTCAGTCATTTTCCCAGGACAAAGGTTTCCAGAATCAAACCTCAGTCATATTCCCAGGACACATGGTTCCAGAATCAACCTGAGTCGTGTTCGAAGGCCACAGGTTTCAACAATCAAACCTCAGTCATGTTCCCAGGACACAGGTGTCCAGAATCAAACCTCAGTCATGTTCCCAGAGAACAGGCTTCCAGAAACAAACCTCAGTCATGTTCCCAAGCCACAGGGTTGCAGAATCAAACCTCAGTCTTGTTCCTAGGACACAGGTGTCCAGAATCAAACCGCAGTCATGTTTCCAGGGAATAGGCTTCCAGAAACAAACCTCAGTCATGTTCCCAGGCCACAGG
Source organism: Balaenoptera physalus (assembly GCF_965194825.1). Taxonomy (NCBI): domain Eukaryota; kingdom Metazoa; phylum Chordata; class Mammalia; order Artiodactyla; family Balaenopteridae; genus Balaenoptera; species Balaenoptera physalus. The sequence continues at coordinate 952,712 of NW_028126410.1, read as the reverse complement.
GTTCCAGAATCAAACTTCAGTCTTGTTCCCAGGACACAGGTTTCCAGAATCAACCAGATATCATGTTCCCTGGCCACAGTCTTCCAGAATCAATCCTCAGTCATGTTGCCAGGCCACAGGTTTCCACCATCAAACCTCAGACATGTTCCCAGGCCACAGGGTACCAGAGTCAAACCGTTCGCAGGTTCCCAGGCCACAGAGTTACAGAATCTACCGATGTCATGCGGCTAGGCCACAGGGTTCCAGAATCAATCCTCAGTTATGTTCGCAGGCTACAGGGTTCCGGAATAAAACCTCAGTCATGTTCCCAGTCCACAGGGTTCCAGAATCAAGGCTCAGTCAGGTACCCGGGGCACAGTATTCCACAATCTAAACAGATGTCATGTTCCCAGGCCTCAGGGTTCCAGAATCCACCCATGTCATGTTCCCAGGCCACAGGGTTCCAGAATCAATCCTCAGTTATGTTCCCAGGCTACAGGGTTCCAGAATAAAACCTCAGTGATGTTCCTAGTGCACAGTGTTCCAGAACCAAGGCTCAGTCAGGTTCCCGGGCCAAAGTATTCCACAATCTAAACATATGTCATGTTTCCAGGCCACAGGTCTTCAGAATCACGCCTCAGTCATTTTCCCAGGCCACAGAGATCCAGAATCAAACCTCAGTCATGTTGCCAGGCCTCAGATTTCCGGAATCAAACCGATTTCGTGTTCCCAGGCCACAGGGTTCCAGAGTCAAACCGTTCGCAGGTTCCCAGGCCAAAGTGTTCCAGAATCCACCGATGTCATGTTCCCAGGCCACAGGCTTCCAGAATCAATCCTCAGTTATGTTCCCAGGCTACAGGGTTCCAGAATAAAACCTCAGTCATGTTCCCAGTCCACAGGGTTCCAGAACCAAGGCTCAGTCAGGTTCCCGGGCCACAGTATTCCACAATCTAAACAGATGTCATGTTCCAAGGCCGCAGGTTTCCAGAATCCACCCATGTCATGTTCCTGGGCCACAGGTTTCCAAAGTGAATCCTCAGTTATGTTCCCAGGCTACACGGCTCCAGAATAAAACCTCAGTCATATTCCCAGTCCACAGGTTTCCAGAACCAAGGCTCAGTCAAGTTCCCAGGCCACAGGATTCCACAATCTAAACAGATTTCATGTTCCCAGGCCTCAGGGTTCCAGAATCCACCCATGTCATGTTAACAGGACACAGGGTTCCAGAATAAAACCTCAGTCATGTTCCCAGTCCACAGGGGTCCAGAACCAAGGCTCAGTCAGGTTCCCGGGGCACAGTATTCCACAATCTAAACAGATGTCATGTTCCCAGGCCACAGGGATCCAGAAACAAACCTCAGTCATGTTGCCAGTAAACAGGGCTCCAGAATCAAGCCTCAGTCATTTTGCCAGGCCAGAGTGTTCCATCATCAAACCTCAGTCATGATCCCAGGCCACATGTTTCCACAATGAAACCTCAGTCATTTTCCCAGGCCAAAGGTTTCCAGAATCAAACCTCAGTCATATTCCCAGGACACATGGTTCCAGAATCAAACCTCAGTCATGTTGCCAGGCCATAGGGTACCACCATCAAACCTCAGTCATATTCCCAGGCCTAAGGTTTCCAGAATCAAACCGATTTCATGTTTCCAGGCAACAGGGTACCAGAATCCAAACCGATGTCATGTTCCCAGGGCACAGGATTCCACACTCTAACATCAGTCATGTTCCAAGGCCAATGGTTTCCAGAATCAAACCTAAGTCATATTCCCAGGCCACATGGTTCCAGAATCAACCCTCAGTCGTGTTCCCAGGACACAGGGTTCCAGAATAAAACCTCAGTCATTTTCCCTGGACACAGGTTTCAGAAATCAAATCCCAGTCATGTTCCCAGGCCACAGCGTTCCAGAATCAATCCTCAGTTATGTTCCCAGGCTACAGGGTTCCAGAATAAAACGTCAGTCATGTTCCCAGTCCACAGGTTTCCAGAACTAAGGCTCAGTCACGTTCCCAGGGCACAGTATTCCACAATCTAAACAGATGTCATGTTCCCAGGCCTCAGGGTTCCAGAATCCACCCATGTCATGTTCCCAGGCCACAGGGTTCCAGAATCAATCCTCAGTTATGTTCCCAGGCTACAAGGTTCCAGAATAAAACCTCAGTCATGTTCCTAGTCCACAGGGTTCCAGAATCCACCGTTGTCATGTGCCCAGGCCACAGGGTTCTAGAATCAATCCTCAGTTATGGTCCCAGGCTACAGGGTTCCAGAATAAAACCTCAGTCATGTTCCCAGTCCACAGGGTTCCAGAACCAAGGCTCAGTCAGGTTCCCGGGGCACAGTATTCCACAATCTAAACAGATGTCATGTTCCCAGGCCACAGGTTTCCAGAATCATGCCTCAGTCATGTTCCCAGGCCACAGGCATCCAGAATCAAACCTCAGTCATGTTGCCAGGCCATAGGGTACCACAATCAAACCTCAGTCATATTCCCAGACCTCAGGTTTACAGAATCAAACCGATTTCATGTTCCCAGGCAACAGGGTACCAGAATCCAAACCGATGTCATGTTCCCAGGCCACAGGATTCCACATTCTAACATCAGTCATGTTCCCAGGCCAATGGTTTCCAGAATCAAACCTCAGTCATATTCCCAGGCCACATGGTTACAGAATCAAACCTCAGTCGTGTTCCCAGGACACAGGGTTCCAGAATAAAACCTCAGTCATGTTCCCTGGACACAGGTTTCAGAAATCAAATCCCAGTCATGTTCCCAGGCCACAGGGTTCCACAATTAAACCTCAGTCATATTCCCAGGCCAGAGGGTTCCACAATCAAACCTCAGTCCTGTTGCCAGGCCACGGTTCCACCATCAAGCCTCAGTCATGTTCCCAGGTCAGAGTGTTCCACAATCGCCTAACCCTAACCCTAGGCTACCCTTGACTGCTTCTGCCTCCAATAGATTTCCTAAGAACTAGTGTTTTAAGGAACAGCTTAAAAAGAGAATCCTAATGTGATTTCTTCATAATGGGTGTGTTCCTTATCTTATCCTAGTGTCTAAAGTCTTCTCCATTGCTGGACCCCCAAATAATATTCCTTTACGTGCTAAGGGGTATATAGAGAGTGGGATAGGTTTAATAACTACCATAACCCTAACGCGTACCCTAACCCTAACCCCTACCCTAACCCTAACACGTACCCTAATCCTAAACAATACCCTAAACCGAGCCCTTACCCTAACACTAACCCTAACCCTAACCCTAACCCATACCCTACGCCGTACCCGAAGTCCTCCCCGAACCCGTAACCTAAGCCATACCCTAAGCCTAACCCTAAGCCTAAACCTAACCCTAGGCTACCCTTGACTGCTTCTGCCTCCAATAGATTTCCTAAGCACTAGTGTTTTAAGGAACAGCTTAAAAAGAGAATCCTAATGTGATTTCTTTATAATGTGTGTGTTCCTTATATTATCTTAGTGTCTAAACTCTTCTTCATGGGTGGACCCCCAAATAATATTCCTTTACGTGCTAAGGTGTATCTAGAGAGTGGGATAGGTTTAATAAGAACCCTAACCCTAACCCCTACCCTTACCCTAACACGTACCCTAATCATAACCCGTACCCTAAACGGAGCCCTAACCCTAACACTAACCCAAACCCTAACCCTAACCCATACCCTACGCCGTACCTGAAGCCCTCTCTGAACCCGTACCGTAAGCCGTATCCTAATCCTAACCCTAAGCCTAACCCTAACCCTAGGCTACCCTTGACTGCTTCTGCCTCCAATAGATTTCCTAAGCACTAGTGTTTTAAGGAACAGCTTAAAAAGAGAATCCTAATGTGATTTCTTTATAATGGGTGTGTTCCTTATCTTATCCTAGTGTCTAAACTCTTCTCCATTGCTGGACCCCCAAATAATATTCCTTTACGTTCTAAGGGGTATATAGAGTGGGATAGGTTTAATAACTACCCTAACCCTAACGCGTACCCTAACCCTAACCCTTACCCTAACCCTAACATGTACCCTAATCCTAAACAATACCCTAAACCGAGCCCTAACCCTAACACTAACCCTAAGCCTAACCCTAACCCATACCCTACGCCGTACCCGAAGCCCTCCCCGAACCCGTAACCTAAGCCGTACCCTAAGCCTAACCCTAAGCCTAACCCTAACCCTAGGCTACCCTTGACTCCTTCTGCCTCCAATAGATTTCCTAAGCACTAGTGTTTTAAGGAACAGCGTAAAAAGAGAATCCTAATGTGATTTCTTTTTAATGTGTGTGTTCCTTATATTATCTTAGTGTCTAAACTCTTCTTCATGGGTGGACCCCCAAATAATATTCCTTTACGTGCTAAGGGGTATCTAGAGAGTGGGATAGGTTTAATAACTACCCTAACACTAACACGTACCCTAACCCTAACACCTACCCTAACCCTAACACGTACCCTAAAACTAAACCGTACCCTAAACCGAGCCCTAACCCTAACACTAACCCTAACCCTAACCCATACCCTATGCCGTACCCGAAGACCTCCCCGAACCCATACCCTAAGCCGTACCCTTAGCCTAACCCTAAGCCTAACCCTAACACTAGGCTACCCTTGACTCCTTCTGCCTCCAATAGATTTCCTAAGCACTAGTGTTTTAAGGAACAGCTTAAAAAGAGAATCCTAATGTGATTTCTCTATAAAGGGTGTGTTCCTTATCTTAGCCTAGTGTCTAAACTCTTCTCCATGGCTGGATGCCCAAATAATATTCCTTTACGTGCTAAGGGGTATCTAGAGAGTGGGATAGGTTTAATAACCCTAACCCTAACACGTACCCTAACCCTAACCCCTACCCTAACCCTAACACGTACCCTAATCCTAAACCGTACCCTAAACCGAGCCCTAACCCTAACACTAACCCTAACCCTAACCCTAACCCATACACTACACCGTACCCGAAGCCCTCCCCGAACCCGTACCCTAAGCCTTACCCTAAGCCTAACCCTAACCCTAGGCTACCCTTGACTGCTTCTGCCTCCAATAGATTTCCTAAGCACTAGTGTTTTAAGGAACAGCTTAAAAAGAGAATCCTAAAGTGATTTATTTATAATGGGTGTGTTCCTTATCTTATCCTAGTGTCTAAACTCTTCTCCATGGCTGGACCTCCAACTAATATTCCTTTACGTGCTAAGGGGTATCTAGAGAGTGGGATAGGTTTAATAACTACCCTAACACTAACGCATAACCTAACCCTAACCCTTACCCTAACCCTAACACGTACCCTAATCCTAACCAATACACTAAACCGAGCCCTAACCCTAACACTAACCCTAACCCTAACCCTAACCCATACCCTACGCTGTACCCGAAGCCCTCACCGAACCCGTACCCTAAGCAGTACCCTAAGCCGTACCCTAAGTCTAACCCTAACCCTAGGCTACCCTTGACTGCTTCAGCCTCAAATAGATTTCCTAAGCACTAGTGTTTTAAGGAACAGCTTTAAAAGAGAATCCTAATGTGATTTCCTTATAATGGGTGTGTTCCTTATCTTATCCTAGTGTCTAAACTCTTCTCCATGGCTGGACCACCAAATAATATTCCTTTACGTGCTAAGGGGTATCTAGAGAGTGGGATAGGTTTAATAACTACCCTAACCCTAACGCGTACCCTAACCCTAACCCCTACCCTAACCCTAACACGTACCCTAATCCTAAACAATACCCTAAACCGAGCCCTAACCCTAACACTAACCCTAACACTAACCCTAACCCATACCCTACGCCGTACCCGAAGCCCTCCCCGAACCCGTAACCTAAGCCGTACCCTAAGCCTAACCCTAAGCCTAACCCTAACCCTAGGCTACCCTTGACTGCTTCTGCCTCCAATAGATTTCCTAAGCACTAGTGTTTTAAGGAACAGCTTAAAAAGAGAATCCTAATGTGATTTATTTATAATGGGTGTGTTCCGTATCTTATCCTAGTATCTAAACTCTTCTCGATGGTTGGACCCCCAAATAATATTCCTTTACGTGCTAAGGGGTATATAGAGAGTGGGATAGGTTTAATAACTACCCTAACCCTAACACGTACCCTAACCCTAACCCCTACCCTAACCTAATGTGATTTCTTTATAATGTGTGTGTTCCTTATATTATCTTAGTGTCTAAACTCTTCTTCATGTGTGGACCCCCAAATAATACTCCTTTACGTGCTAAGGTGTATCTAGAGAGTGGGATAGGTTTAATAAGTACCCTAACTCTAACGTGTACCCTAACCCTAACCCCTATCCTAACCCTAACACGTACCCTAATCCTAACCCATAACCTAACCCGAGACCTACCCTAACACTAACCCTAACCCTAACTCTAACCCATACCCTACGCCGTACCCGAAGCCCTCCCCGAACCCGTACCGTAAGCCGTATCCTAAGCCTAACCCTAAGCCTAACCCTAACCCTAGGCTACCCTTGACTGCTTCTGACTCCAATAGATTTCCTAAGCACTAGTGTTTTAAGGAACAGCTTAAAAAGAGAATCCTAATGTGATTTCTTTATAATGGGTGTGTTCCTTATTTATCCTAGTGTCTAAACTCTTCTCCATGGCTGGACCCCCAAATAATATTCCTTTACGTGCTACGGTGTATCTAGAGAGTGGGATAGGTTTAATAACTACCCTAACCCTAACACGTACCCTAACCCTAACCCCTACCCTAACCCTAACACGTACCCTAATCCTAAACAATACCCTAAACCGAGCCCTAACCCTAACACTAACCCTAACCCTAACCCTAACCCATACCCTACGCCGTATCCGAAGCCCTCCCCAAACCCGTACCCTAAGCCGTACCCTAAGCCTAACACTAAGCCGAACCCTAACCCTAGGCTACCCTTCACTCCTTCTGCCTCCAATAGATTTCCTAAGCACTAGTGTTTTAAGGAACAGCTTAAAAAGAGAATCCTAATGTGATTTCTCTATAAAGGGTGTGTTCCTTATCTTAGCCTAGTGTCTAAACTCTTCTCCATGGCTGGACCCCCAAATAATATTCCTTTACGTGCTAAGGGGTATCTAGAGAGTGGGATAGGTTTAATAACTACCCTAACCCTAATGCGTACCCTAACCCTAACCCCTACCCTAACCCTAACACGTACCCTAATCCTAGGCCGTACACTAAACCGAGCCCTAACATGAACACAAACCCTAACACTAACCCTAACTCATACACTACACCGTACCCGAAGCCCTCCCCGAACCCGTACCCTAAGCCTTACCCTAAGCCTAACCCTAACCCTAGGCTACCCTTGACTGCTTCTGCCTCCAATAGATTTCCTAAGCACTAGTGTTTTAAGGAACAGCTTAAAAAGAGAATCCTAATGTGATTTCTTTATAATGTGTGTGTTCCTTATATTATCTTAGTGTCTAAACTCTTCTTCATGGGTGGACCCCCAAATAATATTCCTTTACGTGCTAAGGTGTATCTAGAGAGTGGGATAGGTTTAATAAGAACCCTAACCCTAACCCCTACCCTAACCCTAACACGTACCCTAATCATAACCCGTACCCTAAACGGAGCCTTAACCCTAACACTAACCCAAACCCTAACCCTAACCCATACCCTACGCCGTACCTCAAGCCCTCTCCGAACCCATACCGTAAGCCGTATCCTAATCCTAACCCTAAGCCTAACCCTAACCCTAGGCTACCCTTGACTGCTTCTGCCTCCAATAGATTTCCTAAGCACTAGTGTTTTAAGGAACAGCTTAAAAAGAGAATCCTAATGTGATTTCTTTATAATGGGTGTGTTCCTTATCTTATCCTAGTGTCTAAACTCTTCTCCATTGCTGCACCCCCAAATAATATTCCTTTACGTGCTAAGGGGTATATAGAGTGGGATAGGTTTAATAACTACCCTAACCCTAACGCGTACCCTAACCCTAACCCTTACCCTAACCCTAACATGTACCCTAATCCTAAACAATACCCTAAACCGAGCCCTAACCCTAACACTAACCCTAAGCCTAACCCTAACCCATACCCTACGCCGTTCCCGAAGCCTTCCCCGAACCCGTAACCTAAGCCGTACCCTAAGCCTAACCCTAAGCCTAACCCTAACCCTAGGCTACCCTTGACTGCTTCTGCCTCCAATAGATTTCCTAAGCACTAGTGTTTTAAAGAAGAGCTGAAAAAGAGAATCCTAATGTGATTTCTTTATAATGTGTGTGTTCCTTATCTTATCCTAGTTTCTAAACTCTTCTCCATGGCTGGATCCCCAAATAATATTCCTTTACGTGCTAAGGGGTATCTAGAGAGTGGGATAGGTTTAATAACCCTAACCCTAACACGTACCCTAACCCTAACCCCTACCCTAACCCTAAAACGTACCCTAATCCTAAACCGTACCCTAAACCGAGCCCTAACCCTAACACTAACCCTAACCCTAACCCATACACTACACGGTATCCGAAGCCCTCCCCGAACCCGTACCCTAAGCCGTACCCTAAGCCTAACCCTAAGCCTAAACCTAACCCTAGGCTACCCTTGACTGCTTCTGCCTCCAATAGATTTCCTAAGCACTAGTGTTTTAAGGAACAGCTTAAAAAGAGAATCCTAATGTGATTTCTCTATAAAGGGTGTGTTCCTTATCTTAGCCTAGTGTCTAAACTCTTCTCCATGCCTGGACCCCCAAATAATATTCCTTTACGTGCTAAGGGGTATCTAGAGAGTGGGATAGGTTTAATAACTACCCTAACCCTAATGCGTTCCCTAACCCTAACCCCTACCCTAACCCTAACACGTACCCTAATCCTAAGCCGTACACTAAACCGAGCCCTAACATTAACACTAACCCTAACCCTAACTCATACACTACACCGTACCCGAAGCCCTCCCCGAACCCGTACCCTAAGCCTTACCCTAAGCCTAACCCTAACCCTAGGCTACCCTTGACTGCTTCTGCCTCCAATAGATTTCCTAAGCACTAGTGTTTTAAGGAACAGCTTAAAAAGAGAATCCTAATGTGATTTATTTATAATGGGTGTGTTCCTTATCTTATCCTAGTGTCTAAACTCTTCTCCATGGCTGGACCTCCAAATAATATTCCTTTACGTGCTAAGGGGTATCTAGAGAGTGGGATAGGTTTAATAACTACCCTAACACTAACGCATACCCTAACCCTAACCCTTACCCTAACCCTAACACGTACCCTAATCCTAACCAATACACTAAACCGAGCCCTAACCCTAACACTAACCCTAACCCTAAACCTAACCCATACCCTACGCCGTACCCGAAGCCCTCCCCGAACCCGTACCCTAAGCCTTACCCTAAGCCTAACCCTAACCCTAGGCTACCCTTGACTGCTTCTGCCTCCAATAGATTTCCTAAGCACTAGTGTTTTAAGGAACAGCTTAAAAAGAGAATCCTAATGTGATTTCTTTATAATGGGTGTGTTCCTTATCTTATCCTTGTGTTTAACTCTTCTCCATGGCTGGACCCCCAAATAATATTCCTTTACGTGCTAAGGGGTATCTAGAGAGTGGGATAGGTTTAATAACTACCCTAACCCTAACGCGTACCCTAACCCTAACCCCTACCCTAACCCTAACATGTACCCTAATCCTAAACAATACCCTAAACCGAGCCCTAACCCTAACACTAACCCTAACCCTAACCCTAACCCATACCCTACGCCGTACCCGAAGTCCTCCCCGAACCCGTAACCTAAGCCGTACCCTAAGCCTAACCCTAAGCCTAAACCTAACCCTAGGCTACCCTTGACTGCTTCTGCCTCCAATAGATTTCCTAAGCACTAGTGTTTTAAGGAACAGCTTAAAAAGAGAATCCTAATGTGATTTCTTTATAATGTGTGTGTTCCTTATATTATCTTAGTGTCTAAACTCTTCTTCCTGGGTGGACCCCCAAATAATATTCCTTTACGTGCTAAGGTGTATTAGAGAGTGGGATAGGTTTAATAAGAACCCTAACCCTAACCCCTACCCTAACCCTAACACGTACCCTAATCATAACCCGTACCCTAAACGGAGCCCTAACCCTAACACTAACCCAAACCCTAACCTAACCCATACCCTACGCCGTACCTGAAGCCCTATCCGAACCCGTACCGTAAGCCGTATCCTAATCCTAACCCTAAGCCTAACCCTAACCCTAGGCTACCCTTGACTGCTTCTGCCTCCAATAGATTTCCTAAGCACTAGTGTTTTAAGGAACAGCTTAAAAAGAGAATCCTAATGTGATTTCTTTATAATGGGTGTGTTCCTTATCTTATCCTAGTGTCTAAACTCTTCTCCATTGCTGGACCCCCAAATAATATTCCTTTACGTGCTAAGGGGTATATAGAGTGGGATAGGTTTAATAACTACCCTAACCCTAACGCGTACCCTAACCCTAACCCTTACCCTAACCCTAACATGTACCCTAATCCTAAACAATACCCGAAACCGAGCCCTAACCCTAACACTAACCCTAAGCCTAACCCTAACCCATACCCTACGCCGTACCCGAAGCCCTCCCCGAACCCGTAACCTAAGCCGTACCCTAAGCCTAACCCTAAGCCTAACCCTAACCCTAGGCTACCCTTGACTGCTTCTGCCTCCAATAGATTTCCTAAGCACTAGTGTTTTAAGGAACAGCGTAAAAAGAGAATCCTAATGTGATTTCTTTATAATGTGTGTGTTCCTTATATTATCTTAGTGTCTAAACTCTTCTTCATGGGTGGACCCCCAAATAATATTCCTTTACATGCTAAGGGGTATCTAGAGAGTGGAATAGGTTTAATAACTACCCTAACACTAACACGTACCCTAACCCTAACCCCTACCCTAACCCTAACACGTACCCTAAAACTAAACCGTACCCTAAACCGAGCCCTAACCCTAACACTAACCCTAACCCTAACCCATACCCTACGCCGTACCCGAAGACCTCCCCGAACCCGTACCCTAAGCCGTAACCTTAGCCTAACCCTAAGCCTAACCCTAACACTAGGCTACCCTTGACTCCTTCTGCCTCCAATAGATTTCCTAAGCACTAGTGTTTTAAGGAACAGCTTAAAAAGAGAATCCTAATGTGATTTCTCTATAAAGGGTGTGTTCCTTATCTTAGCCTAGTGTCTAAACTCTTCTCCATGGCTGGACACCCAAATAATATTCCTTTACGTGCTAAGGGGTATCTAGAGAGTGGGATAGGTTTAATAACTACCCTAACCCTAATGCGTACCCTAACCCTAACCCCTACCCTAACCCTAACACGTACCCTAATCCTAAGCCGTACACTAAACCGAGCCCTAACATTAACACTAACCCTAACCCTAACTCATACACTACACTGTACCCGAAGCCCTCCCCGAACCCGTACCCTAAGCCTTACCCTAAGCCTAACCCTAACCCTAGGCTACCCTTGACTGCTTCTGCCTCCAATAGATTTCCTAAGCACTAATGTTTTAAGGAAGAGCTGAAAAAGAGAATCCTAATGTGATTTCTTTATAATGTGTGTGTTCCTTATCTTATCCTAGTGTCTAAACTCTTCTCCATGGCTGGATGCCCAAATAATATTCCTTTACGTGCTAAGGGGTATCTAGAGAGTGGGATAGGTTTAATAACCCTAACCCTAACACGTACCCTAACCCTAACCCCTACCCTAACGCTAACACGTACCCTAATCCTATACCGTACCCTAAACCGAGCCCTAACCCTAACACTAACCCTAACCCTAACCCTAACCCATACACTACACCGTACCCGAAGCCCTCCCCGAACCCGTACCCTAAGCCTTACCCTAAGCCTAACCCTAACCCTAGGCTACCCTTGACTGCTTCTGCCTCCAATAGATTTCCTAAGCACTAGTGTTTTAAGGAACAGCTTAAAAAGAGAATCCTAATGTGATTTATTTATAATGGGTGTGTTCCTTATCTTATCCTAGTGTCTAAACTCTTCTCCATGGCTGGACCTCCAAATAATATTCCTTTACGTGCTAAGGGGTATCTAGAGAGTGGGATAGGTTTAATAACTACCCTAACACTAACGCATACCCTAACCCTAACCCTTACCCTAACCCTAACACGTACCCTAATCCTAACCAATACACTAAACCGAGCCCTAACCCTAACACTAACCCTAACACTAAACCTAACCCATACCCTACGCCGTATCCGAAGCCCTCCCCGAACCCGTACCCTAAGCCGTACCCTAAGTCTAACCCTAACCCTAGGCTACCCTTGACTGCTTCTGCCTCCAATAGATTTCCTAAGCAGTAGTGTTTTAAGGAACAGCTTAAAAAGAGAATCCTAATGTGATTTCTTTATAATGGGTGTGTTCCTTATCTTATCCTAGTGTCTAAACTCTTCTCCATGGCTGGACCACCAAATAATATTCCTTTACGTGCTAAGGGGTATATAGAGAGTGGGATAGGTTTAATAACTACCCTAACCCTAACGCGTACCCTAACCCTAACCCCTACCCTAACCCTAACACGTACCCTAATCCTAAACAATACCCTAAACCGAGCCCTAACCCTAACACTAACCCTAACCCTAACCCTAACCCATACCCTACGCCGTACCCGAATTCCTCCCCGAACCCGTAACCTAAGCCGTACCCTAAGCCTAACCCTAAGCCTAAACCTAACCCTAGGCTACCCTTGACTGCTTCTGCCTCCAATAGATTTCCTAAGCACTAGTGTTTTAAGGAACAGCTTAAAAAGAGAATCCTAATGTGATTTCTTTATAATGTGTGTGTTCCTTATATTATCTTAGTGTCTAAACTCTTCTTCATGGGTGGACCCCCAAATAATATTCCTTTACGTGCTAAGGTGTATCTAGAGAGTGGGATAGGTTTAATAAGAACCCTAACCCTAACCCCTACCCTAACCCTAACACGTACCCTAATCATAACCCGTACCCTAAACGGAGCCCTAACCCTAACACTAACCCAAACCCTAACCCTAACCCATACCCTACGCCGTACCTGAAGCCCTCTCCGAACCCGTACCGTAAGCCGTATCCTAATCCTAACCCTAAGCCTAACACTAACCCTATGCTACCCTTGACTGCTTCTGCCTCCAATAGATTTCCTAAGCACTAGTGTTTTAAGGAACAGCTTAAAAAGAGAATCCTAATGTGATTTCTTTATAATGGGTGTGTTCCTTATCTTATCCTAGTGTCTAAACTCTTCTACATTGCTGGACCCCCAAATAATATTCCTTTACGTGCTAAGGGGTATATAGAGTGGGATAGGTTTAATAACTACCCTAACCCTAACGCGTACCCTAACCCTAACCCTTACCCTAACCCTAACATGTACCCTAATCCTAAACAATACCCTAAACCGAGCCCTAACCCTAACACTAACCCTAACCCTAACCCTAACCCATACCCTACGCCGTACCCGAAGCCTTCCCCGAACCCGTAACCTAAGCCGTACCCTAAGCCTAACCCTAACCCTAGGCTACCCTTGACTGCTTCTGCCTCCAATAGATTTCCTAAGCACTAGTGTTTTAAGGAACAGCGTAAAAAGAGAATCCTAATGTGATTTCTTTATAATGTGTGTGTTCCTTATATTATCTTAGTGTCAAAACTCTTCTTCATGTGTGGACCCCCAAATAATACTCCTTTACGTGCTAAGGTGTATCTAGAGAGTGGGATAGGTTTAATAAGTACCCTAACTCTAACGCGTACCCTAACCCTAACCCCTACCCTAACCCTAACACGTACCCTAATCCTAACCCATAACCTAACCCGAGACCTACCCTAACACTAACCCTAACCCTAACTCTAACCCATACCCTACGCCGTACCCGAAGCCCTCTCCGAACCCGTACCGTAAGCCGTATCCTAAGCCTAACCCTAAGCCTAACCCTAACCCTAGGCTACCCTTGACTGCTTCTGACTCCAATAGATTTCCTAAGCACTAGTGTTTTAAGGAACAGCTTAAAAAGAGAATCCTAATGTGATTTCTTTATAATGGGTGTGTTCCTTATTTATCCTAGTGTCTAAACTCTTCTCCATGGCTGGACCCCCAAATAATATTCCTTTACGTGCTACGGTGTATCTAGAGAGTGGGATAGGTTTAATAACTACCCTAACCCTAACACGTACCCTAACCCTAACCCCTACCCTAACCCTAACACGTACCCTAATCCTAAACAATACCCTAAACCGAGCCCTAACCCTAACACTAACCCTAACCCTAACCCTAACCCATACCCTACGCCGTATCCGAAGCCCTCCCCAAACCCGTACCCTAAGCCGTACCCTAAGCCTAACACTAAGCCGAACCCTAACCCTAGGCTACCCTTCACTCCTTCTGCCTCCAATAGATTTCCTAAGCACTAGTGTTTTAAGGAACAGCTTAAAAAGAGAATCCTAATGTGATTTCTCTATAAAGGGTGTGTTCCTTATCTTAGCCTAGTGTCTAAACTCTTCTCCATGGCTGGACCCCCAAATAATATTCCTTTACGTGCTAAGGGGTATCTAGAGAGTGGGATAGGTTTAATAACTACCCTAACCCTAATGCGTACCCTAACCCTAACCCCTACCCTAACCCTAACACGTACCCTAATCCTAGGCCGTACACTAAACCGAGCCCTAACATTAACACAAACCCTAACACTAACCCTAACTCATACACTACACCGTACCCGAAGCCCTCCCCGAACCCGTACCCTAAGCCTTACCCTAAGCCTAACCCTAACCCTAGGCTACCCTTGACTGCTTCTGCCTCCAATAGATTTCCTAAGCACTAGTGTTTTAAGGAAGAGCTGAAAAAGAGAATCCTAATGTGATTTCTTTATAATGTGTGTGTTCCTTATCTTATCCTAGTGTCTAAACTCTTCTCCATGGCTGGATCCCCAAATAATATTCCTTTACGTGCTAAGGGGTATATAGAAAGTGGGATAGGTTTAATAACCCTAACCCTAACACGTACCCTAACCCTAACCCCTACCCTAACCCTAACACGTACCCTAATCCTAAATCGTACCCTAAACCAAGCCCTAACCCTAACACTAACCCTAACCCTATCCCTAACCCATACACTACACCGTACCCGAAGCCCTACCCGAACCCATACCCTAAGCCTTACCCTAAGCCTAACCCTAACCCTAGGCTACCCTTGACTGCTTCTGCCTCGAATAGATTTCCTAAGCACTAGTGTTTTAAGGAACAGCTTAAAAAGAGAATCCTAATGTGATTTCTTTATAATGTGTGTGTTCCTTATCTTATCCTAGTGTCTAAACTCTTCTCCATGGCTGGATGCCCAAATAATATTCCTTTACGTGCTAAGGGGTATCTAGAGAGTGGGATAGGTTTAATAACCCTAACCCTAACACGTACACTAACCCTAACCCCTACCCTAACGCTAACACGTACCCTAATCCTAAACCGTACCCTAAACCGAGCCGTAACCCTAACACTAACCCTAACCCTAACCCTAACCCATACACTACACCGTACCCGAAGCCCTCCGCGAACCCGTACCCTAAGCCGTACCCTAAGCCGTACCCTAAGTCTAACCCTAACCCTAGGCTACCCTTGACTGCTTCTGCCTCCAATAGATTTCCTAAGCAGTAGTGTTTTAAGGAACAGCTTAAAAAGAGAATCCTAATGTGATTTCTTTATAATGGGTGTGTTCCTTATCTTATCCTAGTGTCTAAACTCTTCTCCATGGCTGGACCCCCAAATAATATTCCTTTACGTGCTAAGGGGTATATAGAGAGTGGGATAGGTTTAATAACTACCCTAACCCTAACGCGTACCCTAACCCTAACCCCTACCCTAACCCTAACACGTACCCTAATCCTAAACAATACGCTAAACCGAGCCCTAACCCTAACACTAACCCTAACCCTAACCCTAACCCATACCCTACGCCGTACCCGAATTCCTCCCCGAACCCGTAACCTAAGCCGTACCCTAAGCCTAACCCTAAGCCTAAACCTAACCCTAGGCTACCCTTGACTGCTTCTGCCTCCAATAGATTTCCTAAGCACTAGTGTTTTAAGGAACAGCTTAAAAAGAGAATCCTAATGTGATTTCTTTATAATGTGTGTGTTCCTTATATTATCTTAATGTCTAAACTCTTCTTCATGGGTGGACCCCCAAATAATATTCCTTTACGTGCTAAGGTGTATCTAGAGAGTGGGATAGGTTTAATAAGAACCCTAACCCTAACCCCTACCCTAACCCTAACACGTACCCTAATCATAACCCGTACCCTAAACGGAGCCCTAACCCTAACACTAACCCAAACACTAACCCTAACCCATACCCTACGCCGTACCTGAAGCCCTCTCCGAACCCATACCGTAAGCCGTATCCTAATCCTAACCCTAAGCCTAACCCTAACCCTAGGCTACCCTTGACTGCTTCTGCCTCCAATAGATTTCCTAAGCACTAGTGTTTTAAGGAACAGCTTAAAAAGAGAATCCTAATGTGATTTCTTTATAATGGGTGTGTTCCTTATCTTATCCTAGTGTCTAAACTCTTCTCCATTGCTGCACCCCCAAATAATATTCCTTTACGTGCTAAGGGGTATATAGAGTGGGATAGGTTTAATAACTACCCTAACCCTAACGCGTACCCTAACCCTAACCCTTACCCTAACCCTAACATGTACCCTAATCCTAAACAATACCCTAAACCGAGCCCTAACCCTAACACTAACCCTAAGCCTAACCCTAACCCATACCCTACGCCGTACCCGAAGCCTTCCCCGAACCCGTAACCTAAGCCGTACCCTAAGCCTAACCCTAAGCCTAACCCTAACCCTAGGCTACCCTTGACTGCTTCTGCCTCCAATAGATTTCCTAAGCACTAGTGTTTTAAGGAACAGCTTAAAAAGAGAATCCTAATGTGATTTCTTTATAATGTGTGTGTTCCTTATCTTATCCTAGTTTCTAAACTCTTCTCCATGGCTGGATCCCCAAATAATATTCCTTTACGTGCTAAGGGGTATCTAGAGAGTGGGATAGGTTTAATAACCCTAACCCTAACACGTACCCTAACCCTAACCCCTACCCTAACCCTAAAACGTACCCTAATCCTAAACCGTACCCTAAACCGAGCCCTAACCCTAGCACTAACCCTAACCCTAACCCATACACTACACGGTATCCGAAGCCCTCCCCGAACCCGTACCCTAAGCCGTACCCTAAGCCTAACCCTAAGCCTAAACCTAACCCTAGGCTACCCTTGACTGCTTCTGCCTCCAATAGATTTCCTAAGCACTAGTGTTTTAAGGAACAGCTTAAAAAGAGAATCCTAATGTGATTTCTTTATAATGTGTGTGTTCCTTATATTATCTTAGTGTCTAAACTCTTCTTCCTGGGTGGACCCCCAAATAATATTCCTTTACGTGCTAAGGTGTATCTAGAGAGTGGGATAGGTTTAATAAGAACCCTAACCCTAACCCCTACCCTAACCCTAACACGTACCCTAATCATAACCCGTACCCTAAACGGAGCCCTAACCCTAACACTAACCCAAACCCTAACCCTAACCCATACCCTACGCCGTACCTGAAGCCCTATCCGAACCCGTACCGTAAGCCGTATCCTAATCCTAACCCTAAGCCTAACCCTAACCCTAGGCTACCCTTGACTGCTTCTGCCTCCAATAGATTTCCTAAGCACTAGTGTTTTAAGGAACAGCTTAAAAAGAGAATCCTAATGTGATTTCTTTATAATGGGTGTGTTCCTTATCTTATCCTAGTGTCTAAACTCTTCTCCATTGCTGGACCCCCAAATAATATTCCTTTACGTGCTAAGGGGTATATAGAGTGGGATAGGTTTAATAACTACCCTAACCCTAACGCGTACCCTAACCCTAACCCTTACCCTAACCCTAACATGTACCCTAATCCTAAACAATACCCGAAACCGAGCCCTAACCCTAACACTAACCCTAAGCCTAACCCTAACCCATACCCTACGCCGTACCCGAAGCCCTCCCCGAACCCGTAACCTAAGCCGTACCCTAAGCCTAACCCTAAGCCTAACCCTAACCCTAGGCTACCCTTGACTGCTTCTGCCTCCAATAGATTTCCTAAGCACTAGTGTTTTAAGGAACAGCGTAAAAAGAGAATCCTAATGTGATTTCTTTATAATGTGTGTGTTCCTTATATTATCTTAGTGTCTAAACTCTTCTTCATGGGTGGACCCCCAAATAATATTCCTTTACGTGCTAAGGGGTATCTAGAGAGTGGGATAGGTTTAATAACTACCCTAACACTAACACGTACCCTAACCCTAACCCCTACCCTAACCCTAACACGTACCCTAAAACTAAACCGTACCCTAAACCGAGCCCTAACCCTAACACTAACCCTAACCCTAACCCATACCCTACGCCGTACCCGAAGACCTCCCCAAACCCGTACCCTAAGCCGTACCCTTAGCCTAACCCTAAGCCTAACCCTAACACTAGGCTACCCTTGACTCCTTCTGCCTCCAATAGATTTAATAAGCA
Source organism: Balaenoptera physalus (assembly GCF_965194825.1). NCBI lineage: Eukaryota > Metazoa > Chordata > Mammalia > Artiodactyla > Balaenopteridae > Balaenoptera > Balaenoptera physalus. The sequence continues at coordinate 934,275 of NW_028126410.1, read as the reverse complement.
CTAGTGTTTTAAGGAACAGCTTAAAAAGAGAATCCTAATGTGATTTCTCAATAAAGGGTGTGTTCCTTATCTTAGCCTAGTGTCTAAACTCTTCTCCATGGCTGGACCCCCAAATAATATACCTTTACGTGCTAAGGGGTATCTAGAGAGTGGGATAGGTTTAATAACTACCCTAACCCTAATGCGTACCCTAACCCTAACCCCTACCCTAACCCTAACACGTACCCTAATCCTAAGCCGTACACTAAACCGAGCCCTAACATTAACACTAACCCTAACCCTAACTCATACACTACACTGTACCCGAAGCCCTCCCCGAACCCGTACCCTAAGCCGTACCCTAAGCCTAACCCTAACCCTAGGCTACCCTTGACTGCTTCTGCATCCAATAGATTTCCTAAGCACTAGTGTTTTAAGGAAGAGCTGAAAAAGAGAATCCTAATGTGATTTCTTTATAATGTGTGTGTTCCTTATATTATCTTAGTGTCTAAACTCTTCTTCATGTGTGGACCCCCAAATAATACTCCTTTACGTGCTAAGGTGTATCTAGAGAGTGGGATAGGTTTAATAAGTACCCTAACTCTAACGCGTACCCTAACCCTAACCCCTACCCTAACCCTAACACGTACCCTAATCCTAACCCATAACCTAACCCGAGACCTACCCTAACACTAACCCTAACCCTAACTCTAACCCATACCCTACGCCGTACCCGAAGCCCTGCCCGAACCCGTACCGTAAGCCGTATCCTAAGCCTAACCCTAAGCCTAACCCTAACCCTAGGCTACCCTTGACTGCTTCTGACTCCAATAGATTTCCTAAGCACTAGTGTTTTAAGGAACAGCTTAAAAAGAGAATCCTAATGTGATTTCTTTATAATGGGTGTGTTCCTTATTTATCCTAGTGTCTAAACTCTTCTCCATGGCTGGACCCCCAAATAATATTCCTTTACGTGCTACTGTGTATCTAGAGAGTGGGATAGGTTTAATAACTACCCTAACCCTAACGCGTACCCTAACCCTAACCCCTACCCTAACCCTAACATGTACCCTAATCCTAAACAATACCCTAAACCGAGCCCTAACCCTAACACTAACCCTAACCCTAACCCTAACCCATACCCTACGCCGTACCCGAAGTCCTCCCCGAACCCGTAACCTAAGCCGTACCCTAAGCCTAACCCTAAGCCTAAACCTAACCCTAGGCTACCCTTGACTGCTTCTGCCTCCAATAGATTTCCTAAGCACTAGTGTTTTAAGGAACAGCTTAAAAAGAGAATCCTAATGTGATTTCTTTATAATGTGTGTGTTCCTTATATTATCTTAGTGTCTAAACTCTTCTTCCTGGGTGGACCCCCAAATAATATTCCTTTACGTGCTAAGGTGTATCTAGAGAGTGGGATAGGTTTAATAAGAACCCTAACCCTAACCCCTACCCTAACCCTAACACGTACCCTAATCATAACCCGTACCCTAAACGGAGCCCTAACCCTAACACTAACCCAAACCCTAACCTAACCCATACCCTACGCCGTACCTGAAGCCCTATCCGAACCCGTACCGTAAGCCGTATCCTAATCCTAACCCTAAGCCTAACCCTAACCCTAGGCTACCCTTGACTGCTTCTGCCTCCAATAGATTTCCTAAGCACTAGTGTTTTAAGGAACAGCTTAAAAAGAGAATCCTAATGTGATTTCTTTATAATGGGTGTGTTCCTTATCTTATCCTAGTGTCTAAACTCTTCTCCATTGCTGGACCCCCAAATAATATTCCTTTACGTGCTAAGGGGTATATAGAGTGGGATAGGTTTAATAACTACCCTAACCCTAACGCGTACCCTAACCCTAACCCTTACCCTAACCCTAACATGTACCCTAATCCTAAACAATACCCGAAACCGAGCCCTAACCCTAACACTAACCCTAAGCCTAACCCTAACCCATACCCTACGCCGTACCCGAAGCCCTCCCCGAACCCGTAACCTAAGCCGTACCCTAAGCCTAACCCTAAGCCTAACCCTAACCCTAGGCTACCCTTGACTGCTTCTGCCTCCAATAGATTTCCTAAGCACTAGTGTTTTAAGGAACAGCGTAAAAAGAGAATCCTAATGTGATTTCTTTATAATGTGTGTGTTCCTTATATTATCTTAGTGTCTAAACTCTTCTTCATGGGTGGACCCCCAAATAATATTCCTTTACATGCTAAGGGGTATCTAGAGAGTGGAATAGGTTTAATAACTACCCTAACACTAACACGTACCCTAACCCTAACCCCTACCCTAACCCTAACACGTACCCTAAAACTAAACCGTACCCTAAACCGAGCCCTAACCCTAACACTAACCCTAACCCTAACCCATACCCTACGCCGTACCCGAAGACCTCCCCGAACCCGTACCCTAAGCCGTAACCTTAGCCTAACCCTAAGCCTAACCCTAACACTAGGCTACCCTTGACTCCTTCTGCCTCCAATAGATTTCCTAAGCACTAGTGTTTTAAGGAACAGCTTAAAAAGAGAATCCTAATGTGATTTCTCTATAAAGGGTGTGTTCCTTATCTTAGCCTAGTGTCTAAACTCTTCTCCATGGCTGGACACCCAAATAATATTCCTTTACGTGCTAAGGGGTATCTAGAGAGTGGGATAGGTTTAATAACTACCCTAACCCTAATGCGTACCCTAACCCTAACCCCTACCCTAACCCTAACACGTACCCTAATCCTAAGCCGTACACTAAACCGAGCCCTAACATTAACACTAACCCTAACCCTAACTCATACACTACACTGTACCCGAAGCCCTCCCCGAACCCGTACCCTAAGCCTTACCCTAAGCCTAACCCTAACCCTAGGCTACCCTTGACTGCTTCTGCCTCCAATAGATTTCCTAAGCACTAATGTTTTAAGGAAGAGCTGAAAAAGAGAATCCTAATGTGATTTCTTTATAATGTGTGTGTTCCTTATCTTATCCTAGTGTCTAAACTCTTCTCCATGGCTGGATGCCCAAATAATATTCCTTTACGTGCTAAGGGGTATCTAGAGAGTGGGATAGGTTTAATAACCCTAACCCTAACACGTACCCTAACCCTAACCCCTACCCTAACGCTAACACGTACCCTAATCCTATACCGTACCCTAAACCGAGCCCTAACCCTAACACTAACCCTAACCCTAACCCTAACCCATACACTACACCGTACCCGAAGCCCTCCCCGAACCCGTACCCTAAGCCTTACCCTAAGCCTAACCCTAACCCTAGGCTACCCTTGACTGCTTCTGCCTCCAATAGATTTCCTAAGCACTAGTGTTTTAAGGAACAGCTTAAAAAGAGAATCCTAATGTGATTTATTTATAATGGGTGTGTTCCTTATCTTATCCTAGTGTCTAAACTCTTCTCCATGGCTGGACCTCCAAATAATATTCCTTTACGTGCTAAGGGGTATCTAGAGAGTGGGATAGGTTTAATAACTACCCTAACACTAACGCATACCCTAACCCTAACCCTTACCCTAACCCTAACACGTACCCTAATCCTAACCAATACACTAAACCGAGCCCTAACCCTAACACTAACCCTAACACTAAACCTAACCCATACCCTACGCCGTATCCGAAGCCCTCCCCGAACCCGTACCCTAAGCCGTACCCTAAGTCTAACCCTAACCCTAGGCTACCCTTGACTGCTTCTGCCTCCAATAGATTTCCTAAGCAGTAGTGTTTTAAGGAACAGCTTAAAAAGAGAATCCTAATGTGATTTCTTTATAATGGGTGTGTTCCTTATCTTATCCTAGTGTCTAAACTCTTCTCCATGGCTGGACCACCAAATAATATTCCTTTACGTGCTAAGGGGTATATAGAGAGTGGGATAGGTTTAATAACTACCCTAACCCTAACGCGTACCCTAACCCTAACCCCTACCCTAACCCTAACACGTACCCTAATCCTAAACAATACCCTAAACCGAGCCCTAACCCTAACACTAACCCTAACCCTAACCCTAACCCATACCCTACGCCGTACCCGAATTCCTCCCCGAACCCGTAACCTAAGCCGTACCCTAAGCCTAACCCTAAGCCTAAACCTAACCCTAGGCTACCCTTGACTGCTTCTGCCTCCAATAGATTTCCTAAGCACTAGTGTTTTAAGGAACAGCTTAAAAAGAGAATCCTAATGTGATTTCTTTATAATGTGTGTGTTCCTTATATTATCTTAGTGTCTAAACTCTTCTTCATGGGTGGACCCCCAAATAATATTCCTTTACGTGCTAAGGTGTATCTAGAGAGTGGGATAGGTTTAATAAGAACCCTAACCCTAACCCCTACCCTAACCCTAACACGTACCCTAATCATAACCCGTACCCTAAACGGAGCCCTAACCCTAACACTAACCCAAACCCTAACCCTAACCCATACCCTACGCCGTACCTGAAGCCCTCTCCGAACCCGTACCGTAAGCCGTATCCTAATCCTAACCCTAAGCCTAACACTAACCCTATGCTACCCTTGACTGCTTCTGCCTCCAATAGATTTCCTAAGCACTAGTGTTTTAAGGAACAGCTTAAAAAGAGAATCCTAATGTGATTTCTTTATAATGGGTGTGTTCCTTATCTTATCCTAGTGTCTAAACTCTTCTACATTGCTGGACCCCCAAATAATATTCCTTTACGTGCTAAGGGGTATATAGAGTGGGATAGGTTTAATAACTACCCTAACCCTAACGCGTACCCTAACCCTAACCCTTACCCTAACCCTAACATGTACCCTAATCCTAAACAATACCCTAAACCGAGCCCTAACCCTAACACTAACCCTAACCCTAACCCTAACCCATACCCTACGCCGTACCCGAAGCCTTCCCCGAACCCGTAACCTAAGCCGTACCCTAAGCCTAACCCTAACCCTAGGCTACCCTTGACTGCTTCTGCCTCCAATAGATTTCCTAAGCACTAGTGTTTTAAGGAACAGCGTAAAAAGAGAATCCTAATGTGATTTCTTTATAATGTGTGTGTTCCTTATATTATCTTAGTGTCAAAACTCTTCTTCATGTGTGGACCCCCAAATAATACTCCTTTACGTGCTAAGGTGTATCTAGAGAGTGGGATAGGTTTAATAAGTACCCTAACTCTAACGCGTACCCTAACCCTAACCCCTACCCTAACCCTAACACGTACCCTAATCCTAACCCATAACCTAACCCGAGACCTACCCTAACACTAACCCTAACCCTAACTCTAACCCATACCCTACGCCGTACCCGAAGCCCTCTCCGAACCCGTACCGTAAGCCGTATCCTAAGCCTAACCCTAAGCCTAACCCTAACCCTAGGCTACCCTTGACTGCTTCTGACTCCAATAGATTTCCTAAGCACTAGTGTTTTAAGGAACAGCTTAAAAAGAGAATCCTAATGTGATTTCTTTATAATGGGTGTGTTCCTTATTTATCCTAGTGTCTAAACTCTTCTCCATGGCTGGACCCCCAAATAATATTCCTTTACGTGCTACGGTGTATCTAGAGAGTGGGATAGGTTTAATAACTACCCTAACCCTAACACGTACCCTAACCCTAACCCCTACCCTAACCCTAACACGTACCCTAATCCTAAACAATACCCTAAACCGAGCCCTAACCCTAACACTAACCCTAACCCTAACCCTAACCCATACCCTACGCCGTATCCGAAGCCCTCCCCAAACCCGTACCCTAAGCCGTACCCTAAGCCTAACACTAAGCCGAACCCTAACCCTAGGCTACCCTTCACTCCTTCTGCCTCCAATAGATTTCCTAAGCACTAGTGTTTTAAGGAACAGCTTAAAAAGAGAATCCTAATGTGATTTCTCTATAAAGGGTGTGTTCCTTATCTTAGCCTAGTGTCTAAACTCTTCTCCATGGCTGGACCCCCAAATAATATTCCTTTACGTGCTAAGGGGTATCTAGAGAGTGGGATAGGTTTAATAACTACCCTAACCCTAATGCGTACCCTAACCCTAACCCCTACCCTAACCCTAACACGTACCCTAATCCTAGGCCGTACACTAAACCGAGCCCTAACATTAACACAAACCCTAACACTAACCCTAACTCATACACTACACCGTACCCGAAGCCCTCCCCGAACCCGTACCCTAAGCCTTACCCTAAGCCTAACCCTAACCCTAGGCTACCCTTGACTGCTTCTGCCTCCAATAGATTTCCTAAGCACTAGTGTTTTAAGGAAGAGCTGAAAAAGAGAATCCTAATGTGATTTCTTTATAATGTGTGTGTTCCTTATCTTATCCTAGTGTCTAAACTCTTCTCCATGGCTGGATCCCCAAATAATATTCCTTTACGTGCTAAGGGGTATATAGAAAGTGGGATAGGTTTAATAACCCTAACCCTAACACGTACCCTAACCCTAACCCCTACCCTAACCCTAACACGTACCCTAATCCTAAATCGTACCCTAAACCAAGCCCTAACCCTAACACTAACCCTAACCCTATCCCTAACCCATACACTACACCGTACCCGAAGCCCTACCCGAACCCATACCCTAAGCCTTACCCTAAGCCTAACCCTAACCCTAGGCTACCCTTGACTGCTTCTGCCTCCAATAGATTTCCTAAGCACTAGTGTTTTAAGGAACAGCTTAAAAAGAGAATCCTAATGTGATTTCTTTATAATGTGTGTGTTCCTTATCTTATCCTAGTGTCTAAACTCTTCTCCATGGCTGGATGCCCAAATAATATTCCTTTACGTGCTAAGGGGTATCTAGAGAGTGGGATAGGTTTAATAACCCTAACCCTAACACGTACACTAACCCTAACCCCTACCCTAACCCTAACACGTACCCTAATCCTAAACCGTACCCTAAACCGAGCCGTAACCCTAACACTAACCCTAACCCTAACCCTAACCCATACACTACACCGTACCCGAAGCCCTCCGCGAACCCGTACCCTAAGCCGTACCCTAAGCCGTACCCTAAGTCTAACCCTAACCCTAGGCTACCCTTGACTGCTTCTGCCTCCAATAGATTTCCTAAGCAGTAGTGTTTTAAGGAACAGCTTAAAAAGAGAATCCTAATGAGATTTCTTTATAATGGGTGTGTTCCTTATCTTATCCTAGTGTCTAAACTCTTCTCCATGGCTGGACCCCCAAATAATATTCCTTTACGTGCTAAGGGGTATATAGAGAGTGGGATAGGTTTAATAACTACCCTAACCCTAACGCGTACCCTAACCCTAACCCCTACCCTAACCCTAACACGTACCCTAATCCTAAACAATACGCTAAACCGAGCCCTAACCCTAACACTAACCCTAACCCTAACCCTAACCCATACCCTACGCCGTACCCGAATTCCTCCCCGAACCCGTAACCTAAGCCGTACCCTAAGCCTAACCCTAAGCCTAAACCTAACCCTAGGCTACCCTTGACTGCTTCTGCCTCCAATAGATTTCCTAAGCACTAGTGTTTTAAGGAACAGCTTAAAAAGAGAATCCTAATGTGATTTCTTTATAATGTGTGTGTTCCTTATATTATCTTAATGTCTAAACTCTTCTTCATGGGTGGACCCCCAAATAATATTCCTTTACGTGCTAAGGTGTATCTAGAGAGTGGGATAGGTTTAATAAGAACCCTAACCCTAACCCCTACCCTAACCCTAACACGTACCCTAATCATAACCCGTACCCTAAACGGAGCCCTAACCCTAACACTAACCCAAACACTAACCCTAACCCATACCCTACGCCGTACCTGAAGCCCTCTCCGAACCCATACCGTAAGCCGTATCCTAATCCTAACCCTAAGCCTAACCCTAACCCTAGGCTACCCTTGACTGCTTCTGCCTCCAATAGATTTCCTAAGCACTAGTGTTTTAAGGAACAGCTTAAAAAGAGAATCCTAATGTGATTTCTTTATAATGGGTGTGTTCCTTATCTTATCCTAGTGTCTAAACTCTTCTCCATTGCTGCACCCCCAAATAATATTCCTTTACGTGCTAAGGGGTATATAGAGTGGGATAGGTTTAATAACTACCCTAACCCTAACGCGTACCCTAACCCTAACCCTTACCCTAACCCTAACATGTACCCTAATCCTAAACAATACCCTAAACCGAGCCCTAACCCTAACACTAACCCTAAGCCTAACCCTAACCCATACCCTACGCCGTACCCGAAGCCTTCCCCGAACCCGTAACCTAAGCCGTACCCTAAGCCTAACCCTAAGCCTAACCCTAACCCTAGGCTACCCTTGACTGCTTCTGCCTCCAATAGATTTCCTAAGCACTAGTGTTTTAAGGAAGAGCTGAAAAAGAGAATCCTAATGTGATTTCTTTATAATGTGTGTGTTCCTTATCTTATCCTAGTTTCTAAACTCTTCTCCATGGCTGGATCCCCAAATAATATTCCTTTACGTGCTAAGGGGTATCTAGAGAGTGGGATAGGTTTAATAACCCTAACCCTAACACGTACCCTAACCCTAACCCCTACCCTAACCCTAAAACGTACCCTAATCCTAAACCGTACCCTAAACCGAGCCCTAACCCTAACACTAACCCTAACCCTAACCCATACACTACACGGTATCCGAAGCCCTCCCCGAACCCGTACCCTAAGCCGTACCCTAAGCCTAACCCTAAGCCTAAACCTAACCCTAGGCTACCCTTGACTGCTTCTGCCTCCAATAGATTTCCTAAGCACTAGTGTTTTAAGGAACAGCTTAAAAAGAGAATCCTAATGTGATTTCTTTATAATGTGTGTGTTCCTTATATTATCTTAGTGTCTAAACTCTTCTTCCTGGGTGGACCCCCAAATAATATTCCTTTACGTGCTAAGGTGTATCTAGAGAGTGGGATAGGTTTAATAAGAACCCTAACCCTAACCCCTACCCTAACCCTAACACGTACCCTAATCATAACCCGTACCCTAAACGGAGCCCTAACCCTAACACTAACCCAAACCCTAACCCTAACCCATACCCTACGCCGTACCTGAAGCCCTATCCGAACCCGTACCGTAAGCCGTATCCTAATCCTAACCCTAAGCCTAACCCTAACCCTAGGCTACCCTTGACTGCTTCTGCCTCCAATAGATTTCCTAAGCACTAGTGTTTTAAGGAACAGCTTAAAAAGAGAATCCTAATGTGATTTCTTTATAATGGGTGTGTTCCTTATCTTATCCTAGTGTCTAAACTCTTCTCCATTGCTGGACCCCCAAATAATATTCCTTTACGTGCTAAGGGGTATATAGAGTGGGATAGGTTTAATAACTACCCTAACCCTAACGCGTACCCTAACCCTAACCCTTACCCTAACCCTAACATGTACCCTAATCCTAAACAATACCCGAAACCGAGCCCTAACCCTAACACTAACCCTAAGCCTAACCCTAACCCATACCCTACGCCGTACCCGAAGCCCTCCCCGAACCCGTAACCTAAGCCGTACCCTAAGCCTAACCCTAAGCCTAACCCTAACCCTAGGCTACCCTTGACTGCTTCTGCCTCCAATAGATTTCCTAAGCACTAGTGTTTTAAGGAACAGCGTAAAAAGAGAATCCTAATGTGATTTCTTTATAATGTGTGTGTTCCTTATATTATCTTAGTGTCTAAACTCTTCTTCATGGGTGGACCCCCAAATAATATTCCTTTACGTGGTAAGGGGTATCTAGAGAGTGGGATAGGTTTAATAACTACCCTAACACTAACACGTACCCTAACCCTAACCCCTACCCTAACCCTAACACGTACCCTAAAACTAAACCGTACCCTAAACCGAGCCCTAACCCTAACACTAACCCTAACCCTAACCCATACCCTACGCCGTACCCGAAGACCTCCCCAAACCCGTACCCTAAGCCGTACCCTTAGCCTAACCCTAAGCCTAACCCTAACACTAGGCTACCCTTGACTCCTTCTGCCTCCAATAGATTTAATAAGCACTAGTGTTTTAAGGAACAGCTTAAAAAGAGAATCCTAATGTGATTTCTCAATAAAGGGTGTGTTCCTTATCTTAGCCTAGTGTCTAAACTCTTCTCCATGGCTGGACCCCCAAATAATATACCTTTACGTGCTAAGGGGTATCTAGAGAGTGGGATAGGTTTAATAACTACCCTAACCCTAATGCGTACCCTAACCCTAACCCCTACCCTAACCCTAACACGTACCCTAATCCTAAGCCGTACACTAAACCGAGCCCTAACATTAACACTAACCCTAACCCTAACTCATACACTACACTGTACCCGAAGCCCTCCCCGAACCCGTACCCTAAGCCGTACCCTAAGCCTAACCCTAACCCTAGGCTACCCTTGACTGCTTCTGCATCCAATAGATTTCCTAAGCACTAGTGTTTTAAGGAAGAGCTGAAAAAGAGAATCCTAATGTGATTTCTTTATAATGTGTGTGTTCCTTATATTATCTTAGTGTCTAAACTCTTCTTCATGTGTGGACCCCCAAATAATACTCCTTTACGTGCTAAGGTGTATCTAGAGAGTGGGATAGGTTTAATAAGTACCCTAACTCTAACGCGTACCCTAACCCTAACCCCTACCCTAACCCTAACACGTACCCTAATCCTAACCCATAACCTAACCCGAGACCTACCCTAACACTAACCCTAACCCTAACTCTAACCCATACCCTACGCCGTACCCGAAGCCCTGCCCGAACCCGTACCGTAAGCCGTATCCTAAGCCTAACCCTAAGCCTAACCCTAACCCTAGGCTACCCTTGACTGCTTCTGACTCCAATAGATTTCCTAAGCACTAGTGTTTTAAGGAACAGCTTAAAAAGAGAATCCTAATGTGATTTCTTTATAATGGGTGTGTTCCTTATTTATCCTAGTGTCTAAACTCTTCTCCATGGCTGGACCCCCAAATAATATTCCTTTACGTGCTACTGTGTATCTAGAGAGTGGGATAGGTTTAATAACTACCCTAACCCTAACACGTACCCTAACCCTAACCCCTACCCTAACCCTAACACGTACCCTAATCCTAAACAATACCCTAAACCGAGCCCTAACCCTAACACTAACCCTAACCCTAACCCTAACCCATACCCTACGCCGTATCCGAAGCCCTCCCCAAACCCGTACCCTAAGCCGTACCCTAAGCCTAACACTAAGCCGAACCCTAACCCTAGGCTACCCTTCACTCCTTCTGCCTCCAATAGATTTCCTAAGCACTAGTGTTTTAAGGAACAGCTTAAAAAGAGAATCCTAATGTGATTTCTCTGTAAAGGGTGTGTTCCTTATCTTAGCCTAGTGTCTAAACTCTTCTCCATGGCTGGACCCCCAAATAATATTCCTTTACGTGCTAAGGGGTATCTAGAGAGTGGGATAGGTTTAATAACTACCCTAACCCTAATGCGTACCCTAACCCTAACCCCTACCCTAACCCTAACACGTACCCTAATCCTAGGCCGTACACTAAACCGAGCCCTAACATTAACACAAACCCTAACACTAACCCTAACTCATACACTACACCGTACCCGAAGCCCTCCCCGAACCCGTACCCTAAGCCTTACCCTAAGCCTAACCCTAACCCTAGGCTACCCTTGACTGCTTCTGCCTCCAATAGATTTCCTAAGCAGTAGTGTTTTAAGGAAGAGCTGAAAAAGAGAATCCTAATGTGATTTCTTTATAATGTGTGTGTTCCTTATCTTATCCTAGTGTCTAAACTCTTCTCCATGGCTGGATCCCCAAATAATATTCCTTTACGTGCTAACGGGTATATAGAAAGTGGGATAGGTTTAATAACCCTAACCCTAACACGTACCCTAACCCTAACCCCTACCCTAACCCTAACACGTACCCTAATCCTAAATCGTACCCTAAACCAAGCCCTAACCCTAACACTAACCCTAACCCTATCCCTAACCCATACACTACACCGTACCCGAAGCCCTACCCGAACCCATACCCTAAGCCTTACCCTAAGCCTAACCCTAACCCTAGGCTACCCTTGACTGCTTCTGCCTCCAATAGATTTCCTAAGCACTAGTGTTTTAAGGAACAGCTTAAAAAGAGAATCCTAATGTGATTTCTCTATAAAGGGTGTGTTCCTTATATTATCTTAGTGTCTAAACTCTTCTTCATGGGTGGACCCCCAAATAATATTCTTTTACGTGCTAAGGGGTATCTAGAGAGTGGGATAGGTTTAATAACTACCCTAACACTAACACGTACCCTAACCCTAATCCCTACCCTAACCCTAACACGTACCCTAAAACTAAACCGTACCCTAAACCGAGCCCTAACACTAACACTAACCCTAACCCTAACCCATACCCTACGCCGTACCCGAAGACCTCCCCGAACCCGTACCCTAAGCCGTACCCTTAGCCTAACCCTAAGCCTAACCATAACACTAGGCTACCCTTGACTCCTTCTGCCTCCAATAGATTTCCTAAGCACTAGTGTTTTAAGGAACAGCTTAAAAAGAGAATCCTAATGTGATTTATTTATAATGGGTGTGTTCCTTATCTTATCCTAGTGTCTAAACTCTTCTCCATGGCTGGACCTCCAAATAATATTCCTTTACGTGCTAAGGGGTATCTAGAGAGTGGGATAGGTTTAATAACTACCCTAACACTAACGCATACCCTAACCCTAACCCTTACCCTAACCCTAACACGTACCCTAATCCTAACCAATACACTAAACCGAGCCCTAACCCTAACACTAACCCTAACCCTAAACCTAACCCATACCCTACGCCGTACCCGAAGCCCTCCCCGAACCCGTACCCTAAGCCGTACCCTAAGCCGTACCCTAAGTCTAACCCTAACCCTAGGCTACCCTTGACTGCTTCTGCGTCCAATAGATTTCCTAAGCAGTAGTGTTTTAAGGAACAGCTTAAAAAGAGAATCCTAATGTGATTTCTTTATAATGGGTGTGTTCCTTATCTTATCCTAGTGTCTAAACTCTTCTCCATGGCTGGACCACCAAATAATATTCCTTTACGTGCTAAGGGGTATATAGAGAGTGGGATAGGTTTAATAACTACCCTAACCCTAACGCGTACCCTAACCCTAACCCCTACCCTAACCCTAACACGTACCCTAATCCTAAACAATACCCTAAACCGAGCCCTAACCCTAACACTAACCCTAACCCTAACCCTAACCCATACCCTACGCCGTACCCGAATTCCTCCCCGAACCCGTAACCTAAGCCGTACCCTAAGCCTAACCCTAAGGCTAACCCTAACCCTAGGCTACCCTTGACTGCTTCTGCCTCCAATAGATTTCCTAAGCACTAGTGTTTTAAGGAACAGCTTAAAAAGAGAATCCTAATGTGATTTCTTTATAATGTGTGTGTTCCTTATATTATCTTAGTGTCTAAATTCTTCTTCATGGGTGGACCCCCATATAATATTCCTTTACGTGCTAAGGTGTATCTAGAGAGTGGGATAGGTTTAATAAGAACCCTAACCCTAACCCCTACCCTAACCCTAACACGTACCCTAATCATAACCCGTACCCTAAACGGAGCCCTAACCCTAACACTAACCCAAACCCTAACCCTAACCCATACCCTACGCCATACCTGAAGCCCTCTCCGAACCCGTACCGTAAGCCGTATCCTAATCCTAACCCTAAGCCTAACCCTCACCCTATGCTACCCTTGACTGCTTCTGCGTCCAATAGATTTCCTAAGCACTAGTGTTTTAAGGAACAGCTTAAAAAGAGAATCCTAATATTATTTCTTTATAATGGGTGTGTTCCTTATCTTATCCTAGTGTCTAAACTCTTCTCCATTGCTGGACCCCCAAATAATATTCCTTTACGTGCTAAGGGGTATATAGAGTGGGATAGGTTTAATAACTACCCTAACCCTAACGCGTACCCTAACCCTAACCCTTACCCTAACCCTAACATGTACCCTAATCCTAAACAATACCCTAAACCGAGCCCTAACCCTAACACTAACCCTAACCCTAACCCTAACCCATACCCTACGCCGTACCCGAAGCCTTCCCCGAACCCTTAACCTAAGCCGTACCCTAAGCCTAACCCTAACCCTAGGCTACCCTTGACTGCTTCTGCCTCCAATAGATTTCCTAAGCACTAGTGTTTTAAGGAACAGCGTAAAAAGAGAATCCTAATGTGATTTCTTTATAATGTGTGTGTTCCTTATATTATCTTAGTGTCTAAACTCTTCTTCATGTGTGCACCCCCAAATAATACTCCTTTACGTGCTAAGGTGTATCTAGAGAGTGGGATAGGTTTAATAAGTACCCTAACTCTAACGTGTACCCTATCCCTAACCCCTACCCTAACCCTAACACGTACCCTAATCCTAACCCATAACCTAACCCGAGACCTACCCTAACACTAACCCTAACCCTAACTCTAACCCATACGCTACGCCGTACCCGAAGCCCTCCCCGAACCCGTACCGTAAGCCGTATCCTAAGCCTAACCCTAAGCCTAACCCTAACCCAAGGCTACCCTTGACTGCTTCTGACTCCAATAGATTTCCTAAGCACTAGTGTTTTAAGGAACAGCTTAAAAAGAGAATCCTAATGTGATTTCTTTATAATGGGTGTGTTCCTTATCTTATCCTAGTGTCTAAACTCTTCTCCATGGCTGGACCCCCAAATAATATTCCTTTACGTGCTAAGGGGTATATAGAGAGTGGGATAGGTTTAATAACTACCCTAACCCTAACGCGTACCCTAACCCTAACCCCTACCCTAACCCTAACACGTACCCTAATCCTAAACCGTACCCTAAACCGAGCCCTAACCCTAACACTAACCCTAACCCTAACCCTAACCCATACCCTACGCCGTATCCGAAGCCCTCCCCAAACCCGTACCCTAAGCCGTACCCTAAGCCTAACCCTAAGCCGAACCCTAACCCTAGGCTACCCTTGACTGCTTCTGCCTCCAATAGATTTCCTACGCACTAGTGTTTTAAGGAACAGCTTAAAAAGAGAATCCTAATGTGATTTCTTTATAATGTGTGTGTTCCTTATATTATCTTAGTGTCTAAACTCTTCTCCATGGCTGGACCCCCAAATAATATTCCTTTACGTGCTAAGGTGTATCTAGAGAGTGGGATAGGTTTAATAACTACCCTAACTCTAACGTGTACCCTAACCCTAACCCCTACCCTAACCCTAACACGTACCCTAATCCTAACCCGTACCCTAAACCGAGACCTAACCCTAACACTAACCCCAACCCTAACCCTAACCCATACCCTACGCCGTACCCGAAGCCCTCCCCGAACCCGTAACCTAAGCCGTACCCTAAGCCTAACCCTAAGCCTAAACCTAACCCTAGGCTACCCTTGACTGCTTCTGCCGCCAATAGATTTCCTAAGCACTAGTGTTTTAAGGAACAGCTTAAAAAGAGAATCCTAAAGTGATTTCTTTATAATGTGTGTGTTCCTTATCTTATCCTAGTGTCTAAACTCTTCTCCATGGCTGGACCTCCAAATAATATTACTTTATGTTCTAAGGGGTATCTAGAGAGTGGGATAGGTTTAATAACTACCTTAACCCTAACGCGTACCGTAACCCTAACCCCTACCCTAACCCTAACACGTACCCTAATCCTAACCAATACCCTAAACCGAGCCCTAACCCTAACACTAACCCTAACCCTAACCCTAACCCATACCCTACGCCGTACCCGAAGCCTTCCCCGAACCCTTAACCTAAGCCGTACCCTAAGCCTAACCCTAACCCTAGGCTACCCTTGACTGCTTCTGCCTCCAATAGATTTCCTAAGCACTAGTGTTTTAAGGAACAGCGTAAAAAGAGAATCCTAATGTGATTTCTTTATAATGTGTGTGTTCCTTATATTATCTTAGTGTCTAAACTCTTCTTCATGTGTGCACCCCCAAATAATACTCCTTTACGTGCTAAGGTGTATCTAGAGAGTGGGATAGGTTTAATAAGTACCCTAACTCTAACGTGTACCCTATCCCTAACCCCTACCCTAACCCTAACACGTACCCTAATCCTAACCCATAACCTAACCCGAGACCTACCCTAACACTAACCCTAACCCTAACTCTAACCCATACGCTACGCCGTACCCGAAGCCCTCCCCGAACCCGTACCGTAAGCCGTATCCTAAGCCTAACCCTAAGCCTAACCCTAACCCAAGGCTACCCTTGACTGCTTCTGACTCCAATAGATTTCCTAAGCACTAGTGTTTTAAGGAACAGCTTAAAAAGAGAATCCTAATGTGATTTCTTTATAATGGGTGTGTTCCTTATCTTATCCTAGTGTCTAAACTCTTCTCCATGGCTGGACCCCCAAATAATATTCCTTTACGTGCTAAGGGGTATATAGAGAGTGGGATAGGTTTAATAACTACCCTAACCCTAACGCATACCCTAACCCTAACCCCTACCCTAACCCTAACACGTACCCTAATCCTAAACCGTACCCTAAACCGAGCCCTAACCCTAACACTAACCCTAACCCTAACCCTAACCCATACCCTACGCCGTATCCGAAGCCCTCCCCAAACCCGTACCCTAAGCCGTACCCTAAGCCTAACCCTAAGCCGAACCCTAACCCTAGGCTACCCTTGACTGCTTCTGCCTCCAATAGATTTCCTACGCACTAGTGTTTTAAGGAACAGCTTAAAAAGAGAATCCTAATGTGATTTCTTTATAATGTGTGTGTTCCTTATATTATCTTAGTGTCTAAACTCTTCTCCATGGCTGGACCCCCAAATAATATTCCTTTACGTGCTAAGGTGTATCTAGAGAGTGGGATAGGTTTAATAACTACCCTAACTCTAACGTGTACCCTAACCCTAACCCCTACCCTAACCCTAACACGTACCCTAATCCTAACCCGTACCCTAAACCGAGACCTAACCCTAACACTAACCCCAACCCTAACCCTAACCCATACCCTACGCCGTACCCGAATTCCTCCCCGAACCCGTAACCTAAGCCGTACCCTAAGCCTAACACTAAGGCTAACCCTAACCCTAGGCTACCCTTGACTGCTTCTGCCTCCAATAGATTTCCTAAGCACTAGTGTTTTAAGGAACAGCTTAAAAAGAGAATCCTAATGTGATTTCTTTATAATGTGTGTGTTCCTTATATTATCTTAGTGTCTAAACTCTTCTTCATGGGTGGACCCCCATATAATATTCCTTTACGTGCTAAGGTGTATCTAGAGAGTGGGATAGGTTTAATAAGAACCCTAACCCTAACCCCTACCCTAACCCTAACACGTACCCTAATCATAACCCGTACCCTAAACGGAGCCCTAACCCTAACACTAACCCAAACCCTAACCCTAACCCATACCCTACGCCATACCTGAAGCCCTCTCCGAACCCGTACCGTAAGCCGTATCCTAATCCTAACCCTAAGCCTAACCCTCACCCTATGCTACCCTTGACTGCTTCTGCGTCCAATAGATTTCCTAAGCACTAGTGTTTTAAGGAACAGCTTAAAAAGAGAATCCTAATATTATTTCTTTATAATGGGTGTGTTCCTTATCTTATCCTAGTGTCTAAACTCTTCTCCATTGCTGGACCCCCAAATAATATTCCTTTACGTGCTAAGGGGTATATAGAGTGGGATAGGTTTAATAACTACCCTAACCCTAACGCGTACCCTAACCCTAACCCTTACCCTAACCCTAACATGTACCCTAATCCTAAACAATACCCTAAACCGAGCCCTAACCCTAACACTAACCCTAACCCTAACCCTAACCCATACCCTACGCCGTACCCGAAGCCTTCCCCGAACCCTTAACCTAAGCCGTACCCTAAGCCTAACCCTAACCCTAGGCTACCCTTGACTGCTTCTGCCTCCAATAGATTTCCTAAGCACTAGTGTTTTAAGGAACAGCGTAAAAAGAGAATCCTAATGTGATTTCTTTATAATGTGTGTGTTCCTTATATTATCTTAGTGTCTAAACTCTTCTTCATGTGTGCACCCCCAAATAATACTCCTTTACGTGCTAAGGTGTATCTAGAGAGTGGGATAGGTTTAATAAGTACCCTAACTCTAACGTGTACCCTATCCCTAACCCCTACCCTAACCCTAACACGTACCCTAATCCTAACCCATAACCTAACCCGAGACCTACCCTAACACTAACCCTAACCCTAACTCTAACCCATACGCTACGCCGTACCCGAAGCCCTCCCCGAACCCGTACCGTAAGCCGTATCCTAAGCCTAACCCTAAGCCTAACCCTAACCCAAGGCTACCCTTGACTGCTTCTGACTCCAATAGATTTCCTAAGCACTAGTGTTTTAAGGAACAGCTTAAAAAGAGAATCCTAATGTGATTTCTTTATAATGGGTGTGTTCCTTATCTTATCCTAGTGTCTAAACTCTTCTCCATGGCTGGACCCCCAAATAATATTCCTTTACGTGCTAAGGGGTATATAGAGAGTGGGATAGGTTTAATAACTACCCTAACCCTAACGCGTACCCTAACCCTAACCCCTACCCTAACCCTAACACGTACCCTAATCCTAAACCGTACCCTAAACCGAGCCCTAACCCTAACACTAACCCTAACCCTAACCCTAACCCATACCCTACGCCGTATCCGAAGCCCTCCCCAAACCCGTACCCTAAGCCGTACCCTAAGCCTAACCCTAAGCCGAACCCTAACCCTAGGCTACCCTTGACTGCTTCTGCCTCCAATAGATTTCCTACGCACTAGTGTTTTAAGGAACAGCTTAAAAAGAGAATCCTAATGTGATTTCTTTATAATGTGTGTGTTCCTTATATTATCTTAGTGTCTAAACTCTTCTCCATGGCTGGACCCCCAAATAATATTCCTTTACGTGCTAAGGTGTATCTAGAGAGTGGGATAGGTTTAATAACTACCCTAACTCTAACGTGTACCCTAACCCTAACCCCTACCCTAACCCTAACACGTACCCTAATCCTAACCCGTACCCTAAACCGAGACCTAACCCTAACACTAACCCCAACCCTAACCCTAACCCATACCCTACGCCGTACCCGAAGCCCTCCCCGAACCCGTAACCTAAGCCGTACCCTAAGCCTAACCCTAAGCCTAAACCTAACCCTAGGCTACCCTTGACTGCTTCTGCCGCCAATAGATTTCCTAAGCACTAGTGTTTTAAGGAACAGCTTAAAAAGAGAATCCTAAAGTGATTTCTTTATAATGTGTGTGTTCCTTATCTTATCCTAGTGTCTAAACTCTTCTCCATGGCTGGACCTCCAAATAATATTACTTTATGTTCTAAGGGGTATCTAGAGAGTGGGATAGGTTTAATAACTACCTTAACCCTAACGCGTACCGTAACCCTAACCCCTACCCTAACCCTAACACGTACCCTAATCCTAACCAATACCCTAAACCGAGCCCTAACCCTAACACTAACCCTAACCCTAACCCTAACCCATACCCTACGCCGTACCCGAAGCCTTCCCCGAACCCTTAACCTAAGCCGTACCCTAAGCCTAACCCTAACCCTAGGCTACCCTTGACTGCTTCTGCCTCCAATAGATTTCCTAAGCACTAGTGTTTTAAGGAACAGCGTAAAAAGAGAATCCTAATGTGATTTCTTTATAATGTGTGTGTTCCTTATATTATCTTAGTGTCTAAACTCTTCTTCATGTGTGCACCCCCAAATAATACTCCTTTACGTGCTAAGGTGTATCTAGAGAGTGGGATAGGTTTAATAAGTACCCTAACTCTAACGTGTACCCTATCCCTAACCCCTACCCTAACCCTAACACGTACCCTAATCCTAACCCATAACCTAACCCGAGACCTACCCTAACACTAACCCTAACCCTAACTCTAACCCATACGCTACGCCGTACCCGAAGCCCTCCCCGAACCCGTACCGTAAGCCGTATCCTAAGCCTAACCCTAAGCCTAACCCTAACCCAAGGCTACCCTTGACTGCTTCTGACTCCAATAGATTTCCTAAGCACTAGTGTTTTAAGGAACAGCTTAAAAAGAGAATCCTAATGTGATTTCTTTATAATGGGTGTGTTCCTTATCTTATCCTAGTGTCTAAACTCTTCTCCATGGCTGGACCCCCAAATAATATTCCTTTACGTGCTAAGGGGTATATAGAGAGTGGGATAGGTTTAATAACTACCCTAACCCTAACGCGTACCCTAACCCTAACCCCTACCCTAACCCTAACACGTACCCTAATCCTAAACCGTACCCTAAACCGAGCCCTAACCCTAACACTAACCCTAACCCTAACCCTAACCCATACCCTACGCCGTATCCGAAGCCCTCCCCAAACCCGTACCCTAAGCCGTACCCTAAGCCTAACCCTAAGCCGAACCCTAACCCTAGGCTACCCTTGACTGCTTCTGCCTCCAATAGATTTCCTACGCACTAGTGTTTTAAGGAACAGCTTAAAAAGAGAATCCTAATGTGATTTCTTTATAATGTGTGTGTTCCTTATATTATCTTAGTGTCTAAACTCTTCTCCATGGCTGGACCCCCAAATAATATTCCTTTACGTGCTAAGGTGTATCTAGAGAGTGGGATAGGTTTAATAACTACCCTAACTCTAACGTGTACCCTAACCCTAACCCCTACCCTAACCCTAACACGTACCCTAATCCTAACCCGTACCCTAAACCGAGACCTAACCCTAACACTAACCCCAACCCTAACCCTAACCCATACCCTACGCCGTACCCGAATTCCTCCCCGAACCCGTAACCTAAGCCGTACCCTAAGCCTAACCCTAAGGCTAACCCTAACCCTAGGCTACCCTTGACTGCTTCTGCCTCCAATAGATTTCCTAAGCACTAGTGTTTTAAGGAACAGCTTAAAAAGAGAATCCTAATGTGATTTCTTTATAATGTGTGTGTTCCTTATATTATCTTAGTGTCTAAACTCTTCTTCATGGGTGGACCCCCATATAATATTCCTTTACGTGCTAAGGTGTATCTAGAGAGTGGGATAGGTTTAATAAGAACCCTAACCCTAACCCCTACCCTAACCCTAACACGTACCCTAATCATAACCCGTACCCTAAACGGAGCCCTAACCCTAACACTAACCCAAACCCTAACCCTAACCCATACCCTACGCCATACCTGAAGCCCTCTCCGAACCCGTACCGTAAGCCGTATCCTAATCCTAACCCTAAGCCTAACCCTCACCCTATGCTACCCTTGACTGCTTCTGCGTCCAATAGATTTCCTAAGCACTAGTGTTTTAAGGAACAGCTTAAAAAGAGAATCCTAATATTATTTCTTTATAATGGGTGTGTTCCTTATCTTATCCTAGTGTCTAAACTCTTCTCCATTGCTGGACCCCCAAATAATATTCCTTTACGTGCTAAGGGGTATATAGAGTGGGATAGGTTTAATAACTACCCTAACCCTAACGCGTACCCTAACCCTAACCCTTACCCTAACCCTAACATGTACCCTAATCCTAAACAATACCCTAAACCGAGCCCTAACCCTAACACTAACCCTAACCCTAACCCTAACCCATACCCTACGCCGTACCCGAAGCCTTCCCCGAACCCTTAACCTAAGCCGTACCCTAAGCCTAACCCTAACCCTAGGCTACCCTTGACTGCTTCTGCCTCCAATAGATTTCCTAAGCACTAGTGTTTTAAGGAACAGCGTAAAAAGAGAATCCTAATGTGATTTCTTTATAATGTGTGTGTTCCTTATATTATCTTAGTGTCTAAACTCTTCTTCATGTGTGCACCCCCAAATAATACTCCTTTACGTGCTAAGGTGTATCTAGAGAGTGGGATAGGTTTAATAAGTACCCTAACTCTAACGTGTACCCTATCCCTAACCCCTACCCTAACCCTAACACGTACCCTAATCCTAACCCATAACCTAACCCGAGACCTACCCTAACACTAACCCTAACCCTAACTCTAACCCATACGCTACGCCGTACCCGAAGCCCTCCCCGAACCCGTACCGTAAGCCGTATCCTAAGCCTAACCCTAAGCCTAACCCTAACCCAAGGCTACCCTTGACTGCTTCTGACTCCAATAGATTTCCTAAGCACTAGTGTTTTAAGGAACAGCTTAAAAAGAGAATCCTAATGTGATTTCTTTATAATGGGTGTGTTCCTTATCTTATCCTAGTGTCTAAACTCTTCTCCATGGCTGGACCCCCAAATAATATTCCTTTACGTGCTAAGGGGTATATAGAGAGTGGGATAGGTTTAATAACTACCCTAACCCTAACGCGTACCCTAACCCTAACCCCTACCCTAACCCTAACACGTACCCTAATCCTAAACCGTACCCTAAACCGAGCCCTAACCCTAACACTAACCCTAACCCTAACCCTAACCCATACCCTACGCCGTATCCGAAGCCCTCCCCAAACCCGTACCCTAAGCCGTACCCTAAGCCTAACCCTAAGCCGAACCCTAACCCTAGGCTACCCTTGACTGCTTCTGCCTCCAATAGATTTCCTACGCACTAGTGTTTTAAGGAACAGCTTAAAAAGAGAATCCTAATGTGATTTCTTTATAATGTGTGTGTTCCTTATATTATCTTAGTGTCTAAACTCTTCTCCATGGCTGGACCCCCAAATAATATTCCTTTACGTGCTAAGGTGTATCTAGAGAGTGGGATAGGTTTAATAACTACCCTAACTCTAACGTGTACCCTAACCCTAACCCCTACCCTAACCCTAACACGTACCCTAATCCTAACCCGTACCCTAAACCGAGACCTAACCCTAACACTAACCCCAACCCTAACCCTAACCCATACCCTACGCCGTACCCGAAGCCCTCCCCGAACCCGTAACCTAAGCCGTACCCTAAGCCTAACCCTAAGCCTAAACCTAACCCTAGGCTACCCTTGACTGCTTCTGCCGCCAATAGATTTCCTAAGCACTAGTGTTTTAAGGAACAGCTTAAAAAGAGAATCCTAAAGTGATTTCTTTATAATGTGTGTGTTCCTTATCTTATCCTAGTGTCTAAACTCTTCTCCATGGCTGGACCTCCAAATAATATTACTTTATGTTCTAAGGGGTATCTAGAGAGTGGGATAGGTTTAATAACTACCTTAACCCTAACGCGTACCGTAACCCTAACCCCTACCCTAACCCTAACACGTACCCTAATCCTAACCAATACCCTAAACCGAGCCCTAACCCTAACACTAACCCTAACCCTAACCCTAACCCATACCCTACGCCGTACCCGAAGCCTTCCCCGAACCCTTAACCTAAGCCGTACCCTAAGCCTAACCCTAACCCTAGGCTACCCTTGACTGCTTCTGCCTCCAATAGATTTCCTAAGCACTAGTGTTTTAAGGAACAGCGTAAAAAGAGAATCCTAATGTGATTTCTTTATAATGTGTGTGTTCCTTATATTATCTTAGTGTCTAAACTCTTCTTCATGTGTGCACCCCCAAATAATACTCCTTTACGTGCTAAGGTGTATCTAGAGAGTGGGATAGGTTTAATAAGTACCCTAACTCTAACGTGTACCCTATCCCTAACCCCTACCCTAACCCTAACACGTACCCTAATCCTAACCCATAACCTAACCCGAGACCTACCCTAACACTAACCCTAACCCTAACTCTAACCCATACGCTACGCCGTACCCGAAGCCCTCCCCGAACCCGTACCGTAAGCCGTATCCTAAGCCTAACCCTAAGCCTAACCCTAACCCAAGGCTACCCTTGACTGCTTCTGACTCCAATAGATTTCCTAAGCACTAGTGTTTTAAGGAACAGCTTAAAAAGAGAATCCTAATGTGATTTCTTTATAATGGGTGTGTTCCTTATCTTATCCTAGTGTCTAAACTCTTCTCCATGGCTGGACCCCCAAATAATATTCCTTTACGTGCTAAGGGGTATATAGAGAGTGGGATAGGTTTAATAACTACCCTAACCCTAACGCGTACCCTAACCCTAACCCCTACCCTAACCCTAACACGTACCCTAATCCTAAACCGTACCCTAAACCGAGCCCTAACCCTAACACTAACCCTAACCCTAACCCTAACCCATACCCTACGCCGTATCCGAAGCCCTCCCCAAACCCGTACCCTAAGCCGTACCCTAAGCCTAACCCTAAGCCGAACCCTAACCCTAGGCTACCCTTGACTGCTTCTGCCTCCAATAGATTTCCTACGCACTAGTGTTTTAAGGAACAGCTTAAAAAGAGAATCCTAATGTGATTTCTTTATAATGTGTGTGTTCCTTATATTATCTTAGTGTCTAAACTCTTCTCCATGGCTGGACCCCCAAATAATATTCCTTTACGTGCTAAGGTGTATCTAGAGAGTGGGATAGGTTTAATAACTACCCTAACTCTAACGTGTACCCTAACCCTAACCCCTACCCTAACCCTAACACGTACCCTAATCCTAACCCGTACCCTAAACCGAGACCTAACCCTAACACTAACCCCAACCCTAACCCTAACCCATACCCTACGCCGTACCCGAATTCCTCCCCGAACCCGTAACCTAAGCCGTACCCTAAGCCTAACCCTAAGGCTAACCCTAACCCTAGGCTACCCTTGACTGCTTCTGCCTCCAATAGATTTCCTAAGCACTAGTGTTTTAAGGAACAGCTTAAAAAGAGAATCCTAATGTGATTTCTTTATAATGTGTGTGTTCCTTATATTATCTTAGTGTCTAAACTCTTCTTCATGGGTGGATCCCCATATAATATTCCTTTACGTGCTAAGGTGTATCTAGAGAGTGGGATAGGTTTAATAAGAACCCTAACCCTAACCCCTACCCTAACCCTAACACGTACCCTAATCATAACCCGTACCCTAAACGGAGCCCTAACCCTAACACTAACCCAAACCCTAACCCTAACCCATACCCTACGCCATACCTGAAGCCCTCTCCGAACCCGTACCGTAAGCCGTATCCTAATCCTAACCCTAAGCCTAACCCTCACCCTATGCTACCCTTGACTGCTTCTGCGTCCAATAGATTTCCTAAGCACTAGTGTTTTAAGGAACAGCTTAAAAAGAGAATCCTAATATTATTTCTTTATAATGGGTGTGTTCCTTATCTTATCCTAGTGTCTAAACTCTTCTCCATTGCTGGACCCCCAAATAATATTCCTTTACGTGCTAAGGGGTATATAGAGTGGGATAGGTTTAATAACTACCCTAACCCTAACGCGTACCCTAACCCTAACCCTTACCCTAACCCTAACATGTACCCTAATCCTAAACAATACCCTAAACCGAGCCCTAACCCTAACACTAACCCTAACCCTAACCCTAACCCATACCCTACGCCGTACCCGAATTCCTCCCCGAACCCGTAACCTAAGCCGTACCCTAAGCCTAACCCTAAGGCTAACCCTAACCCTAGGCTACCCTTGACTGCTTCTGCCTCCAATAGATTTCCTAAGCACTAGTGTTTTAAGGAACAGCTTAAAAAGAGAATCCTAATGTGATTTCTTTATAATGTGTGTGTTCCTTATATTATCTTAGTGTCTAAACTCTTCTTCATGGGTGGACCCCCATATAATATTCCTTTACGTGCTAAGGTGTATCTAGAGAGTGGGATAGGTTTAATAAGAACCCTAACCCTAACCCCTACCCTAACCCTAACACGTACCCTAATCATAACCCGTACCCTAAACGGAGCCCTAACCCTAACACTAACCCAAACCCTAACCCTAACCCATACCCTACGCCATACCTGAAGCCCTCTCCGAACCCGTACCGTAAGCCGTATCCTAATCCTAACCCTAAGCCTAACCCTCACCCTATGCTACCCTTGACTGCTTCTGCGTCCAATAGATTTCCTAAGCACTAGTGTTTTAAGGAACAGCTTAAAAAGAGAATCCTAATATTATTTCTTTATAATGGGTGTGTTCCTTATCTTATCCTAGTGTCTAAACTCTTCTCCATTGCTGGACCCCCAAATAATATTCCTTTACGTGCTAAGGGGTATATAGAGTGGGATAGGTTTAATAACTACCCTAACCCTAACGCGTACCCTAACCCTAACCCTTACCCTAACCCTAACATGTACCCTAATCCTAAACAATACCCTAAACCGAGCCCTAACCCTAACACTAACCCTAACCCTAACCCTAACCCATACCCTACGCCGTACCCGAAGCCTTCCCCGAACCCTTAACCTAAGCCGTACCCTAAGCCTAACCCTAACCCTAGGCTACCCTTGACTGCTTCTGCCTCCAATAGATTTCCTAAGCACTAGTGTTTTAAGGAACAGCGTAAAAAGAGAATCCTAATGTGATTTCTTTATAATGTGTGTGTTCCTTATATTATCTTAGTGTCTAAACTCTTCTTCATGTGTGCACCCCCAAATAATACTCCTTTACGTGCTAAGGTGTATCTAGAGAGTGGGATAGGTTTAATAAGTACCCTAACTCTAACGTGTACCCTATCCCTAACCCCTACCCTAACCCTAACACGTACCCTAATCCTAACCCATAACCTAACCCGAGACCTACCCTAACACTAACCCTAACCCTAACTCTAACCCATACGCTACGCCGTACCCGAAGCCCTCCCCGAACCCGTACCGTAAGCCGTATCCTAAGCCTAACCCTAAGCCTAACCCTAACCCAAGGCTACCCTTGACTGCTTCTGACTCCAATAGATTTCCTAAGCACTAGTGTTTTAAGGAACAGCTTAAAAAGAGAATCCTAATGTGATTTCTTTATAATGGGTGTGTTCCTTATCTTATCCTAGTGTCTAAACTCTTCTCCATGGCTGGACCCCCAAATAATATTCCTTTACGTGCTAAGGGGTATATAGAGAGTGGGATAGGTTTAATAACTACCCTAACCCTAACGCGTACCCTAACCCTAACCCCTACCCTAACCCTAACACGTACCCTAATCCTAAACCGTACCCTAAACCGAGCCCTAACCCTAACACTAACCCTAACCCTAACCCTAACCCATACCCTACGCCGTATCCGAAGCCCTCCCCAAACCCGTACCCTAAGCCGTACCCTAAGCCTAACCCTAAGCCGAACCCTAACCCTAGGCTACCCTTGACTGCTTCTGCCTCCAATAGATTTCCTACGCACTAGTGTTTTAAGGAACAGCTTAAAAAGAGAATCCTAATGTGATTTCTTTATAATGTGTGTGTTCCTTATATTATCTTAGTGTCTAAACTCTTCTCCATGGCTGGACCCCCAAATAATATTCCTTTACGTGCTAAGGTGTATCTAGAGAGTGGGATAGGTTTAATAACTACCCTAACTCTAACGTGTACCCTAACCCTAACCCCTACCCTAACCCTAACACGTACCCTAATCCTAACCCGTACCCTAAACCGAGACCTAACCCTAACACTAACCCCAACCCTAACCCTAACCCATACCCTACGCCGTACCCGAAGCCCTCCCCGAACCCGTAACCTAAGCCGTACCCTAAGCCTAACCCTAAGCCTAAACCTAACCCTAGGCTACCCTTGACTGCTTCTGCCGCCAATAGATTTCCTAAGCACTAGTGTTTTAAGGAACAGCTTAAAAAGAGAATCCTAAAGTGATTTCTTTATAATGTGTGTGTTCCTTATCTTATCCTAGTGTCTAAACTCTTCTCCATGGCTGGACCTCCAAATAATATTACTTTATGTTCTAAGGGGTATCTAGAGAGTGGGATAGGTTTAATAACTACCTTAACCCTAACGCGTACCGTAACCCTAACCCCTACCCTAACCCTAACACGTACCCTAATCCTAACCAATACCCTAAACCGAGCCCTAACCCTAACACTAACCCTAACCCTAACCCTAACCCATACCCTACGCCGTACCCGAAGCCTTCCCCGAACCCTTAACCTAAGCCGTACCCTAAGCCTAACCCTAACCCTAGGCTACCCTTGACTGCTTCTGCCTCCAATAGATTTCCTAAGCACTAGTGTTTTAAGGAACAGCGTAAAAAGAGAATCCTAATGTGATTTCTTTATAATGTGTGTGTTCCTTATATTATCTTAGTGTCTAAACTCTTCTTCATGTGTGCACCCCCAAATAATACTCCTTTACGTGCTAAGGTGTATCTAGAGAGTGGGATAGGTTTAATAAGTACCCTAACTCTAACGTGTACCCTATCCCTAACCCCTACCCTAACCCTAACACGTACCCTAATCCTAACCCATAACCTAACCCGAGACCTACCCTAACACTAACCCTAACCCTAACTCTAACCCATACGCTACGCCGTACCCGAAGCCCTCCCCGAACCCGTACCGTAAGCCGTATCCTAAGCCTAACCCTAAGCCTAACCCTAACCCAAGGCTACCCTTGACTGCTTCTGACTCCAATAGATTTCCTAAGCACTAGTGTTTTAAGGAACAGCTTAAAAAGAGAATCCTAATGTGATTTCTTTATAATGGGTGTGTTCCTTATCTTATCCTAGTGTCTAAACTCTTCTCCATGGCTGGACCCCCAAATAATATTCCTTTACGTGCTAAGGGGTATATAGAGAGTGGGATAGGTTTAATAACTACCCTAACCCTAACGCGTACCCTAACCCTAACCCCTACCCTAACCCTAACACGTACCCTAATCCTAAACCGTACCCTAAACCGAGCCCTAACCCTAACACTAACCCTAACCCTAACCCTAACCCATACCCTACGCCGTATCCGAAGCCCTCCCCAAACCCGTACCCTAAGCCGTACCCTAAGCCTAACCCTAAGCCGAACCCTAACCCTAGGCTACCCTTGACTGCTTCTGCCTCCAATAGATTTCCTACGCACTAGTGTTTTAAGGAACAGCTTAAAAAGAGAATCCTAATGTGATTTCTTTATAATGTGTGTGTTCCTTATATTATCTTAGTGTCTAAACTCTTCTCCATGGCTGGACCCCCAAATAATATTCCTTTACGTGCTAAGGTGTATCTAGAGAGTGGGATAGGTTTAATAACTACCCTAACTCTAACGTGTACCCTAACCCTAACCCCTACCCTAACCCTAACACGTACCCTAATCCTAACCCGTACCCTAAACCGAGACCTAACCCTAACACTAACCCCAACCCTAACCCTAACCCATACCCTACGCCGTACCCGAATTCCTCCCCGAACCCGTAACCTAAGCCGTACCCTAAGCCTAACCCTAAGGCTAACCCTAACCCTAGGCTACCCTTGACTGCTTCTGCCTCCAATAGATTTCCTAAGCACTAGTGTTTTAAGGAACAGCTTAAAAAGAGAATCCTAATGTGATTTCTTTATAATGTGTGTGTTCCTTATATTATCTTAGTGTCTAAACTCTTCTTCATGGGTGGACCCCCATATAATATTCCTTTACGTGCTAAGGTGTATCTAGAGAGTGGGATAGGTTTAATAAGAACCCTAACCCTAACCCCTACCCTAACCCTAACACGTACCCTAATCATAACCCGTACCCTAAACGGAGCCCTAACCCTAACACTAACCCAAACCCTAACCCTAACCCATACCCTACGCCATACCTGAAGCCCTCTCCGAACCCGTACCGTAAGCCGTATCCTAATCCTAACCCTAAGCCTAACCCTCACCCTATGCTACCCTTGACTGCTTCTGCGTCCAATAGATTTCCTAAGCACTAGTGTTTTAAGGAACAGCTTAAAAAGAGAATCCTAATATTATTTCTTTATAATGGGTGTGTTCCTTATCTTATCCTAGTGTCTAAACTCTTCTCCATTGCTGGACCCCCAAATAATATTCCTTTACGTGCTAAGGGGTATATAGAGTGGGATAGGTTTAATAACTACCCTAACCCTAACGCGTACCCTAACCCTAACCCTTACCCTAACCCTAACATGTACCCTAATCCTAAACAATACCCTAAACCGAGCCCTAACCCTAACACTAACCCTAACCCTAACCCTAACCCATACCCTACGCCGTACCCGAAGCCTTCCCCGAACCCTTAACCTAAGCCGTACCCTAAGCCTAACCCTAACCCTAGGCTACCCTTGACTGCTTCTGCCTCCAATAGATTTCCTAAGCACTAGTGTTTTAAGGAACAGCGTAAAAAGAGAATCCTAATGTGATTTCTTTATAATGTGTGTGTTCCTTATATTATCTTAGTGTCTAAACTCTTCTTCATGTGTGCACCCCCAAATAATACTCCTTTACGTGCTAAGGTGTATCTAGAGAGTGGGATAGGTTTAATAAGTACCCTAACTCTAACGTGTACCCTATCCCTAACCCCTACCCTAACCCTAACACGTACCCTAATCCTAACCCATAACCTAACCCGAGACCTACCCTAACACTAACCCTAACCCTAACTCTAACCCATACGCTACGCCGTACCCGAAGCCCTCCCCGAACCCGTACCGTAAGCCGTATCCTAAGCCTAACCCTAAGCCTAACCCTAACCCAAGGCTACCCTTGACTGCTTCTGACTCCAATAGATTTCCTAAGCACTAGTGTTTTAAGGAACAGCTTAAAAAGAGAATCCTAATGTGATTTCTTTATAATGGGTGTGTTCCTTATCTTATCCTAGTGTCTAAACTCTTCTCCATGGCTGGACCCCCAAATAATATTCCTTTACGTGCTAAGGGGTATATAGAGAGTGGGATAGGTTTAATAACTACCCTAACCCTAACGCGTACCCTAACCCTAACCCCTACCCTAACCCTAACACGTACCCTAATCCTAAACCGTACCCTAAACCGAGCCCTAACCCTAACACTAACCCTAACCCTAACCCTAACCCATACCCTACGCCGTATCCGAAGCCCTCCCCAAACCCGTACCCTAAGCCGTACCCTAAGCCTAACCCTAAGCCGAACCCTAACCCTAGGCTACCCTTGACTGCTTCTGCCTCCAATAGATTTCCTACGCACTAGTGTTTTAAGGAACAGCTTAAAAAGAGAATCCTAATGTGATTTCTTTATAATGTGTGTGTTCCTTATATTATCTTAGTGTCTAAACTCTTCTCCATGGCTGGACCCCCAAATAATATTCCTTTACGTGCTAAGGTGTATCTAGAGAGTGGGATAGGTTTAATAACTACCCTAACTCTAACGTGTACCCTAACCCTAACCCCTACCCTAACCCTAACACGTACCCTAATCCTAACCCGTACCCTAAACCGAGACCTAACCCTAACACTAACCCCAACCCTAACCCTAACCCATACCCTACGCCGTACCCGAAGCCCTCCCCGAACCCGTAACCTAAGCCGTACCCTAAGCCTAACCCTAAGCCTAAACCTAACCCTAGGCTACCCTTGACTGCTTCTGCCGCCAATAGATTTCCTAAGCACTAGTGTTTTAAGGAACAGCTTAAAAAGAGAATCCTAAAGTGATTTCTTTATAATGTGTGTGTTCCTTATCTTATCCTAGTGTCTAAACTCTTCTCCATGGCTGGACCTCCAAATAATATTACTTTATGTTCTAAGGGGTATCTAGAGAGTGGGATAGGTTTAATAACTACCTTAACCCTAACGCGTACCGTAACCCTAACCCCTACCCTAACCCTAACACGTACCCTAATCCTAACCAATACCCTAAACCGAGCCCTAACCCTAACACTAACCCTAACCCTAACCCTAACCCATACCCTACGCCGTACCCGAAGCCTTCCCCGAACCCTTAACCTAAGCCGTACCCTAAGCCTAACCCTAACCCTAGGCTACCCTTGACTGCTTCTGCCTCCAATAGATTTCCTAAGCACTAGTGTTTTAAGGAACAGCGTAAAAAGAGAATCCTAATGTGATTTCTTTATAATGTGTGTGTTCCTTATATTATCTTAGTGTCTAAACTCTTCTTCATGTGTGCACCCCCAAATAATACTCCTTTACGTGCTAAGGTGTATCTAGAGAGTGGGATAGGTTTAATAAGTACCCTAACTCTAACGTGTACCCTATCCCTAACCCCTACCCTAACCCTAACACGTACCCTAATCCTAACCCATAACCTAACCCGAGACCTACCCTAACACTAACCCTAACCCTAACTCTAACCCATACGCTACGCCGTACCCGAAGCCCTCCCCGAACCCGTACCGTAAGCCGTATCCTAAGCCTAACCCTAAGCCTAACCCTAACCCAAGGCTACCCTTGACTGCTTCTGACTCCAATAGATTTCCTAAGCACTAGTGTTTTAAGGAACAGCTTAAAAAGAGAATCCTAATGTGATTTCTTTATAATGGGTGTGTTCCTTATCTTATCCTAGTGTCTAAACTCTTCTCCATGGCTGGACCCCCAAATAATATTCCTTTACGTGCTAAGGGGTATATAGAGAGTGGGATAGGTTTAATAACTACCCTAACCCTAACGCGTACCCTAACCCTAACCCCTACCCTAACCCTAACACGTACCCTAATCCTAAACCGTACCCTAAACCGAGCCCTAACCCTAACACTAACCCTAACCCTAACCCTAACCCATACCCTACGCCGTATCCGAAGCCCTCCCCAAACCCGTACCCTAAGCCGTACCCTAAGCCTAACCCTAAGCCGAACCCTAACCCTAGGCTACCCTTGACTGCTTCTGCCTCCAATAGATTTCCTACGCACTAGTGTTTTAAGGAACAGCTTAAAAAGAGAATCCTAATGTGATTTCTTTATAATGTGTGTGTTCCTTATATTATCTTAGTGTCTAAACTCTTCTCCATGGCTGGACCCCCAAATAATATTCCTTTACGTGCTAAGATGTATCTAGAGAGTGGGATAGGTTTAATAACTACCCTAACTCTAACGTGTACCCTAACCCTAACCCCTACCCTAACCCTAACACGTACCCTAATCCTAACCCGTACCCTAAACCGAGACCTAACCCTAACACTAACCCCAACCCTAACCCTAACCCATACCCTACGCCGTACCCGAATTCCTCCCCGAACCCGTAACCTAAGCCGTACCCTAAGCCTAACCCTAAGGCTAACCCTAACCCTAGGCTACCCTTGACTGCTTCTGCCTCCAATAGATTTCCTAAGCACTAGTGTTTTAAGGAACAGCTTAAAAAGAGAATCCTAATGTGATTTCTTTATAATGTGTGTGTTCCTTATATTATCTTAGTGTCTAAACTCTTCTTCATGGGTGGACCCCCATATAATATTCCTTTACGTGCTAAGGTGTATCTAGAGAGTGGGATAGGTTTAATAAGAACCCTAACCCTAACCCCTACCCTAACCCTAACACGTACCCTAATCATAACCCGTACCCTAAACGGAGCCCTAACCCTAACACTAACCCAAACCCTAACCCTAACCCATACCCTACGCCATACCTGAAGCCCTCTCCGAACCCGTACCGTAAGCCGTATCCTAATCCTAACCCTAAGCCTAACCCTCACCCTATGCTACCCTTGACTGCTTCTGCGTCCAATAGATTTCCTAAGCACTAGTGTTTTAAGGAACAGCTTAAAAAGAGAATCCTAATATTATTTCTTTATAATGGGTGTGTTCCTTATCTTATCCTAGTGTCTAAACTCTTCTCCATTGCTGGACCCCCAAATAATATTCCTTTACGTGCTAAGGGGTATATAGAGTGGGATAGGTTTAATAACTACCCTAACCCTAACGCGTACCCTAACCCTAACCCTTACCCTAACCCTAACATGTACCCTAATCCTAAACAATACCCTAAACCGAGCCCTAACCCTAACACTAACCCTAACCCTAACCCTAACCCATACCCTACGCCGTACCCGAAGCCTTCCCCGAACCCTTAACCTAAGCCGTACCCTAAGCCTAACCCTAACCCTAGGCTACCCTTGACTGCTTCTGCCTCCAATAGATTTCCTAAGCACTAGTGTTTTAAGGAACAGCGTAAAAAGAGAATCCTAATGTGATTTCTTTATAATGTGTGTGTTCCTTATATTATCTTAGTGTCTAAACTCTTCTTCATGTGTGCACCCCCAAATAATACTCCTTTACGTGCTAAGGTGTATCTAGAGAGTGGGATAGGTTTAATAAGTACCCTAACTCTAACGTGTACCCTATCCCTAACCCCTACCCTAACCCTAACACGTACCCTAATCCTAACCCATAACCTAACCCGAGACCTACCCTAACACTAACCCTAACCCTAACTCTAACCCATACGCTACGCCGTACCCGAAGCCCTCCCCGAACCCGTACCGTAAGCCGTATCCTAAGCCTAACCCTAAGCCTAACCCTAACCCAAGGCTACCCTTGACTGCTTCTGACTCCAATAGATTTCCTAAGCACTAGTGTTTTAAGGAACAGCTTAAAAAGAGAATCCTAATGTGATTTCTTTATAATGGGTGTGTTCCTTATCTTATCCTAGTGTCTAAACTCTTCTCCATGGCTGGACCCCCAAATAATATTCCTTTACGTGCTAAGGGGTATATAGAGAGTGGGATAGGTTTAATAACTACCCTAACCCTAACGCGTACCCTAACCCTAACCCCTACCCTAACCCTAACACGTACCCTAATCCTAAACCGTACCCTAAACCGAGCCCTAACCCTAACACTAACCCTAACCCTAACCCTAACCCATACCCTACGCCGTATCCGAAGCCCTCCCCAAACCCGTACCCTAAGCCGTACCCTAAGCCTAACCCTAAGCCGAACCCTAACCCTAGGCTACCCTTGACTGCTTCTGCCTCCAATAGATTTCCTACGCACTAGTGTTTTAAGGAACAGCTTAAAAAGAGAATCCTAATGTGATTTCTTTATAATGTGTGTGTTCCTTATATTATCTTAGTGTCTAAACTCTTCTCCATGGCTGGACCCCCAAATAATATTCCTTTACGTGCTAAGGTGTATCTAGAGAGTGGGATAGGTTTAATAACTACCCTAACTCTAACGTGTACCCTAACCCTAACCCCTACCCTAACCCTAACACGTACCCTAATCCTAACCCGTACCCTAAACCGAGACCTAACCCTAACACTAACCCCAACCCTAACCCTAACCCATACCCTACGCCGTACCCGAAGCCCTCCCCGAACCCGTAACCTAAGCCGTACCCTAAGCCTAACCCTAAGCCTAAACCTAACCCTAGGCTACCCTTGACTGCTTCTGCCGCCAATAGATTTCCTAAGCACTAGTGTTTTAAGGAACAGCTTAAAAAGAGAATCCTAAAGTGATTTCTTTATAATGTGTGTGTTCCTTATCTTATCCTAGTGTCTAAACTCTTCTCCATGGCTGGACCTCCAAATAATATTACTTTATGTTCTAAGGGGTATCTAGAGAGTGGGATAGGTTTAATAACTACCTTAACCCTAACGCGTACCGTAACCCTAACCCCTACCCTAACCCTAACACGTACCCTAATCCTAACCAATACCCTAAACCGAGCCCTAACCCTAACACTAACCCTAACCCTAACCCTAACCCATACCCTACGCCGTACCCGAAGCCTTCCCCGAACCCTTAACCTAAGCCGTACCCTAAGCCTAACCCTAACCCTAGGCTACCCTTGACTGCTTCTGCCTCCAATAGATTTCCTAAGCACTAGTGTTTTAAGGAACAGCGTAAAAAGAGAATCCTAATGTGATTTCTTTATAATGTGTGTGTTCCTTATATTATCTTAGTGTCTAAACTCTTCTTCATGTGTGCACCCCCAAATAATACTCCTTTACGTGCTAAGGTGTATCTAGAGAGTGGGATAGGTTTAATAAGTACCCTAACTCTAACGTGTACCCTATCCCTAACCCCTACCCTAACCCTAACACGTACCCTAATCCTAACCCATAACCTAACCCGAGACCTACCCTAACACTAACCCTAACCCTAACTCTAACCCATACGCTACGCCGTACCCGAAGCCCTCCCCGAACCCGTACCGTAAGCCGTATCCTAAGCCTAACCCTAAGCCTAACCCTAACCCAAGGCTACCCTTGACTGCTTCTGACTCCAATAGATTTCCTAAGCACTAGTGTTTTAAGGAACAGCTTAAAAAGAGAATCCTAATGTGATTTCTTTATAATGGGTGTGTTCCTTATCTTATCCTAGTGTCTAAACTCTTCTCCATGGCTGGACCCCTAAATAATATTCCTTTACGTGCTAAGGGGTATATAGAGAGTGGGATAGGTTTAATAACTACCCTAACCCTAACGCGTACCCTAACCCTAACCCCTACCCTAACCCTAACACGTACCCTAATCCTAAACCGTACCCTAAACCGAGCCCTAACCCTAACACTAACCCTAACCCTAACCCTAACCCATACCCTACGCCGTATCCGAAGCCCTCCCCAAACCCGTACCCTAAGCCGTACCCTAAGCCTAACCCTAAGCCGAACCCTAACCCTAGGCTACCCTTGACTGCTTCTGCCTCCAATAGATTTCCTACGCACTAGTGTTTTAAGGAACAGCTTAAAAAGAGAATCCTAATGTGATTTCTTTATAATGTGTGTGTTCCTTATATTATCTTAGTGTCTAAACTCTTCTCCATGGCTGGACCCCCAAATAATATTCCTTTACGTGCTAAGGTGTATCTAGAGAGTGGGATAGGTTTAATAACTACCCTAACTCTAACGTGTACCCTAACCCTAACCCCTACCCTAACCCTAACACGTACCCTAATCCTAACCCGTACCCTAAACCGAGACCTAACCCTAACACTAACCCCAACCCTAACCCTAACCCATACCCTACGCCGTACCCGAATTCCTCCCCGAACCCGTAACCTAAGCCGTACCCTAAGCCTAACCCTAAGGCTAACCCTAACCCTAGGCTACCCTTGACTGCTTCTGCCTCCAATAGATTTCCTAAGCACTAGTGTTTTAAGGAACAGCTTAAAAAGAGAATCCTAATGTGATTTCTTTATAATGTGTGTGTTCCTTATATTATCTTAGTGTCTAAACTCTTCTTCATGGGTGGACCCCCATATAATATTCCTTTACGTGCTAAGGTGTATCTAGAGAGTGGGATAGGTTTAATAAGAACCCTAACCCTAACCCCTACCCTAACCCTAACACGTACCCTAATCATAACCCGTACCCTAAACGGAGCCCTAACCCTAACACTAACCCAAACCCTAACCCTAACCCATACCCTACGCCATACCTGAAGCCCTCTCCGAACCCGTACCGTAAGCCGTATCCTAATCCTAACCCTAAGCCTAACCCTCACCCTATGCTACCCTTGACTGCTTCTGCGTCCAATAGATTTCCTAAGCACTAGTGTTTTAAGGAACAGCTTAAAAAGAGAATCCTAATATTATTTCTTTATAATGGGTGTGTTCCTTATCTTATCCTAGTGTCTAAACTCTTCTCCATTGCTGGACCCCCAAATAATATTCCTTTACGTGCTAAGGGGTATATAGAGTGGGATAGGTTTAATAACTACCCTAACCCTAACGCGTACCCTAACCCTAACCCTTACCCTAACCCTAACATGTACCCTAATCCTAAACAATACCCTAAACCGAGCCCTAACCCTAACACTAACCCTAACCCTAACCCTAACCCATACCCTACGCCGTACCCGAAGCCTTCCCCGAACCCTTAACCTAAGCCGTACCCTAAGCCTAACCCTAACCCTAGGCTACCCTTGACTGCTTCTGCCTCCAATAGATTTCCTAAGCACTAGTGTTTTAAAGGAACAGCGTAAAAAGAGAATCCTAATGTGATTTCTTTATAATGTGTGTGTTCCTTATATTATCTTAGTGTCTAAACTCTTCTTCATGTGTGCACCCCCAAATAATACTCCTTTACGTGCTAAGGTGTATCTAGAGAGTGGGATAGGTTTAATAAGTACCCTAACTCTAACGTGTACCCTATCCCTAACCCCTACCCTAACCCTAACACGTACCCTAATCCTAACCCATAACCTAACCCGAGACCTACCCTAACACTAACCCTAACCCTAACTCTAACCCATACGCTACGCCGTACCCGAAGCCCTCCCCGAACCCGTACCGTAAGCCGTATCCTAAGCCTAACCCTAAGCCTAACCCTAACCCAAGGCTACCCTTGACTGCTTCTGACTCCAATAGATTTCCTAAGCACTAGTGTTTTAAGGAACAGCTTAAAAAGAGAATCCTAATGTGATTTCTTTATAATGGGTGTGTTCCTTATCTTATCCTAGTGTCTAAACTCTTCTCCATGGCTGGACCCCCAAATAATATTCCTTTACGTGCTAAGGGGTATATAGAGAGTGGGATAGGTTTAATAACTACCCTAACCCTAACGCGTACCCTAACCCTAACCCCTACCCTAACCCTAACACGTACCCTAATCCTAAACCGTACCCTAAACCGAGCCCTAACCCTAA
The DNA here is from genome assembly GCF_965194825.1 of Balaenoptera physalus. Taxonomy (NCBI): domain Eukaryota; kingdom Metazoa; phylum Chordata; class Mammalia; order Artiodactyla; family Balaenopteridae; genus Balaenoptera; species Balaenoptera physalus. The sequence goes on along the minus strand of NW_028126410.1, from coordinate 896,199 downwards.
CACTAACCCTAACCCTAACCCTAACCCATACCCTACGCCGTATCCGAAGCCCTCCCCAAACCCGTACCCTAAGCCGTACCCTAAGCCTAACCCTAAGCCGAACCCTAACCCTAGGCTACCCTTGACTGCTTCTGCCTCCAATAGATTTCCTACGCACTAGTGTTTTAAGGAACAGCTTAAAAAGAGAATCCTAATGTGATTTCTTTATAATGTGTGTGTTCCTTATATTATCTTAGTGTCTAAACTCTTCTCCATGGCTGGACCCCCAAATAATATTCCTTTACGTGCTAAGGTGTATCTAGAGAGTGGGATAGGTTTAATAACTACCCTAACTCTAACGTGTACCCTAACCCTAACCCCTACCCTAACCCTAACACGTACCCTAATCCTAACCCGTACCCTAAACCGAGACCTAACCCTAACACTAACCCCAACCCTAACCCTAACCCATACCCTACGCCGTACCCGAAGCCCTCCCCGAACCCGTAACCTAAGCCGTACCCTAAGCCTAACCCTAAGCCTAAACCTAACCCTAGGCTACCCTTGACTGCTTCTGCCGCCAATAGATTTCCTAAGCACTAGTGTTTTAAGGAACAGCTTAAAAAGAGAATCCTAAAGTGATTTCTTTATAATGTGTGTGTTCCTTATCTTATCCTAGTGTCTAAACTCTTCTCCATGGCTGGACCTCCAAATAATATTACTTTATGTTCTAAGGGGTATCTAGAGAGTGGGATAGGTTTAATAACTACCTTAACCCTAACGCGTACCGTAACCCTAACCCCTACCCTAACCCTAACACGTACCCTAATCCTAACCAATACCCTAAACCGAGCCCTAACCCTAACACTAACCCTAACCCTAACCCTAACCCATACCCTACGCCGTACCCGAAGCCTTCCCCGAACCCTTAAACTAAGCCGTACCCTAAGCCTAACCCTAACCCTAGGCTACCCTTGACTGCTTCTGCCTCCAATAGATTTCCTAAGCACTAGTGTTTTAAGGAACAGCGTAAAAAGAGAATCCTAATGTGATTTCTTTATAATGTGTGTGTTCCTTATATTATCTTAGTGTCTAAACTCTTCTTCATGTGTGCACCCCCAAATAATACTCCTTTACGTGCTAAGGTGTATCTAGAGAGTGGGATAGGTTTAATAAGTACCCTAACTCTAACGTGTACCCTATCCCTAACCCCTACCCTAACCCTAACACGTACCCTAATCCTAACCCATAACCTAACCCGAGACCTACCCTAACACTAACCCTAACCCTAACTCTAACCCATACGCTACGCCGTACCCGAAGCCCTCCCCGAACCCGTACCGTAAGCCGTATCCTAAGCCTAACCCTAAGCCTAACCCTAACCCAAGGCTACCCTTGACTGCTTCTGACTCCAATAGATTTCCTAAGCACTAGTGTTTTAAGGAACAGCTTAAAAAGAGAATCCTAATGTGATTTCTTTATAATGGGTGTGTTCCTTATCTTATCCTAGTGTCTAAACTCTTCTCCATGGCTGGACCCCCAAATAATATTCCTTTACGTGCTAAGGGGTATATAGAGAGTGGGATAGGTTTAATAACTACCCTAACCCTAACGCGTACCCTAACCCTAACCCCTACCCTAACCCTAACACGTACCCTAATCCTAAACCGTACCCTAAACCGAGCCCTAACCCTAACACTAACCCTAACCCTAACCCTAACCCATACCCTACGCCGTATCCGAAGCCCTCCCCAAACCCGTACCCTAAGCCGTACCCTAAGCCTAACCCTAAGCCGAACCCTAACCCTAGGCTACCCTTGACTGCTTCTGCCTCCAATAGATTTCCTACGCACTAGTGTTTTAAGGAACAGCTTAAAAAGAGAATCCTAATGTGATTTCTTTATAATGTGTGTGTTCCTTATATTATCTTAGTGTCTAAACTCTTCTCCATGGCTGGACCCCCAAATAATATTCCTTTACGTGCTAAGGTGTATCTAGAGAGTGGGATAGGTTTAATAACTACCCTAACTCTAACGTGTACCCTAACCCTAACCCCTACCCTAACCCTAACACGTACCCTAATCCTAACCCGTACCCTAAACCGAGACCTAACCCTAACACTAACCCCAACCCTAACCCTAACCCATACCCTACGCCGTACCCGAATTCCTCCCCGAACCCGTAACCTAAGCCGTACCCTAAGCCTAACCCTAAGGCTAACCCTAACCCTAGGCTACCCTTGACTGCTTCTGCCTCCAATAGATTTCCTAAGCACTAGTGTTTTAAGGAACAGCTTAAAAAGAGAATCCTAATGTGATTTCTTTATAATGTGTGTGTTCCTTATATTATCTTAGTGTCTAAACTCTTCTTCATGGGTGGACCCCCATATAATATTCCTTTACGTGCTAAGGTGTATCTAGAGAGTGGGATAGGTTTAATAAGAACCCTAACCCTAACCCCTACCCTAACCCTAACACGTACCCTAATCATAACCCGTACCCTAAACGGAGCCCTAACCCTAACACTAACCCAAACCCTAACCCTAACCCATACCCTACGCCATACCTGAAGCCCTCTCCGAACCCGTACCGTAAGCCGTATCCTAATCCTAACCCTAAGCCTAACCCTCACCCTATGCTACCCTTGACTGCTTCTGCGTCCAATAGATTTCCTAAGCACTAGTGTTTTAAGGAACAGCTTAAAAAGAGAATCCTAATATTATTTCTTTATAATGGGTGTGTTCCTTATCTTATCCTAGTGTCTAAACTCTTCTCCATTGCTGGACCCCCAAATAATATTCCTTTACGTGCTAAGGGGTATATAGAGTGGGATAGGTTTAATAACTACCCTAACCCTAACGCGTACCCTAACCCTAACCCTTACCCTAACCCTAACATGTACCCTAATCCTAAACAATACCCTAAACCGAGCCCTAACCCTAACACTAACCCTAACCCTAACCCTAACCCATACCCTACGCCGTACCCGAAGCCTTCCCCGAACCCTTAACCTAAGCCGTACCCTAAGCCTAACCCTAACCCTAGGCTACCCTTGACTGCTTCTGCCTCCAATAGATTTCCTAAGCACTAGTGTTTTAAAGGAACAGCGTAAAAAGAGAATCCTAATGTGATTTCTTTATAATGTGTGTGTTCCTTATATTATCTTAGTGTCTAAACTCTTCTTCATGTGTGCACCCCCAAATAATACTCCTTTACGTGCTAAGGTGTATCTAGAGAGTGGGATAGGTTTAATAAGTACCCTAACTCTAACGTGTACCCTATCCCTAACCCCTACCCTAACCCTAACACGTACCCTAATCCTAACCCATAACCTAACCCGAGACCTACCCTAACACTAACCCTAACCCTAACTCTAACCCATACGCTACGCCGTACCCGAAGCCCTCCCCGAACCCGTACCGTAAGCCGTATCCTAAGCCTAACCCTAAGCCTAACCCTAACCCAAGGCTACCCTTGACTGCTTCTGACTCCAATAGATTTCCTAAGCACTAGTGTTTTAAGGAACAGCTTAAAAAGAGAATCCTAATGTGATTTCTTTATAATGGGTGTGTTCCTTATCTTATCCTAGTGTCTAAACTCTTCTCCATGGCTGGACCCCCAAATAATATTCCTTTACGTGCTAAGGGGTATATAGAGAGTGGGATAGGTTTAATAACTACCCTAACCCTAACGCGTACCCTAACCCTAACCCCTACCCTAACCCTAACACGTACCCTAATCCTAAACCGTACCCTAAACCGAGCCCTAACCCTAACACTAACCCTAACCCTAACCCTAACCCATACCCTACGCCGTATCCGAAGCCCTCCCCAAACCCGTACCCTAAGCCGTACCCTAAGCCTAACCCTAAGCCGAACCCTAACCCTAGGCTACCCTTGACTGCTTCTGCCTCCAATAGATTTCCTACGCACTAGTGTTTTAAGGAACAGCTTAAAAAGAGAATCCTAATGTGATTTCTTTATAATGTGTGTGTTCCTTATATTATCTTAGTGTCTAAACTCTTCTCCATGGCTGGACCCCCAAATAATATTCCTTTACGTGCTAAGGTGTATCTAGAGAGTGGGATAGGTTTAATAACTACCCTAACTCTAACGTGTACCCTAACCCTAACCCCTACCCTAACCCTAACACGTACCCTAATCCTAACCCGTACCCTAAACCGAGACCTAACCCTAACACTAACCCCAACCCTAACCCTAACCCATACCCTACGCCGTACCCGAAGCCCTCCCCGAACCCGTAACCTAAGCCGTACCCTAAGCCTAACCCTAAGCCTAAACCTAACCCTAGGCTACCCTTGACTGCTTCTGCCGCCAATAGATTTCCTAAGCACTAGTGTTTTAAGGAACAGCTTAAAAAGAGAATCCTAAAGTGATTTCTTTATAATGTGTGTGTTCCTTATCTTATCCTAGTGTCTAAACTCTTCTCCATGGCTGGACCTCCAAATAATATTACTTTATGTTCTAAGGGGTATCTAGAGAGTGGGATAGGTTTAATAACTACCTTAACCCTAACGCGTACCGTAACCCTAACCCCTACCCTAACCCTAACACGTACCCTAATCCTAACCAATACCCTAAACCGAGCCCTAACCCTAACACTAACCCTAACCCTAACCCTAACCCATACCCTACGCCGTACCCGAAGCCTTCCCCGAACCCTTAACCTAAGCCGTACCCTAAGCCTAACCCTAACCCTAGGCTACCCTTGACTGCTTCTGCCTCCAATAGATTTCCTAAGCACTAGTGTTTTAAGGAACAGCGTAAAAAGAGAATCCTAATGTGATTTCTTTATAATGTGTGTGTTCCTTATATTATCTTAGTGTCTAAACTCTTCTTCATGTGTGCACCCCCAAATAATACTCCTTTACGTGCTAAGGTGTATCTAGAGAGTGGGATAGGTTTAATAAGTACCCTAACTCTAACGTGTACCCTATCCCTAACCCCTACCCTAACCCTAACACGTACCCTAATCCTAACCCATAACCTAACCCGAGACCTACCCTAACACTAACCCTAACCCTAACTCTAACCCATACGCTACGCCGTACCCGAAGCCCTCCCCGAACCCGTACCGTAAGCCGTATCCTAAGCCTAACCCTAAGCCTAACCCTAACCCAAGGCTACCCTTGACTGCTTCTGACTCCAATAGATTTCCTAAGCACTAGTGTTTTAAGGAACAGCTTAAAAAGAGAATCCTAATGTGATTTCTTTATAATGGGTGTGTTCCTTATCTTATCCTAGTGTCTAAACTCTTCTCCATGGCTGGACCCCCAAATAATATTCCTTTACGTGCTAAGGGGTATATAGAGAGTGGGATAGGTTTAATAACTACCCTAACCCTAACGCGTACCCTAACCCTAACCCCTACCCTAACCCTAACACGTACCCTAATCCTAAACCGTACCCTAAACCGAGCCCTAACCCTAACACTAACCCTAACCCTAACCCTAACCCATACCCTACGCCGTATCCGAAGCCCTCCCCAAACCCGTACCCTAAGCCGTACCCTAAGCCTAACCCTAAGCCGAACCCTAACCCTAGGCTACCCTTGACTGCTTCTGCCTCCAATAGATTTCCTACGCACTAGTGTTTTAAGGAACAGCTTAAAAAGAGAATCCTAATGTGATTTCTTTATAATGTGTGTGTTCCTTATATTATCTTAGTGTCTAAACTCTTCTCCATGGCTGGACCCCCAAATAATATTCCTTTACGTGCTAAGGTGTATCTAGAGAGTGGGATAGGTTTAATAACTACCCTAACTCTAACGTGTACCCTAACCCTAACCCCTACCCTAACCCTAACACGTACCCTAATCCTAACCCGTACCCTAAACCGAGACCTAACCCTAACACTAACCCCAACCCTAACCCTAACCCATACCCTACGCCGTACCCGAAGCCCTCCCCGAACCCGTAACCTAAGCCGTACCCTAAGCCTAACCCTAAGCCTAAACCTAACCCTAGGCTACCCTTGACTGCTTCTGCCGCCAATAGATTTCCTAAGCACTAGTGTTTTAAGGAACAGCTTAAAAAGAGAATCCTAAAGTGATTTCTTTATAATGTGTGTGTTCCTTATCTTATCCTAGTGTCTAAACTCTTCTCCATGGCTGGACCTCCAAATAATATTACTTTATGTTCTAAGGGGTATCTAGAGAGTGGGATAGGTTTAATAACTACCTTAACCCTAACGCGTACCGTAACCCTAACCCCTACCCTAACCCTAACACGTACCCTAATCCTAACCAATACCCTAAACCGAGCCCTAACCCTAACACTAACCCTAACCCTAACCCTAACCCATACCCTACGCCGTACCCGAAGCCTTCCCCGAACCCTTAACCTAAGCCGTACCCTAAGCCTAACCCTAACCCTAGGCTACCCTTGACTGCTTCTGCCTCCAATAGATTTCCTAAGCACTAGTGTTTTAAGGAACAGCGTAAAAAGAGAATCCTAATGTGATTTCTTTATAATGTGTGTGTTCCTTATATTATCTTAGTGTCTAAACTCTTCTTCATGTGTGCACCCCCAAATAATACTCCTTTACGTGCTAAGGTGTATCTAGAGAGTGGGATAGGTTTAATAAGTACCCTAACTCTAACGTGTACCCTATCCCTAACCCCTACCCTAACCCTAACACGTACCCTAATCCTAACCCATAACCTAACCCGAGACCTACCCTAACACTAACCCTAACCCTAACTCTAACCCATACGCTACGCCGTACCCGAAGCCCTCCCCGAACCCGTACCGTAAGCCGTATCCTAAGCCTAACCCTAAGCCTAACCCTAACCCAAGGCTACCCTTGACTGCTTCTGACTCCAATAGATTTCCTAAGCACTAGTGTTTTAAGGAACAGCTTAAAAAGAGAATCCTAATGTGATTTCTTTATAATGGGTGTGTTCCTTATCTTATCCTAGTGTCTAAACTCTTCTCCATGGCTGGACCCCCAAATAATATTCCTTTACGTGCTAAGGGGTATATAGAGAGTGGGATAGGTTTAATAACTACCCTAACCCTAACGCGTACCCTAACCCTAACCCCTACCCTAACCCTAACACGTACCCTAATCCTAAACCGTACCCTAAACCGAGCCCTAACCCTAACACTAACCCTAACCCTAACCCTAACCCATACCCTACGCCGTATTCGAAGCCCTCCCCAAACCCGTACCCTAAGCCGTACCCTAAGCCTAACCCTAAGCCGAACCCTAACCCTAGGCTACCCTTGACTGCTTCTGCCTCCAATAGATTTCCTACGCACTAGTGTTTTAAGGAACAGCTTAAAAAGAGAATCCTAATGTGATTTCTTTATAATGTGTGTGTTCCTTATATTATCTTAGTGTCTAAACTCTTCTCCATGGCTGGACCCCCAAATAATATTCCTTTACGTGCTAAGGTGTATCTAGAGAGTGGGATAGGTTTAATAACTACCCTAACTCTAACGTGTACCCTAACCCTAACCCCTACCCTAACCCTAACACGTACCCTAATCCTAACCCGTACCCTAAACCGAGACCTAACCCTAACACTAACCCCAACCCTAACCCTAACCCATACCCTACGCCGTACCCGAATTCCTCCCCGAACCCGTAACCTAAGCCGTACCCTAAGCCTAACCCTAAGGCTAACCCTAACCCTAGGCTACCCTTGACTGCTTCTGCCTCCAATAGATTTCCTAAGCACTAGTGTTTTAAGGAACAGCTTAAAAAGAGAATCCTAATGTGATTTCTTTATAATGTGTGTGTTCCTTATATTATCTTAGTGTCTAAACTCTTCTTCATGGGTGGACCCCCATATAATATTCCTTTACGTGCTAAGGTGTATCTAGAGAGTGGGATAGGTTTAATAAGAACCCTAACCCTAACCCCTACCCTAACCCTAACACGTACCCTAATCATAACCCGTACCCTAAACGGAGCCCTAACCCTAACACTAACCCAAACCCTAACCCTAACCCATACCCTACGCCATACCTGAAGCCCTCTCCGAACCCGTACCGTAAGCCGTATCCTAATCCTAACCCTAAGCCTAACCCTCACCCTATGCTACCCTTGACTGCTTCTGCGTCCAATAGATTTCCTAAGCACTAGTGTTTTAAGGAACAGCTTAAAAAGAGAATCCTAATATTATTTCTTTATAATGGGTGTGTTCCTTATCTTATCCTAGTGTCTAAACTCTTCTCCATTGCTGGACCCCCAAATAATATTCCTTTACGTGCTAAGGGGTATATAGAGTGGGATAGGTTTAATAACTACCCTAACCCTAACGCGTACCCTAACCCTAACCCTTACCCTAACCCTAACATGTACCCTAATCCTAAACAATACCCTAAACCGAGCCCTAACCCTAACACTAACCCTAACCCTAACCCTAACCCATACCCTACGCCGTACCCGAAGCCTTCCCCGAACCCTTAACCTAAGCCATACCCTAAGCCTAACCCTAACCCTAGGCTACCCTTGACTGCTTCTGCCTCCAATAGATTTCCTAAGCACTAGTGTTTTAAGGAACAGCGTAAAAAGAGAATCCTAATGTGATTTCTTTATAATGTGTGTGTTCCTTATATTATCTTAGTGTCTAAACTCTTCTTCATGTGTGCACCCCCAAATAATACTCCTTTACGTGCTAAGGTGTATCTAGAGAGTGGGATAGGTTTAATAAGTACCCTAACTCTAACGTGTACCCTATCCCTAACCCCTACCCTAACCCTAACACGTACCCTAATCCTAACCCATAACCTAACCCGAGACCTACCCTAACACTAACCCTAACCCTAACTCTAACCCATACGCTACGCCGTACCCGAAGCCCTCCCCGAACCCGTACCGTAAGCCGTATCCTAAGCCTAACCCTAAGCCTAACCCTAACCCAAGGCTACCCTTGACTGCTTCTGACTCCAATAGATTTCCTAAGCACTAGTGTTTTAAGGAACAGCTTAAAAAGAGAATCCTAATGTGATTTCTTTATAATGGGTGTGTTCCTTATCTTATCCTAGTGTCTAAACTCTTCTCCATGGCTGGACCCCCAAATAATATTCCTTTACGTGCTAAGGGGTATATAGAGAGTGGGATAGGTTTAATAACTACCCTAACCCTAACGCGTACCCTAACCCTAACCCCTACCCTAACCCTAACACGTACCCTAATCCTAAACCGTACCCTAAACCGAGCCCTAACCCTAACACTAACCCTAACCCTAACCCTAACCCATACCCTACGCCGTATCCGAAGCCCTCCCCAAACCCGTACCCTAAGCCGTACCCTAAGCCTAACCCTAAGCCGAACCCTAACCCTAGGCTACCCTTGACTGCTTCTGCCTCCAATAGATTTCCTACGCACTAGTGTTTTAAGGAACAGCTTAAAAAGAGAATCCTAATGTGATTTCTTTATAATGTGTGTGTTCCTTATATTATCTTAGTGTCTAAACTCTTCTCCATGGCTGGACCCCCAAATAATATTCCTTTACGTGCTAAGGTGTATCTAGAGAGTGGGATAGGTTTAATAACTACCCTAACTCTAACGTGTACCCTAACCCTAACCCCTACCCTAACCCTAACACGTACCCTAATCCTAACCCGTACCCTAAACCGAGACCTAACCCTAACACTAACCCCAACCCTAACCCTAACCCATACCCTACGCCGTACCCGAAGCCCTCCCCGAACCCGTAACCTAAGCCGTACCCTAAGCCTAACCCTAAGCCTAAACCTAACCCTAGGCTACCCTTGACTGCTTCTGCCGCCAATAGATTTCCTAAGCACTAGTGTTTTAAGGAACAGCTTAAAAAGAGAATCCTAAAGTGATTTCTTTATAATGTGTGTGTTCCTTATCTTATCCTAGTGTCTAAACTCTTCTCCATGGCTGGACCTCCAAATAATATTACTTTATGTTCTAAGGGGTATCTAGAGAGTGGGATAGGTTTAATAACTACCTTAACCCTAACGCGTACCGTAACCCTAACCCCTACCCTAACCCTAACACGTACCCTAATCCTAACCAATACCCTAAACCGAGCCCTAACCCTAACACTAACCCTAACCCTAACCCTAACCCATACCCTACGCCGTACCCGAAGCCCTCCCCGAAACCGTACCCTAAGCCGTACCCTAAGCCTAACCCTAAGCCTAACCCTAACCCTAGGCTACCCTTTACTGCTTCTGCCTCCAATAGATTTCCTAAGCACTAGTGTTTTAAGGAACAGCATAAAAAGAGAATCCTAATGTGATTTCTTTATAATGGGTGTGTTCCTTATCTTATCCTAGTGTTTAACTCTTCTCCATGGCTGGACCCTCAAATAATATTCTTTACGTGCTAAGGGGTATCTAGAGAGTGGGATAGGTTTAATAACTACCCTAACCCTAACACGTACCCTAACCCTAACCCCTACCCTAACCCTAACACGTACCCTAATCCTAAACCGTACCCTAAATCGAGCCCTAACCCTAACACTAACCCTAACCCTAACCCTAACCCATACCCTACGCCGTACCCGAAGCCCTCCCCGTACCCGTACCCTAAGCCGTACCCTAAGCCTAACCCTAAGCCTAACCCTAACCCTAGGCTACCCTTGACTGCTTCTGCCTCCAATAGATTTCCTAAGCACTAGTGTTTTAAGGAACAGCTTAAAAAGAGAATCCTAATGTGATTTCTTTATAATGGGTGTGTTCCTTATCTTATCCTAGTGTCTAAACTCTTCTCCATGGCTGGACCCCCAAATAATATTCCTTTACGTGCTAAGGGGTATCTAGAGAGTGGGATAGGTTTAATAACAACCCTAACCCTAACACGTACCCTAACCCTAACCCCTACCCTAACCCTAACACGTACCCTAAACCTAAACCGTACCCTAAACCGAGCCCTAACCCTAACACTAACCCTAACCCTAACCCATACCCTACGCCGTACACGAAGCCCTCCCCGAACCCGAACCCTAAGCCGTACCCTTAGCCTAACCCTAAGCCTAACCCTAACCCTAGGCTACCCTTGACTGCTTCTGCCTCCAATAGATTTCCTAAGCACTAGTGTTTTAAGGAACAGCTTAAAAAGAGAATCCTAATGTGATTTCTCTATAAAGGGTGTGTTCCTTATCTTAGCCTAGTGTCTAAACTCTTCTCCATGGCTGTACCCACCAATAATATTCCTTTACGTGCTAAGGGGTATCTAGAGAGTGGGATAGGTTTAATAACTACCCTAACCCTAATGCGTACCCTAACCCTAACCCCTACCCTAACCCTAACACGTACCCTAATCCTAAGCCGTACACTAAACCGAGCCCTAACATTAACACTAACCCTAACCCTAACTCATACACTACACTGTACCCGAAGCCCTCCCCGAACCCGTACCCTAAGCCTTACCCTAAGCCTAACACTAACCCTAGGCTACCCTTGACTGCTTCTGCCTCCAATAGATTTCCTAAGCACTAGTGTTTTAAGGAAGAGCTGAAAAAGAGAATCCTAATGTGATTTCTTTATAATGTGTGTGTTCCTTATCTTATCCTAGTGTCTAAACTCTTCTCCATGGCTGGATGCCCAAATAATATTCCTTTACGTGCTAAGGGGTATCTAGAGAGTGGGATAGGTTTAATAAGCCTAACCCTAACACGTACCCTAACCCTAACCCCTAACCTAACGCTAACACGTACCCTAATTCTAAACCGTACCCTAAACCGAGCCCTAACCCTAACACTAACCCTAACCCTAACCCTAACCCATACACTACACCGTACCCGAAGCCCACCCCGAACCCGTACCCTAAGCCTTACCCTAAGCCTAACCCTAAACCTAGGCTACCCTTGACTGCTTCTGCCTCCAATAGATTTCCTAAGCACTAGTGTTTTAAGGAACAGCTTAAAAAGAGAATCCTAATGTGATTTATTTATAATGGGTGTGTTCCTTATCTTATCCTAGTGTCTAAACTCTTCTCCATGGCTGGACCTCCAAATAATATTCCTTTACGTGCTAAGGGGTATCTAGAGAGTGGGATAGGTTTAATAACTACCCTAACACTAACGCATACCCTAAGCCTAACCCTTACCCTAACCCTAACACGTACCCTAATCCTAACCAATACACTAAACCGAGCCCTAACCCTAACACTAACCCTAACCCTAAACCTAACCCATACCCTACGCCGTACCCGAAGCCCTCCCCGAACCCGTACCCTAAGCCGTACCCTAAGCCGTACCCTAAGTGTAACCCTAACCCTAGGCTACCCTTGACTGCTTCTGCCTCCAATAGATTTCCTAAGCAGTAGTGTTTTAAGGAACAGCTTAAAAAGAGAATCCTAATGTGATTTCTTTATAATGGGTGTGTTCCTTATCTTATCCTAGTGTCTAAACTCTTCTCCATGGCTGGACCACCAAATAATATTCCTTTACGTGCTAAGGGGTATATAGAGAGTGGGATAGGTTTAATAACTACCCTAACCCTAACGCGTACCCTAACCCTAACCCCTACCGTAACCCTAACACGTACCCTAATCCTAAACAATACCCTAAACCGAGCCCTAACCCTAACACTAACCCTAACCCTATCCCTAACCCATACCCTACGCCGTACCTGAATTCCTCCCCGAACCCGTAACCTAAGCCGTACCCTAAGCCTAACCCTAAGCCTAAACCTAACCCTAGGCTACCCTTGACTGCTTCTGCCTCCAATAGATTTCCTAAGCACTAGTGTTTTAAGGAACAGCTTAAAAAGAGAATCCTAATGTGATTTCTTTATAATGTGTGTGTTCCTTATATTATCTTAGTGTCTAAACTCTTCTTCATGGGTGGACCCCCAAATAATATTCCTTTACGTGCTAAGGTGTATCTAGAGAGTGGGATAGGTTTAATAAGAACCCTAACCCTAACCCCTACCCTAACCCTAACACGTACCCTAATCATAACCCGTACCCTAAACGGAGCCCTAACCCTAACACTAACCCAAACCCTAACCCTAACCCATACCCTACGCCATACCTGAAGCCCTCTCCGAACCCGTACCGTAAGCCGTATCCTAATCCTAACCCTAAGCCTAACCCTCACCCTATGCTACCCTTGACTGCTTCTGCGTCCAATAGATTTCCTAAGCACTAGTGTTTTAAGGAACAGCTTAAAAAGAGAATCCTAATGTTATTTCTTTATAATGGGTGTGTTCCTTATCTTATCCTAGTGTCTAAACTCTTCTCCATTGCTGGACCCCCAAATAATATTCCTTTACGTGCTAAGGGGTATATAGAGTGGGATAGGTTTAATAACTACCCTAACCCTAACGCGTACCCTAACCCTAACCCTTACCCTAACCCTAACATGTACCCTAATCTTAAACAATACACTAAACCGAGCCCTAACCCTAACACTAACCCTAACACTAACCCTAACCCATACCCTACGCCGTACCCGAAGCCTTCCCCGAACCCTTAACCTAAGCCGTACCCTAAGCCTAACCCTAACCCTAGGCTACCCTTGACTGCTTCTGCCTCCAATAGATTTCCTAAGCACTAGTGTTTTAAGGAACAGCGTAAAAAGAGAATCCTAATGTGATTTCTTTATAATGTGTGTGTTCCTTATATTATCTTAGTGTCTAAACTCTTCTTCATGTGTGCACCCCCAAATAATACTCCTTTACGTGCTAAGGTGTATCTAGAGAGTGGGATAGGTTTAATAAGTACCCTAACTCTAACGCGTACCCTAACCCTAACCCCTACCCTAACCCTAACACGTACCCTAATCCTAACCCATAACCTAACCCGAGACCTACCCTAACACTAACCCTAACCCTAACTCTAACCCATACGCTACGCCGTACCCGAAGCCCTCCCCGAACCCGTACCGTAAGCCGTATCCTAAGCCTAACCCTAAGCCTAACCCTAACCCTAGGCTACCCTTGACTGCTTCTGACTCCAATAGATTTCCTAAGCACTAGTGTTTTAAGGAACAGCTTAAAAAGAGAATCCTAATGTGATTTCTTTATAATGGGTGTGTTCCTTATTTATCCTAGTGTCTAAACTCTTCTCCATGGCTGGACCCCCAAATAGTATTCCTTTACGTGCTAAGGTGTATCTAGAGAGTGGGATAGGTTTAATAACTACCCTAACCGTAACACGTACCCTAACCCTAACCCCTACCCTAACCCTAACACGTACCCTAATCCTAAACAATACCCTAAACCGAGCCCTAACCCTAACACTAACCCTAACCCTAACCCTAACCCATACCCTACGCCGTATCCGAAGCCCTCCCCAAATCCGTACCCTAAGCCGTACCCTAAGCCTAACCCTAAGCCGAACCCTAACCCTAGGCTACCCTTGACTGCTTCTGCCTCCAATAGATTTCCTACGCACTAGTGTTTTAAGGAACAGCTTAAAAAGAGAATCCTAATGTGATTTCTTTATAATGTGTGTGTTCCTTATATTATCTTAGTGTCTAAACTCTTCTCCATGGCTGGACCCCCAAATAATATTCCTTTACGTGCTAAGGTGTATCTAGAGAGTGGGATAGGTTTAATAACAACCCTAACTCTAACGTGTACCCTAACCCTAACCCCTACCCTAACCCTAACACGTACCCTAATCCTAACCCGTACCCTAAACCGAGACCTAACCCTAACACTAACCCCAACCCTAACCCTAACCCATACCCTACGCCGTACCCGAAGCCCTCCCCGAACCCGTAACCTAAGCCGTACCCTAAGCCTAACCCTAAGCCTAAACCTAACCTTAGGCTACCCTTGACTGCTTCTGCCGCCAATAGATTTCCTAAGCACTAGTGTTTTAAGGAACAGCTTAAAAAGAGAATCCTAAAGTGATTTCTTTATAATGTGTGTGTTCCTTATCTTATCCTAGTGTCTAAACTCTTCTCCATGGCTGGACCTCCAAATAATATTACTTTATGTTCTAAGGGGTATCTAGAGAGTAGGATAGGTTTAATAACTACCTTAACCCTAACGCGTACCGTAACCCTAACCCCTACCCTAACCCTAACACGTACCCTAATCCTAACCAATACCCTAAACCGAGCCCTAACCCTAACACTAACCCTAACCCTAACCCTAACCCATACCCTACGCCGTACCCGAAGCCCTCCCCGAAACCGTACCCTAAGCCGTACCCTAAGCCTTACCCTAAGCCTAACCCTAACCCTAGGCTACCCTTTACTGCTTCTGCCTCCAATAGATTTCCTAAGCACTAGTGTTTTAAGGAACAGCATAAAAAGAGAATCCTAATGTGATTTCTTTATAATGGGTGTGTTCCTTATCTTATCCTAGTGTTTAACTCTTCTCCATGGCTGGACCCTCAAATAATATTCTTTACGTGCTAAGGGGTATCTAGAGAGTGGGATAGGTTTAATAACTACCCTAACCCTAACACGTACCCTAACCCTAACCCCTACCCTAACCCTAACACGTACCCTAATCCTAAACCGTACCCTAAATCGAGCCCTAACCCTAACACTAACCCTAACCCTAACCCTAAACCATACCCTACGCCGTACCCGAAGCCCTCCCCGAACCCGTACCCTAAGCCGTACCCTAAGCCTAACCCTAAGCCTAACCCTAACCCTAGGCTACCCTTGACTGCTTCTGCCTCCAATAGATTTCCTAAGCACTAGTGTTTTAAGGAACAGCTTAAAAAGAGAATCCTAATGTGATTTCTTTATAATGGGTGTGTTCCTTATCTTATCCTAGTGTCTAAACTCTTCTCCATGGCTGGACCCCCAAATAATATTCCTTTACGTGCTAAGGGGTATCTAGAGAGTGGGATAGGTTTAATAACAACCCTAACCCTAACACGTACCCTAACCCTAACCCCTACCCTAACCCTAACACGTACCCTAAACCTAAACCGTACCCTAAACCGAGCCCTAACCCTAACACTAACCCTAACCCTAACCCATACCCTACGCCGTACACGAAGCCCTCCCCGAACCCGAACCCTAAGCCGTACCCTTAGCCTAACCCTAAGCCTAACCCTAACCCTAGGCTACCCTTGACTGCTTCTGCCTCCAATAGATTTCCTAAGCACTAGTGTTTTAAGGAACAGCTTAAAAAGTGAATCCTAATGTGATTTCTCTATAAAGGGTGTGTTCCTTATCTTAGCCTAGTGTCTAAACTCTTCTCCATGGCTGGACCCACCAATAATATTCCTTTACGTGCTAAGGGGTATCTAGAGAGTGGGATAGGTTTAATAACTACCCTAACCCTAATGCGTACCCTAACCCTAACCCCTACCCTAACCCTAACACGTACCCTAATCCTAAGCCGTACACTAAACCGAGCCCTAACATTAACACAAACCCTAACCCTAACCCTAACTCATACACTACACCGTACCCGAAGCCCTCCCCGAACCCGTACCCTAAGCCTTACCCTAAGCCTAACCCTAACCCTAGGCTACCCTTGACTGCTTCTGCCTCCAATAGATTTCCTAAGCACTAGTGTTTTAAGGAAGAGCTGAAAAAGAGAATCCTAATGTGATTTCTTTATAATGTGTGTGTTCCTTATCTCATCCTAGTGTCTAAACTCTTCTCCATGGCTGGATCCTCAAATAATATTCCTTTACGTGCTAAGGGGTATATAGAAAGTGGGATAGGTTTAATAACCCTAACCCTAACACGTACCCTAACCCTAACCCCTACCCTAACCCTAACACGTACCCTAATCCTAAACCGTACCCTAAACCGAGCCCTAACCCTAACACTAACCCTAACCCTATCCCTAACCCATACACTACACCGTACCCGAAGCCCTCCCCGAACCCGTACCCTAAGCCTTACCCTAAGCCTAACCCTAACCCTAGGCTACCCTTGACTGCTTCTGCCTCCAATAGATTTCCTAAGCACTAGTGTTTTAAGGAACAGCTTAAAAAGAGAATCCTAATGTGATTTCTCTATAAAGGGTGTGTTCCTTATATTATCTTAGTGTCTAAACTCTTCTTCATGGGTGGACCCCCAAATAATATTCTTTTACGTGCTAAGGGGTATCTAGAGAGTGGGATAGGTTTAATAACTACCCTAACACTAACACGTACCCTAACCCTAATCCCTACCCTAACCCTAACACGTACCCTAAAACTAAACCGTACCCTAAACCGAGCCCTAACACTAACACTAACCCTAACCCTAACCCATACCCTACGCCGTACCCGAAGACCTCCCCGAACCCGTACCCTAAGCCGTACCCTTAGCCTAACCCTAAGCCTAACCATAACACTAGGCTACCCTTGACTCCTTCTGCCTCCAATAGATTTCCTAAGCACTAGTGTTTTAAGGAACAGCTTAAAAAGAGAATCCTAATGTGATTTATTTATAATGGGTGTGTTCCTTATCTTATCCTAGTGTCTAAACTCTTCTCCATGGCTGGACCTCCAAATAATATTCCTTTACGTGCTAAGGGGTATCTAGAGAGTGGGATAGGTTTAATAACTACCCTAACACTAACGCATACCCTAACCCTAACCCTTACCCTAACCCTAACACGTACCCTAATCCTAACCAATACACTAAACCGAGCCCTAACCCTAACACTAACCCTAACCCTAAACCTAACCCATACCCTACGCCGTACCCGAAGCCCTCCCCGAACCCGTACCCTAAGCCGTACCCTAAGCCGTACCCTAAGTCTAACCCTAACCCTAGGCTACCCTTGACTGCTTCTGCCTCCAATAGATTTCCTAAGCAGTAGTGTTTTAAGGAACAGCTTAAAAAGAGAATCCTAATGTGATTTCTTTATAATGGGTGTGTTCCTTATCTTATCCTAGTGTCTAAACTCTTCTCCATGGCTGGACCACCAAATAATATTCCTTTACGTGCTAAGGGGTATATAGAGAGTGGGATAGGTTTAATAACTACCCTAACCCTAACGCGTACCCTAACCCTAACCCCTACCCTAACCCTAACACGTACCCTAATCCTAAACAATACCCTAAACCGAGCCCTAACCCTAACACTAACCCTAACCCTAACCCTAACCCATACCCTACGCCGTACCCGAATTCCTCCCCGAACCCGTAACCTAAGCCGTACCCTAAGCCTAACCCTAAGGCTAAACCTAACCCTAGGCTACCCTTGACTGCTTCTGCCTCCAATAGATTTCCTAAGCACTAGTGTTTTAAGGAACAGCTTAAAAAGAGAATCCTAATGTGATTTCTTTATAATGTGTGTGTTCCTTATATTATCTTAGTGTCTAAACTCTTCTTCATGGGTGGACCCCCAAATAATATTCCTTTACGTGCTAAGGTGTATCTAGAGAGTGGGATAGGTTTAATAAGAACCCTAACCCTAACCCCTACCCTAACCCTAACACGTACCCTAATCATAACCCGTACCCTAAACGGAGCCCTAACCCTAACACTAACCCAAACCCTAACCCTAACCCATACCCTACGCCATACCTGAAGCCCTCTCCGAACCCGTACCGTAAGCCGTATCCTAATCCTAACCCTAAGCCTAACCCTCACCCTATGCTACCCTTGACTGCTTCTGCGTCCAATAGATTTCCTAAGCACTAGTGTTTTAAGGAACAGCTTAAAAAGAGAATCCTAATATTATTTCTTTATAATGGGTGTGTTCCTTATCTTATCCTAGTGTCTAAACTCTTCTCCATTGCTGGACCCCCAAATAATATTCCTTTACGTGCTAAGGGGTATATAGAGTGGGATAGGTTTAATAACTACCCTAACCCTAACGCGTACCCTAACCCTAACCCTTACCCTAACCCTAACATGTACCCTAATCCTAAACAATACCCTAAACCGAGCCCTAACCCTAACACTAACCCTAACCCTAACCCTAACCCATACCCTACGCCGTACCCGAAGCCTTCCCCGAACCCTTAACCTAAGCCGTACCCTAAGCCTAACCCTAATCCTAGGCTACCCTTGACTGCTTCTGCCTCCAATAGATTTCCTAAGCACTAGTGTTTTAAGGAACAGCGTAAAAAGAGAATCCTAATGTGATTTCTTTATAATGTGTGTGTTCCTTATATTATCTTAGTGTCTAAACTCTTCTTCATGTGTGCATCCCCAAATAATACTCCTTTACGTGCTAAGGTGTATCTAGAGAGTGGGATAGGTTTAATAAGTACCCTAACTCTAACGCGTACCCTAACCCTAACCCCTACCCTAACCCTAACACGTACCCTAATCCTAACCCATAACCTAACCCGAGACCTACCCTAACACTAACCCTAACCCTAACTCTAACCCATACGCTACGCCGTACCCGAAGCCCTCCCCGAACCCGTACCGTAAGCCGTATCCTAAGCCTAACCCTAAGCCTAACCCTAACCCTAGGCTACCCTTGACTGCTTCTGCCTCCAATAGATTTCCTACGCACTAGTGTTTTAAGGAACAGCTTAAAAAGAGAATCCTAATGTGATTTCTTTATAATGTGTGTGTTCCTTATATTATCTTAGTGTCTAAACTCTTCTCCATGGCTGGACCCCCAAATAATATTCCTTTACGTGCTAAGGTGTATCTAGAGAGTGGGATAGGTTTAATAACTACCCTAACTCTAACGTGTACCCTAACCCTAACCCCTACCCTAACCCTAACACGTACCCTAATCCTAACCCGTACCCTAAACCGAGACCTAACCCTAACACTAACCCCAACCCTAACCCTAACCCATACCCTACGCCGTACCCGAAGCCCTCCCCGAACCCGTAACCTAAGCCGTACCCTAAGCCTAACCCTAAGCCTAAACCTAACCCTAGGCTACCCTTGACTGCT
Organism: Balaenoptera physalus; assembly: GCF_965194825.1. Lineage (NCBI taxonomy): Eukaryota > Metazoa > Chordata > Mammalia > Artiodactyla > Balaenopteridae > Balaenoptera > Balaenoptera physalus. Next base: position 876,488 of record NW_028126410.1, on the reverse strand, counting down.
TCTGCCGCCAATAGATTTCCTAAGCACTAGTGTTTTAAGGAACAGCTTAAAAAGAGAATCCTAAAGTGATTTCTTTATAATGTGTGTGTTCCTTATCTTATCCTAGTGTCTAAACTCTTCTCCATGGCTGGACCTCCAAATAATATTACTTTATGTTCTAAGGGGTATCTAGAGAGTGGGATAGGTTTAATAACTACCTTAACCCTAACGCGTACCGTAACCCTAACCCCTACCCTAACCCTAACACGTACCCTAATCCTAACCAATACCCTAAACCGAGCCCTAACCCTAACACTAACCCTAACCCTAACCCATACCCTACGCCGTACACGAAGCCCTCCCCGAACCCGAACCCTAAGCCGTACCCTTAGCCTAACCCTAAGCCTAACCCTAACCCTAGGCTACCCTTGACTGCTTCTGCCTCCAATAGATTTCCTAAGCACTAGTGTTTTAAGGAACAGCTTAAAAAGAGAATCCTAATGTGATTTCTCTATAAAGGGTGTGTTCCTTATCTTAGCCTAGTGTCTAAACTCTTCTCCATGTCTGGACCCACCAATAATATTCCTTTACGTGCTAAGGGGTATCTAGAGAGTGGGATAGGTTTAATAACTACCCTAACCCTAATGCGTACCCTAACCCTAACCCCTACCCTAACCCTAACACGTACCCTAATCCTAAGCCGTACACTAAACCGAGCCCTAACATTAACACAAACCCTAACCCTAACCCTAACTCATACACTACACCGTACCCGAAGCCCTCCCCGAACCCGTACCCTAAGCCTTACCCTAAGCCTAACCCTAACCCTAGGCTACCCTTGACTGCTTCTGCCTCCAATAGATTTCCTAAGCACTAGTGTTTTAAGGAAGAGCTGAAAAAGAGAATCCTAATGTGATTTCTTTATAATGTGTGTGTTCCTTATCTTATCCTAGTGTCTAAACTCTTCTCCATGGCTGGATCCTCAAATAATATTCCTTTACGTGCTAAGGGGTATATAGAAAGTGGGATAGGTTTAATAACCCTAACCCTAACACATACCCTAACCCTAACCCCTACCCTAACCCTAACACGTACCCTAATCCTAAACCGTACCCTAAACCGAGCCCTAACCCTAACACTAACCCTAACCCTATCCCTAACCCATACACTACACCGTACCCGAAGCCCTCCCCGAACCCGTACCCTAAGCCTTACCCTAAGCCTAACCCTAACCCTAGGCTACCCTTGACTGCTTCTGCCTCCAATAGATTTCCTAAGCACTAGTGTTTTAAGGAACAGCTTAAAAAGAGAATCCTAATGTGATTTCTCTATAAAGGGTGTGTTCCTTATATTATCTTAGTGTCTAAACTCTTCTTCATGGGTGGACCCCCAAATAATATTCTTTTACGTGCTAAAGGGTATCTAGAGAGTGGGATAGGTTTAATAACTACCCTAACACTAACACGTACCCTAACCCTAACCCCTACCCTAACCCTAACACGTACCCTAAAACTAAACCGTACCCTAAACCGAGCCCTAACCCTAACACTAACCCTAACCCTAACCCATACCCTACGCCGTACCCGAAGACCTCCCCGAACCCGTACCCTAAGCCGTACCCTTAGCCTAACCCTAAGCCTAACCCTAACACTAGGCTACCCTTGACTCCTTCTGCCTCCAATAGATTTCCTAAGCACTAGTGTTTTAAGGAACAGCTTAAAAAGAGAATCCTAATGTGATTTCTCTATAAAGGGTGTGTTCCTTATCTTAGACTAGTGTCTAAACTCTTCTCCATGGCTGGACCCCCAAATAATATTCCTTTACGTGCTAAGGGGTATCTAGAGAGTGGGATAGGTTTAATAACTACCCTAACACTAACGCATACCCTAACCCTAACCCTTACCCTAACCCTAACACGTACCCTAATCCTAACCAATACACTAAACCGAGCCCTAACCCTAACACTAACCCTAACCCTAACCCTAACCCATACCCTACGCCGTACCTGAAGCCCTCTCTGAACCCGTACCGTAAGCCGTATCCTAATCCTAAACCTAAGCCTAACCCTAACCCTAGGCTACCCTTGACTGCTTCTGCCTCCAATAGATTTCCTAAGCACTAGTGTTTTAAGGAACAGCTTAAAAAGAGAATCCTAATGTGATTTCTTTATAATGGGTGTGTTCCTTATCTTATCCTAGTGTTTAACTCTTCTCCATGGCTGGACCACCAAATAATATTCCTTTACGTGCTAAGGGGTATCTAGAGAGTGGGATAGGTTTAATAACTACCCTAACCCTAACGCGTACCCTAACCCTAACCCCTATCCTAACCCTAACACGTACCCTAATCCTAAACAATACCCTAAACCGAGCCCTAAACCTAACACTAACCCTAACCCTAACCCATATCCTACGCCGTACCCGAAGACCTCCCCGAACCAGTACCCTAAGCCGTACCCTTAGCCTAACCCTAAGCCTAACCCTAACACTAGGCTACCCTTGACTCCTTCTGCCTCCAATAGATTTCCTAAGCACTAGTGTTTTAAGGAACAGCTTAAAAAGAGAATCCTAATGTGATTTCTCTATAAAGGGTGTGTTCCTTATCTTAGACTAGTGTCTAAACTCTTCTCCATGGCTGGACCCCCAAATAATATTCCTTTACGTGCTAAGGGGTATCTAGAGAGTGGGATAGGTTTAATAACTACCCTAACCCTAATGCGTACCCTAACCCTAACCCCTACCCTAACCCTAACACGTACCCTAATCCTAAGCCGTACACTAAACCGAGCCCTAACATTAACACTAACCCTAACCCTAACCCTAACTCATACACTACACCGTACCCGAAGCCCTCCCCGAACCCGTACCCTAAGCCTTACCCTAAGCCTAACCCTAACCCTAGGCTACCCTTGACTGCTTCTGCCTCAAATAGATTTCCTAAGCACTAGTGTTTTAAGGAAGAGCTGAAAAAGAGAATCCTAATGTGATTTCTTTATAATGTGTGTGTTCCTTATCTTATCCTAGTGTCTAAACTCTTCTCCATGGCTGGATGACCAAATAATATTCCTTTACGTGCTAAGGGGTATCTAGAGAGTGGGATAGGTTTAATAACCCTAACCCTAACACGTACCCTAACCCTAACCCCTACCCTAACCCTAACACGTACCCTAATCCTAAACCGTACCCTAAACCGAGCCCTAACCCTAACACTAACCCTAACCCTAACCCTAACCCATACACTACACCGTACCCGAAGCCCTCCCCGAACCCGTACCCTAAGCCGTACCCTAAGCCGTACCCTAAGTCTAACCCTAACCCTAGGCTACCCTTGACTGCTTCTGCCTCCAATAGATTTCCTAAGCAGTAGTGTTTTAAGGAACAGCTTAAAAAGAGAATCCTAATGTGATTTCTTTATAATGGGTGTGTTCCTTATCTTATCCTAGTGTCTAAACTCTTCTCCATGGCTGGACCACCAAATAATATTCCTTTACGTGCTAAGGGGTATATAGAGAGTGGGATAGGTTTAATAACTACCCTAACCCTAACGCGTACCCTAACCCTAACCCCTACCCTAACCCTAACACGTACCCTAATCCTAAACAATACCCTAAACCGAGCCCTAACCCTAACACTAACCCTAACCCTAACCCTAACCCATACCCTACGCCGTACCCGAATTCCTCCCCGAACCCGTAACCTAAGCCGTACCCTAAGCCTAACCCTAAGGCTAAACCTAACCCTAGGCTACCCTTGACTGCTTCTGCCTCCAATAGATTTCCTAAGCACTAGTGTTTTAAGGAACAGCTTAAAAAGAGAATCCTAATGTGATTTCTTTATAATGTGTGTGTTCCTTATATTATCTTAGTGTCTAAACTCTTCTTCATGGGTGGACCCCCAAATAATATTCCTTTACGTGCTAAGGTGTATCTAGAGAGTGGGATAGGTTTAATAAGAACCCTAACCCTAACCCCTACCCTAACCCTAACACGTACCCTAATCATAACCCGTACCCTAAACGGAGCCCTAACCCTAACACTAACCCAAACCCTAACCCTAACCCATACCCTACGCCATACCTGAAGCCCTCTCCGAACCCGTACCGTAAGCCGTATCCTAATCCTAACCCTAAGCCTAACCCTCACCCTATGCTACCCTTGACTGCTTCTGCGTCCAATAGATTTCCTAAGCACTAGTGTTTTAAGGAACAGCTTAAAAAGAGAATCCTAATATTATTTCTTTATAATGGGTGTGTTCCTTATCTTATCCTAGTGTCTAAACTCTTCTCCATTGCTGGACCCCCAAATAATATTCCTTTACGTGCTAAGGGGTATATAGAGTGGGATAGGTTTAATAACTACCCTAACCCTAACGCGTACCCTAACCCTAACCCTTACCCTAACCCTAACATGTACCCTAATCCTAAACAATACCCTAAACCGAGCCCTAACCCTAACACTAACCCTAACCCTAACCCTAACCCATACCCTACGCCGTACCCGAAGCCTTCCCCGAACCCTTAACCTAAGCCGTACCCTAAGCCTAACCCTAATCCTAGGCTACCCTTGACTGCTTCTGCCTCCAATAGATTTCCTAAGCACTAGTGTTTTAAGGAACAGCGTAAAAAGAGAATCCTAATGTGATTTCTTTATAATGTGTGTGTTCCTTATATTATCTTAGTGTCTAAACTCTTCTTCATGTGTGCATCCCCAAATAATACTCCTTTACGTGCTAAGGTGTATCTAGAGAGTGGGATAGGTTTAATAAGTACCCTAACTCTAACGCGTACCCTAACCCTAACCCCTACCCTAACCCTAACACGTACCCTAATCCTAACCCATAACCTAACCCGAGACCTACCCTAACACTAACCCTAACCCTAACTCTAACCCATACGCTACGCCGTACCCGAAGCCCTCCCCGAACCCGTACCGTAAGCCGTATCCTAAGCCTAACCCTAAGCCTAACCCTAACCCTAGGCTACCCTTGACTGCTTCTGACTCCAATAGATTTCCTAAGCACTAGTGTTTTAAGGAACAGCTTAAAAAGAGAATCCTAATGTGATTTCTTTATAATGGGTGTGTTCCTTATTTATCCTAGTGTCTAAACTCTTCTCCATGGCTGGACCCCCAAATAATATTCCTTTACGTGCTAAGGTGTATCTAGAGAGTGGGATAGGTTTAATAACTACCCTAACCCTAACACGTACCCTAACCCTAACCCCTACCCTAACCCTAACACGTACCCTAATCCTAACCAATACCCTAAACCGAGCCCTAACCCTAACACTAACCCTAACCCTAACCCTAACCCATACCCTACGCCGTATCCGAAGCCCTCCCCAAACCCGTACCCTAAGCCGTACCCTAAGCCTAACCCTAAGCCGAACCCTAACCCTAGGCTACCCTTGACTGCTTCTGCCTCCAATAGATTTCCTACGCACTAGTGTTTTAAGGAACAGCTTAAAAAGAGAATCCTAATGTGATTTCTTTATAATGTGTGTGTTCCTTATATTATCTTAGTGTCTAAACTCTTCTCCATGGCTGGACCCCCAAATAATATTCCTTTACGTGCTAAGGTGTATCTAGAGAGTGGGATAGGTTTAATAACTACCCTAACTCTAACGTGTACCCTAACCCTAACCCCTACCCTAACCCTAACACGTACCCTAATCCTAACCCGTACCCTAAACCGAGACCTAACCCTAACACTAACCCCAACCCTAACCCTAACCCATACCCTACGCCGTACCCGAAGCCCTCCCCGAACCCGTAACCTAAGCCGTACCCTAAGCCTAACCCTAAGCCTAAACCTAACCCTAGGCTACCCTTGACTGCTTCTGCCGCCAATAGATTTCCTAAGCACTAGTGTTTTAAGGAACAGCTTAAAAAGAGAATCCTAAAGTGATTTCTTTATAATGTGTGTGTTCCTTATCTTATCCTAGTGTCTAAACTCTTCTCCATGGCTGGACCTCCAAATAATATTACTTTATGTTCTAAGGGGTATCTAGAGAGTGGGATAGGTTTAATAACTACCTTAACCCTAACGCGTACCGTAACCCTAACCCCTACCCTAACCCTAACACGTACCCTAATCCTAACCAATACCCTAAACCGAGCCCTAACCCTAACACTAACCCTAACCCTAACCCTAACCCATACCCTACGCCGTACCCGAAGCCCTCCCCGAACCCGTACCCTAAGCCGTACCCTAAGCCTAACCCTAAGCCTAACCCTAACCCTAGGCTACCCTTGACTGCTTCTGCCTCCAATAGATTTCCTAAGCACTAGTGTTTTAAGGAACAGCTTAAAAAGAGAATCCTAATGTGATTTCTTTATAATGGGTGTGTTCCTTATCTTATCCTAGTGTCTAAACTCTTCTCCATGGCTAGACCCCCAAATAATATTCCTTTACGTGCTAAGGGGTATCTAGAGAGTGGGATAGGTTTAATAACAACCCTAACCCTAACACGTACCCTAACCCTAACCCCTACCCTAACCCTAACACGTACCCTAAACCTAAACCGTACCCTAAACCGAGCCCTAACCCTAACACTAACCCTAACCCTAACCCATACCCTACGCCGTACACGAAGCCCTCCCCGAACCCGAACCCTAAGCCGTACCCTTAGCCTAACCCTAAGCCTAACCCTAACCCTAGGCTACCCTTGACTGCTTCTGCCTCCAATAGATTTCCTAAGCACTAGTGTTTTAAGGAACAGCTTAAAAAGAGAATCCTAATGTGATTTCTCTATAAAGGGTGTGTTCCTTATCTTAGCCTAGTGTCTAAACTCTTCTCCATGTCTGGACCCACCAATAATATTCCTTTACGTGCTAAGGGGTATCTAGAGAGTGGGATAGGTTTAATAACTACCCTAACCCTAATGCGTACCCTAACCCTAACCCCTACCCTAACCCTAACACGTACCCTAATCCTAAGCCGTACACTAAACCGAGCCCTAACATTAACACAAACCCTAACCCTAACCCTAACTCATACACTACACCGTACCCGAAGCCCTCCCCGAACCCGTACCCTAAGCCTTACCCTAAGCCTAACCCTAACCCTAGGCTACCCTTGACTGCTTCTGCCTCCAATAGATTTCCTAAGCACTAGTGTTTTAAGGAAGAGCTGAAAAAGAGAATCCTAATGTGATTTCTTTATAATGTGTGTGTTCCTTATCTTATCCTAGTGTCTAAACTCTTCTCCATGGCTGGATCCTCAAATAATATTCCTTTACGTGCTAAGGGGTATATAGAAAGTGGGATAGGTTTAATAACCCTAACCCTAACACGTACCCTAACCCTAACCCCTACCCTAACCCTAACACGTACCCTAATCCTAAACCGTACCCTAAACCGAGCCCTAACCCTAACACTAACCCTAACCCTATCCCTAACCCATACACTACACCGTACCCGAAGCCCTCCCCGAACCCGTACCCTAAGCCTTACCCTAAGCCTAACCCTAACCCTAGGCTACCCTTGACTGCTTCTGCCTCCAATAGATTTCCTAAGCACTAGTGTTTTAAGGAACAGCTTAAAAAGAGAATCCTAATGTGATTTCTCTATAAAGGGTGTGTTCCTTATATTATCTTAGTGTCTAAACTCTTCTTCATGGGTGGACCCCCAAATAATATTCTTTTACGTGCTAAAGGGTATCTAGAGAGTGGGATAGGTTTAATAACTACCCTAACACTAACACGTACCCTAACCCTAACCCCTACCCTAACCCTAACACGTACCCTAAAACTAAACCGTACCCTAAACCGAGCCCTAACCCTAACACTAACCCTAACCCTAACCCATACCCTACGCCGTACCCGAAGACCTCCCCGAACCCGTACCCTAAGCCGTACCCTTAGCCTAACCCTAAGCCTAACCCTAACACTAGGCTACCCTTGACTCCTTCTGCCTCCAATAGATTTCCTAAGCACTAGTGTTTTAAGGAACAGCTTAAAAAGAGAATCCTAATGTGATTTCTCTATAAAGGGTGTGTTCCTTATCTTAGACTAGTGTCTAAACTCTTCTCCATGGCTGGACCCCCAAATAATATTCCTTTACGTGCTAAGGGGTATCTAGAGAGTGGGATAGGTTTAATAACTACCCTAACACTAACGCATACCCTAACCCTAACCCTTACCCTAACCCTAACACGTACCCTAATCCTAACCAATACACTAAACCGAGCCCTAACCCTAACACTAACCCTAACCCTAACCCTAACCCATACCCTACGCCGTACCTGAAGCCCTCTCTGAACCCGTACCGTAAGCCGTATCCTAATCCTAAACCTAAGCCTAACCCTAACCCTAGGCTACCCTTGACTGCTTCTGCCTCCAATAGATTTCCTAAGCACTAGTGTTTTAAGGAACAGCTTAAAAAGAGAATCCTAATGTGATTTCTTTATAATGGGTGTGTTCCTTATCTTATCCTAGTGTTTAACTCTTCTCCATGGCTGGACCACCAAATAATATTCCTTTACGTGCTAAGGGGTATCTAGAGAGTGGGATAGGTTTAATAACTACCCTAACCCTAACGCGTACCCTAACCCTAACCCCTATCCTAACCCTAACACGTACCCTAATCCTAAACAATACCCTAAACCGAGCCCTAAACCTAACACTAACCCTAACCCTAACCCATATCCTACGCCGTACCCGAAGACCTCCCCGAACCAGTACCCTAAGCCGTACCCTTAGCCTAACCCTAAGCCTAACCCTAACACTAGGCTACCCTTGACTCCTTCTGCCTCCAATAGATTTCCTAAGCACTAGTGTTTTAAGGAACAGCTTAAAAAGAGAATCCTAATGTGATTTCTCTATAAAGGGTGTGTTCCTTATCTTAGACTAGTGTCTAAACTCTTCTCCATGGCTGGACCCCCAAATAATATTCCTTTACGTGCTAAGGGGTATCTAGAGAGTGGGATAGGTTTAATAACTACCCTAACCCTAATGCGTACCCTAACCCTAACCCCTACCCTAACCCTAACACGTACCCTAATCCTAAGCCGTACACTAAACCGAGCCCTAACATTAACACTAACCCTAACCCTAACCCTAACTCATACACTACACCGTACCCGAAGCCCTCCCCGAACCCGTACCCTAAGCCTTACCCTAAGCCTAACCCTAACCCTAGGCTACCCTTGACTGCTTCTGCCTCAAATAGATTTCCTAAGCACTAGTGTTTTAAGGAAGAGCTGAAAAAGAGAATCCTAATGTGATTTCTTTATAATGTGTGTGTTCCTTATCTTATCCTAGTGTCTAAACTCTTCTCCATGGCTGGATGCCCAAATAATATTCCTTTACGTGCTAAGGGGTATCTAGAGAGTGGGATAGGTTTAATAACCCTAACCCTAACACGTACCCTAACCCTAACCCCTACCCTAACCCTAACACGTACCCTAATCCTAAACCGTACCCTAAACCGAGCCCTAACCCTAACACTAACCCTAACCCTAACCCTAACCCATACACTACACCGTACCCGAAGCCCTCCCCGAACCCGTACCCTAAGCGTTACCCTAAGCCTAACCCTAACCCTAGGCTACCTTTGACTGCTTCTGCCTCCAATAGATTTCCTAAGCACTAGTGATTTAAGGAACAGCTTAAACAGAGAATCCTAATGTGATTTATTTATAATGGGTGTGTTCCTTATCTTATCCTAGTGTCTAAACTCTTCTCCATGGCTGGACCTCCAAATAATATTCCTTTACGTGCTAAGGGGTATCTAGAGAGTGGGATAGGTTTAATAACTACCCTAACACTAACGCATACCCTAACCCTAACCCTTACCCTAACCCTAACACGTACCCTAATCCTAACCAATACACTAAACCGAGCCCTAACCCTAACACTAACCCTAACCCTAACCCTAACCCATACCCTACGCCGTACCCGAAGCCCTCCCCGAACCCGTACCCTAAGCCGTACCCTAAGCCGTACCCTAAGTCTAACCCTAACCCTAGGCTACCCTTGACTGCTTCTGCCTCCAATAGATTTCCTAAGCAGTAGTGTTTTAAGGAACAGCTTAAAAAGAGAATCCTAATGTGATTTCTTTATAATGTGTGTGTTCCTTATATTATCTTAATGTCTAAACTCTTCTTCATGGGTGGACCCCCAAATAATATTCCTTTACGTGCTAAGGTGTATCTAGAGAGTGGGATAGGTTTAATAAGAACCCTAACCCTAACCCCTACCCTAACCCTAACACGTACCCTAATCATAACCCGTACCCTAAACGGAGCCCTAACCCTAACACTAACCCAAACCCTAATCCTAACCCATACCCTACGCCGTACCTGAAGCCCTCTCCGAACCCGTACCGTAAGCCGTATCCTAATCCTAACCCTAAGCCTAACCCTAACCCTAGGCTACCCTTGACTGCTTCTGCCTCCAATAGATTTCCTAAGCACTAGTGTTTTAAGGAACAGCTTAAAAAGAGAATCCTAATGTGATTTCTTTATAATGGGTGTGTTCCTTATCTTATCCTAGTGTCTAAACTCTTCTCCATTGCTGCACCCCCAAATAATATTCCTTTACGTGCTAAGGGGTATATAGAGTGGGATAGGTTTAATAACTACCCTAACCCTAACGCGTACCCTAACCCTAACCCTTACCCTAACCCTAACATGTACCCTAATCCTAAACAATACCCTAAACCGAGCCCTAACCCTAACACTAACCCTAACCCTAACCCTAACCCATACCCTACGCCGTACCCGAAGCCTTCCCCGAACCCTTAACCTAAGCCGTACCCTAAGCCTAACCCTAATCCTAGGCTACCCTTGACTGCTTCTGCCTCCAATAGATTTCCTAAGCACTAGTGTTTTAAGGAACAGCGTAAAAAGAGAATCCTAATGTGATTTCTTTATAATGTGTGTGTTCCTTATATTATCTTAGTGTCTAAACTCTTCTTCATGTGTGCACCCCCAAATAATACTCCTTTACGTGCTAAGGTGTATCTAGAGAGTGGGATAGGTTTAATAAGTACCCTAACTCTAACGCGTACCCTAACCCTAACCCCTACCCTAACCCTAACACGTACCCTAATCCTAACCCATAACCTAACCCGAGACCTACCCTAACACTAACCCTAACCCTAACTCTAACCCATACGCTACGCCGTACCCGAAGCCCTCCCCGAACCCGTACCGTAAGCCGTATCCTAAGCCTAACCCTAAGCCTAACCCTAACCCTAGGCTACCCTTGACTGCTTCTGACTCCAATAGATTTCCTAAGCACTAGTGTTTTAAGGAACAGCTTAAAAAGAGAATCCTAATGTGATTTCTTTATAATGGGTGTGTTCCTTATTTATCCTAGTGTCTAAACTCTTCTCCATGGCTGGACCCCCAAATAATATTCCTTTACGTGCTAAGGTGTATCTAGAGAGTGGGATAGGTTTAATAACTACCCTAACCCTAACACGTACCCTAACCCTAACCCCTACCCTAACCCTAACACGTACCCTAATCCTAAACAATACCCTAAACCGAGCCCTAACCCTAACACTAACCCTAACCCTAACCCTAACCCATACCCTACGCCGTATCCGAAGCCCTCCCCAAACCCGTACCCTAAGCCGTACCCTAAGCCTAACCCTAAGCCGAACCCTAACCCTAGGCTCCCCTTGACTGCTTCTGCCTCCAATAGATTTCCTACGCACTAGTGTTTTAAGGAACAGCTTAAAAAGAGAATCCTAATGTGATTTCTTTATAATGTGTGTGTTCCTTATATTATCTTAGTGTCTAAACTCTTCTCCATGGCTGGACCCCCAAATAATATTCCTTTACGTGCTAAGGTGTATCTAGAGAGTGGGATAGGTTTAATAACTACCCTAACTCTAACGTGTACCCTAACCCTAACCCCTACCCTAACCCTAACACGTACCCTAATCCTAACCCGTACCCTAAACCGAGACCTAACCCTAACACTAACCCCAACCCTAACCCTAACCCATACCCTACGCCGTACCCGAAGCCCTCCCCGAACCCGTAACCTAAGCCGTACCCTAAGCCTAACCCTAAGCCTAAACCTAACCCTAGGCTACCCTTGACTGCTTCTGCCGCCAATAGATTTCCTAAGCACTAGTGTTTTAAGGAACAGCTTAAAAAGAGAATCTTAAAGTGATTTCTTTATAATGTGTGTGTTCCTTATCTTATCCTAGTGTCTAAACTCTTCTCCATGGCTGGACCTCCAAATAATATTACTTTATGTTCTAAGGGGTATCTAGAGAGTGGGATAGGTTTAATAACTACCTTAACCCTAACGCGTACCGTAACCCTAACCCCTACCCTAACCCTAACACGTACCCTAATCCTAACCAATACCCTAAACCGAGCCCTAACCCTAACACTAACCCTAACCCTAACCCTAACCCATACCCTACGCCGTACCCGAAGCCCTCCCCGAACCCGTACCCTAAGCCGTACCCTAAGCCTAACCCTAAGCCTAACCCTAACCCTAGGCTACCCTTGACTGCTTCTGCCTCCAATAGATTTCCTAAGCACTAGTGTTTTAAGGAACAGCTTAAAAAGAGAATCCTAATGTGATTTCTTTATAATGGGTGTGTTCCTTATCTTATCCTAGTGTCTAAACTCTTCTCCATGGCTGGACCCCCAAATAATATTCCTTTACGTGCTAAGGGGTATCTAGAGAGTGGGATAGGTTTAATAACAACCCTAACCCTAACACGTACCCTAACCCTAACCCCTACCCTAACCCTAACACGTACCCTAAACCTAAACCGTACCCTAAACCGAGCCCTAACCCTAACACTAACCCTAACCCTAACCCATACCCTACGCCGTACACGAAGCCCTCCCCGAACCCGAACCCTAAGCCGTACCCTTAGCCTAACCCTAAGCCTAACCCTAACCCTAGGCTACCCTTGACTGCTTCTGCCTCCAATAGATTTCCTAAGCACTAGTGTTTTAAGGAACAGCTTAAAAAGAGAATCCTAATGTGATTTCTCTATAAAGGGTGTGTTCCTTATCTTAGCCTAGTGTCTAAACTCTTCTCCATGTCTGGACCCACCAATAATATTCCTTTACGTGCTAAGGGGTATCTAGAGAGTGGGATAGGTTTAATAACTACCCTAACCCTAATGCGTACCCTAACCCTAACCCCTACCCTAACCCTAACACGTACCCTAATCCTAAGCCGTACACTAAACCGAGCCCTAACATTAACACAAACCCTAACCCTAACCCTAACTCATACACTACACCGTACCCGAAGCCCTCCCCGAACCCGTACCCTAAGCCTTACCCTAAGCCTAACCCTAACCCTAGGCTACCCTTGACTGCTTCTGCCTCCAATAGATTTCCTAAGCACTAGTGTTTTAAGGAAGAGCTGAAAAAGAGAATCCTAAAGTGATTTCTTTATAATGTGTGTGTTCCTTATCTTATCCTAGTGTCTAAACTCTTCTCCATGGCTGGATCCTCAAATAATATTCCTTTACGTGCTAAGGGGTATATAGAAAGTGGGATAGGTTTAATAACCCTAACCCTAACACGTACCCTAACCCTAACCCCTACCCTAACCCTAACACGTACCCTAATCCTAAACCGTACCCTAAACCGAGCCCTAACCCTAACACTAACCCTAACCCTATCCCTAACCCATACACTACACCGTACCCGAAGCCCTCCCCGAACCCGTACCCTAAGCCTTACCCTAAGCCTAACCCTAACCCTAGGCTACCCTTGACTGCTTCTGCCTCCAATAGATTTCCTAAGCACTAGTGTTTTAAGGAACAGCTTAAAAAGAGAATCCTAATGTGATTTCTCTATAAAGGGTGTGTTCCTTATATTATCTTAGTGTCTAAACTCTTCTTCATGGGTGGACCCCCAAATAATATTCTTTTACGTGCTAAAGGGTATCTAGAGAGTGGGATAGGTTTAATAACTACCCTAACACTAACACGTACCCTAACCCTAACCCCTACCCTAACCCTAACACGTACCCTAAAACTAAACCGTACCCTAAACCGAGCCCTAACCCTAACACTAACCCTAACCCTAACCCATACCCTACGCCGTACCCGAAGACCTCCCCGAACCCGTACCCTAAGCCGTACCCTTAGCCTAACCCTAAGCCTAACCCTAACACTAGGCTACCCTTGACTCCTTCTGCCTCCAATAGATTTCCTAAGCACTAGTGTTTTAAGGAACAGCTTAAAAAGAGAATCCTAATGTGATTTCTCTATAAAGGGTGTGTTCCTTATCTTAGACTAGTGTCTAAACTCTTCTCCATGGCTGGACCCCCAAATAATATTCCTTTACGTGCTAAGGGGTATCTAGAGAGTGGGATAGGTTTAATAACTACCCTAACACTAACGCATACCCTAACCCTAACCCTTACCCTAACCCTAACACGTACCCTAATCCTAACCAATACACTAAACCGAGCCCTAACCCTAACACTAACCCTAACCCTAACCCTAACCCATACCCTACGCCGTACCTGAAGCCCTCTCTGAACCCGTACCGTAAGCCGTATCCTAATCCTAAACCTAAGCCTAACCCTAACCCTAGGCTACCCTTGACTGCTTCTGCCTCCAATAGATTTCCTAAGCACTAGTGTTTTAAGGAACAGCTTAAAAAGAGAATCCTAATGTGATTTCTTTATAATGGGTGTGTTCCTTATCTTATCCTAGTGTTTAACTCTTCTCCATGGCTGGACCACCAAATAATATTCCTTTACGTGCTAAGGGGTATCTAGAGAGTGGGATAGGTTTAATAACTACCCTAACCCTAACGCGTACCCTAACCCTAACCCCTATCCTAACCCTAACACGTACCCTAATCCTAAACAATACCCTAAACCGAGCCCTAAACCTAACACTAACCCTAACCCTAACCCATACCCTACGCCGTACCCGAAGACCTCCCCGAACCAGTACCCTAAGCCGTACCCTTAGCCTAACCCTAAGCCTAACCCTAACACTAGGCTACCCTTGACTCCTTCTGCCTCCAATAGATTTCCTAAGCACTAGTGTTTTAAGGAACAGCTTAAAAAGAGAATCCTAATGTGATTTCTCTATAAAGGGTGTGTTCCTTATCTTAGACTAGTGTCTAAACTCTTCTCCATGGCTGGACCCCCAAATAATATTCCTTTACGTGCTAAGGGGTATCTAGAGAGTGGGATAGGTTTAATAACTACCCTAACCCTAATGCGTACCCTAACCCTAACCCCTACCCTAACCCTAACACGTACCCTAATCCTAAGCCGTACACTAAACCGAGCCCTAACATTAACACTAACCCTAACCCTAACCCTAACTCATACACTACACCGTACCCGAAGCCCTCCCCGAACCCGTACCCTAAGCCTTACCCTAAGCCTAACCCTAACCCTAGGCTACCCTTGACTGCTTCTGCCTCAAATAGATTTCCTAAGCACTAGTGTTTTAAGGAAGAGCTGAAAAAGAGAATCCTAATGTGATTTCTTTATAATGTGTGTGTTCCTTATCTTATCCTAGTGTCTAAACTCTTCTCCATGGCTGGATGCCCAAATAATATTCCTTTACGTGCTAAGGGGTATCTAGAGAGTGGGATAGGTTTAATAACCCTAACCCTAACACGTACCCTAACCCTAACCCCTACCCTAACCCTAACACGTACCCTAATCCTAAACCGTACCCTAAACCGAGCCCTAACCCTAACACTAACCCTAACCCTAACCCTAACCCATACACTACACCGTACCCGAAGCCCTCCCCGAACCCGTACCCTAAGCGTTACCCTAAGCCTAACCCTAACCCTAGGCTACCTTTGACTGCTTCTGCCTCCAATAGATTTCCTAAGCACTAGTGATTTAAGGAACAGCTTAAACAGAGAATCCTAATGTGATTTATTTATAATGGGTGTGTTCCTTATCTTATCCTAGTGTCTAAACTCTTCTCCATGGCTGGACCTCCAAATAATATTCCTTTACGTGCTAAGGGGTATCTAGAGAGTGGGATAGGTTTAATAACTACCCTAACACTAACGCATACCCTAACCCTAACCCTTACCCTAACCCTAACACGTACCCTAATCCTAACCAATACACTAAACCGAGCCCTAACCCTAACACTAACCCTAACCCTAACCCTAACCCATACCCTACGCCGTACCCGAAGCCCTCCCCGAACCCGTACCCTAAGCCGTACCCTAAGCCGTACCCTAAGTCTAACCCTAACCCTAGGCTACCCTTGACTGCTTCTGCCTCCAATAGATTTCCTAAGCAGTAGTGTTTTAAGGAACAGCTTAAAAAGAGAAT
The DNA here is from genome assembly GCF_965194825.1 of Balaenoptera physalus. Classification (NCBI taxonomy): domain Eukaryota; kingdom Metazoa; phylum Chordata; class Mammalia; order Artiodactyla; family Balaenopteridae; genus Balaenoptera; species Balaenoptera physalus. The sequence continues at coordinate 860,246 of NW_028126410.1, read as the reverse complement.
CCTAATGTGATTTCTTTATAATGTGTGTGTTCCTTATATTATCTTAATGTCTAAACTCTTCTTCATGGGTGGACCCCCAAATAATATTCCTTTACGTGCTAAGGTGTATCTAGAGAGTGGGATAGGTTTAATAAGAACCCTAACCCTAACCCCTACCCTAACCCTAACACGTACCCTAATCATAACCCGTACCCTAAACGGAGCCCTAACCCTAACACTAACCCAAACCCTAATCCTAACCCATACCCTACGCCGTACCTGAAGCCCTCTCCGAACCCGTACCGTAAGCCGTATCCTAATCCTAACCCTAAGCCTAACCCTAACCCTAGGCTACCCTTGACTGCTTCTGCCTCCAATAGATTTCCTAAGCACTAGTGTTTTAAGGAACAGCTTAAAAAGAGAATCCTAATGTGATTTCTTTATAATGGGTGTGTTCCTTATCTTATCCTAGTGTCTAAACTCTTCTCCATTGCTGCACCCCCAAATAATATTCCTTTACGTGCTAAGGGGTGTATAGAGTGGGATAGGTTTAATAACTACCCTAACCCTAACGCGTACCCTAACCCTAACCCTTACCCTAACCCTAACATGTACCCTAATCCTAAACAATACCCTAAACCGAGCCCTAACCCTAACACTAACCCTAAGCCTAACCCTAACCCATACCCTACGCCGTACCCGAAGCCTTCCCCGAACCCGTAACCTAAGCCGTACCCTAAGCCTAACCCTAAGCCTAACCCTAACCCTAGGCTACCCTTGACTGCTTCTGCCTCCAATAGATTTCCTAAGCACTAGTGTTTTAAGGAAGAGCTGAAAAAGAGAATCCTAATGTGATTTCTTTATAATGTGTGTGTTCCTTATCTTATCCTAGTTTCTAAACTCTTCTCCATGGCTGGATCACCAAATAATATTCCTTTACGTGCTAAGGGGTATCTAGAGAGTGGGATAGGTTTAATAACCCTAACCCTAACACGTACCCTAACCGTAACCCCTACCCTAACCCTAAAACGTACCCTAATCCTAAACCGTACCCTAAACCGAGCCCTAACCCTAACACTAACCCTAACCCTAACCCATACACTACACGGTATCCGAAGCCCTCCCCGAACCCGTACCCTAAGCCTTACCCTAAGCCTAACCCTAACCCTAGGCTACCCTTGACTGCTTCTGCCTCCAATAGATTTCCTAAGCACTAGTGTTTTAAGGAACAGCTTAAAAAGAGAATCCTAATGTGATTTATTTATAATGGGTGTGTTCCTTATCTTATCCTAGTGTCTAAACTCTTCTCCATGGCTGGACCTCCAAATAATATTCCTTTACGTGCTAAGGGGTATCTAGAGAGTGGGTTATGTTTAATAACTACCCTAACACTAACACGTACCCTAACCCTAACCCTTACACTAACCCTAACACGTACCCTAATCCTAACCAATACCCTAAACCGAGCCCTAACCCTAACACTAACCCTAACCCTAACCCTAACCCATACCCTACGCCGTACCTGAAGTCCTCCCCGAACCCGTAACCTAAGCCGTACCCTAAGCCTAACCCTAAGCCTAAACCTAACCCTAGGCTACCCTTGACTGCTTCTGCCTCCAATAGATTTCCTAAGCACTAGTGTTTTAAGGAACAGCTTAAAAAGAGAATCCTAATGTGATTTCTTTATAATGTGTGTGTTCCTTATATTATCTTAGTGTCTAAACTCTTCTTCATGGGTGGACCCCCAAATAATATTCCTTTACGTGCTAAGGTGTATCTAGAGAGTGGGATAGGTTTAATAAGAACCCTAACCCTAACCCCTACCCTAACACTAACACGTACCCTAATCATAACCCGTACCCTAAACGGAGCCCTAACCCTAACACTAACCCAAACCCTAACCCTAACCCATACCCTACGCCGTACCTGAAGCCCTATCCGAACCCGTACCGTAAGCCGTATCTTAATCCTAACCCTAAGCCTAACCCTAACCCTAGGCTACCCTTGACTCCTTCTGCCTCCAATAGATTTCCTAAGCACTAGTGTTTTAAGGAACAGCTTAAAAAGAGAATCCTAATGTGATTTCTCTATAAAGGGTGTGTTCCTTATCTTAGACTAGTGTCTAAACTCTTCTCCATGGCTGGACCCCCAAATAATATTCCTTTACGTGCTAAGGGGTATCTAGAGAGTGGGATAGGTTTAATAACCCTAACCCTAACACGTACCCTAACCCTAACCCCTACCCTAACCCTAAAACGTACCCTAATCCTAAACCGTACCCTAAACCGAGCCCTAACCCTAACACTAACCCTAACCCTAACCCTAACCCATACACTACACGGTATCCGAAGCCCTCCCCGAACCCGTACCCTAAGCCTTACCCTAAGCCTAACCCTAACCCTAGGCTACCCTTGACTGCTTCTGCCTCCAATAGATTTCCTAAGCAATAGTGTTTTAAGGAACAGCTTAAAAAGAGAATCCTAATGTGATTTATTTATAATGGGTGTGTTCCTTATCTTATCCTAGTGTCTAAACTCTTCTCCATGGCTGGACCCCCAAATAATATTCCTTTACGTGCTAAGGGGTATCTAGAGAGTGGGATAGGTTTAATAACTACCCTAACACTAACACGTACCCTAACCCTAACACCTACCCTAACCCTAACACGTACCCTAAAACTAAACCGTACCCTAAACCGAGCCCTAACCCTAACACTAACCCTAACCCTAACCCATACCCTACGCCGTACCCGAAGACCTCCCCGAACCCGTACCCTAAGCCGTACCCTTAGCCTAACCCTAAGCCTAACCCTAACACTAGGCTACCCTTGACTCCTTCTGCCTCCAATAGATTTCCTAAGCACTAGTGTTTTAAGGAACAGCTTAAAAAGAGAATCCTAATGTGATTTCCCTATAAAGGGTGTGTTCCTTATCTTAGACTAGTGTCTAAACTCTTCTCCATGGCTGGACCCCCAAATAATATTCCTTTACGTGCTAAGGGGTATCTAGAGAGTGGGATAGGTTTAATAACCCTAACCCTAACACGTACCCTAACCCTAACCCCTACCCTAACCCTAAAACGTACCCTAATCCTAAACCGTACCCTAAACCGAGCCCTAACCCTAACACTAACCCTAACCCTAACCCTAACCCATACACTACACGGTATCCGAAGCCCTCCCCGAACCCGTACCCTAAGCCTTACCCTAAGCCTAACCCTAACCCTAGGCTACCCTTGACTGCTTCTGCCTCCAATAGATTTCCTAAGCACTAGTGTTTTAAGGAACAGCTTAAAAAGAGAATCCTAATGTGATTTATTTATAATGGGTGTGTTCCTTATCTTATCCTAGTGTCTAAACTCTTCTCCATGGCTGGACCTCCAAATAATATTCCTTTACGTGCTAAGGGGTATCTAGAGAGTGGGTTAGGTTTAATAACTACCCTAACACTAACGCGTACCCTAACCCTAACCCTTACCCTAACCCTAACACGTACCCTAATCCTAACCAATACACTAAACCGAGCCCTAACCCTAACACTAACCCTAACCCGACCCTAACCCATACCCTACGCCGTACCCGAAGCCCTCACCGAACCCGTTCCCTAAGCCGTACCCTAAGCCGTACCCTAAGTCTAACCCTAACCCTAGGCTACCCTTGACTGCTTCTGCCTCCAATAGATTTCCTAAGCAGTAGTGTTTTAAGGAACAGCTTAAAAAGAGAATCCTAATGTGATTTCTTTATAATGGGTGTGTTCCTTATCTTATCCTAGTGTCTAAACTCTTCTCCATGGCTGGACCCCCAAATAATATTCCTTTACGTGCTAAGGTGTATCTAGAGAGTGGGATAGGTTTAATAACTACCCTAACCCTAACGCGTACCCTAACCCTAACCCCTACCCTAACCCTAACACGTACCCTAATCCTAACCCGTACCCTAAACCGAGCCCTAACCCTAACACTAACCCTAACCCTAACCCTAACCCATACCCTACGCCTTACCCGAAACCCTCCCCGAGCCCGTACCCTAAGCCGTACCCTAAGCCTAACCCTAACCCTAACCCTAACCCTAGGCTACCCTTGACTGCTTCTGCCTCCAATAGATTTCCTAAGCACTAGTGGTTTAAGGAACAGCTTAAAAAGAGAATCGTAATGTGATTTCTTTATAATGGGTGTGTTCCGTATCTTATCCTAGTGTCTAAACTCTTCTCCATGGTTGGACCCCCAAATAATATTCCTTTACGTGCTAAGGGGTATTTAGAGAGTGGGATAGGTTTAATAACTACCCTAAACCTAACGCGTACCCTAACCCTAACCCCTACCCTAACCCTAACACGTACCCTAATCCTAACCCGTACCCTAAACGGAGCCCTAACCCTAACACTAACCCAAACCCTAACCCTAACCCATACCCTACGCCGTACCTGAAGCCCTCTCCGAACCCGTACCGTAAGCCGTATCCTAATCCTAACCCTAAGCCTAAACCTAACCCTAGGCTACCCTTGACTGCTTCTGCCTCCAATAGATTTCCTAAGCAGTAGTGTTTTAAGGAACAGCTTAAAAAGAGAATCCTAATGTGATTTCTTTATAATGTGTGTGTTCCTTATCTTATCCTAGTGTCTAAACTCTTCTCCATGGCTGGATGCCCAAATAATATTCCTTTACGTGCTAAGGGGTATCTAGAGAGTGGGATAGGTTTAATAACACTAACCCTAACACGTACCCTAACCCTAACCCCTACCCTAACCCTAACACGTACCCTAATCCTAAACCGTACCCTAAACCGAGCCCTAACCCTAACACTAACCCTAACCCTAACCCTAACCCATACACTACACCGTACCCGAAGCCCTCCCCGAACCCGTACCCTAAGCGTTACCCTAAGCTTAACCCTAACCCTAGGCTACCCTTGACTGCTTCTGCCTCCAATAGATTTCCTAAGCACTAGTGATTTAAGGAACAGCTTAAACAGAGAATCCTAATGTGATTTCTTTATAATGGGTGTGTTCCTTATCTTATCCTAGTGTTTAACTCTTCTCCATGGCTGGACCACCAAATAATATTCCTTTACGTGCTAAGGGGTATCTAGAGAGTGGGATAGGTTTAATAACTACCCTAACCCTAACGCGTACCCTAACCCTAACCCCTATCCTAACCCTAACACGTACCCTAATCCTAAACAATACCCTAAACCGAGCCCTAAACCTAACACTAACCCTAACCCTAACCCATACCCTACGCCGTACCCGAAGACCTCCCCGAACCAGTACCCTAAGCCGTACCCTTAGCCTAACCCTAAGCCTAACCCTAACACTAGGCTACCCTTGACTCCTTCTGCCTCCAATAGATTTCCTAAGCACTAGTGTTTTAAGGAACAGCTTAAAAAGAGAATCCTAATGTGATTTCTCTATAAAGGGTGTGTTCCTTATCTTAGACTAGTGTCTAAACTCTTCTCCATGGCTGGACCCCCAAATAATATTCCTTTACGTGCTAAGGGGTATCTAGAGAGTGGGATAGGTTTAATAACTACCCTAACCCTAATGCGTACCCTAACCCTAACCCCTACCCTAACCCTAACACGTACCCTAATCCTAAGCCGTACACTAAACCGAGCCCTAACATTAACACTAACCCTAACCCTAACCCTAACTCATACACTACACCGTACCCGAAGCCCTCCCCGAACCCGTACCCTAAGCCTTACCCTAAGCCTAACCCTAACCCTAGGCTACCCTTGACTGCTTCTGCCTCAAATAGATTTCCTAAGCACTAGTGTTTTAAGGAAGAGCTGAAAAAGAGAATCCTAATGTGATTTCTTTATAATGTGTGTGTTCCTTATCTTATCCTAGTGTCTAAACTCTTCTCCATGGCTGGATGCCCAAATAATATTCCTTTACGTGCTAAGGGGTATCTAGAGAGTGGGATAGGTTTAATAACCCTAACCCTAACACGTACCCTAACCCTAACCCCTACCCTAACCCTAACACGTACCCTAATCCTAAACCGTACCCTAAACCGAGCCCTAACCCTAACACTAACCCTAACCCTAACCCTAACCCATACACTACACCGTACCCGAAGCCCTCCCCGAACCCGTACCCTAAGCGTTACCCTAAGCCTAACCCTAACCCTAGGCTACCTTTGACTGCTTCTGCCTCCAATAGATTTCCTAAGCACTAGTGATTTAAGGAACAGCTTAAACAGAGAATCCTAATGTGATTTATTTATAATGGGTGTGTTCCTTATCTTATCCTAGTGTCTAAACTCTTCTCCATGGCTGGACCTCCAAATAATATTCCTTTACGTGCTAAGGGGTATCTAGAGAGTGGGATAGGTTTAATAACTACCCTAACACTAACGCATACCCTAACCCTAACCCTTACCCTAACCCTAACACGTACCCTAATCCTAACCAATACACTAAACCGAGCCCTAACCCTAACACTAACCCTAACCCTAACCCTAACCCATACCCTACGCCGTACCCGAAGCCCTCCCCGAAACCGTACCCTAAGCCGTACCCTAAGCCGTACCCTAAGTCTAACCCTAACCCTAGGCTACCCTTGACTGCTTCTGCCTCCAATAGATTTCCTAAGCAGTAGTGTTTTAAGGAACAGCTTAAAAAGAGAATCCTAATGTGATTTCTTTATAATGTGTGTGTTCCTTATATTATCTTAATGTCTAAACTCTTCTTCATGGGTGGACCCCCAAATAATATTCCTTTACGTGCTAAGGTGTATCTAGAGAGTGGGATAGGTTTAATAAGAACCCTAACCCTAACCCCTACCCTAACCCTAACACGTACCCTAATCATAACCCGTACCCTAAACGGAGCCCTAACCCTAACACTAACCCAAACCCTAATCCTAACCCATACCCTACGCCGTACCTGAAGCCCTCTCCGAACCCGTACCGTAAGCCGTATCCTAATCCTAACCCTAAGCCTAACCCTAACCCTAGGCTACCCTTGACTGCTTCTGCCTCCAATAGATTTCCTAAGCACTAGTGTTTTAAGGAACAGCTTAAAAAGAGAATCCTAATGTGATTTCTTTATAATGGGTGTGTTCCTTATCTTATCCTAGTGTCTAAACTCTTCTCCATTGCTGCACCCCCAAATAATATTCCTTTACGTGCTAAGGGGTATATAGAGTGGGATAGGTTTAATAACTACCCTAACCCTAACGCGTACCCTAACCCTAACCCTTACCCTAACCCTAACATGTACCCTAATCCTAAACAATACCCTAAACCGAGCCCTAACCCTAACACTAACCCTAACCCTAACCCTAACCCATACCCTACGCCGTACTCGAAGCCTTCCCCGAACCCTTAACCTAAGCCGTACCCTAAGCCTAACCCTAATCCTAGGCTACCCTTGACTGCTTCTGCCTCCAATAGATTTCCTAAGCACTAGTGTTTTAAGGAACAGCGTAAAAAGAGAATCCTAATGTGATTTCTTTATAATGTGTGTGTTCCTTATATTATCTTAGTGTCTAAACTCTTCTTCATGTGTGCACCCCCAAATAATACTCCTTTACGTGCTAAGGTGTATCTAGAGAGTGGGATAGGTTTAATAAGTACCCTAACTCTAACGCGTACCCTAACCCTAACCCCTACCCTAACCCTAACACGTACCCTAATCCTAACCCATAACCTAACCCGAGACCTACCCTAACACTAACCCTAACCCTAACTCTAACCCATACGCTACGCCGTACCCGAAGCCCTCCCCGAACCCGTACCGTAAGCCGTATCCTAAGCCTAACCCTAAGCCTAACCCTAACCCTAGGCTACCCTTGACTGCTTCTGCCTCCAATAGATTTCCTAAGCACTAGTGTTTTAAGGAACAGCATAAAAAGAGAATCCTAATGTGATTTCTTTATAATGGGTGTGTTCCTTATCTTATCCTAGTGTTTAACTCTTCTCCATGGCTGGACCCTCAAATAATATTCTTTACGTGCTAAGGGGTATCTAGAGAGTGGGATAGGTTTAATAACTACCCTAACCCTAACACGTACCCTAACCCTAACCCCTACCCTAACCCTAACACGTACCCTAATCCTAAACCGTACCCTACATCGAGCCCTAACCCTAAAACTAACCCTAACCCTAACCCTAACCCATACCCTACGCCGTACCCGAAGCCCTCCCCGAACCCGTACCCTAAGCCGTACCCTAAGCCTAACCCTAAGCCTAACCCTAACCCTAGGCTACCCTTGACTGCTTCTGCCTCCAATAGATTTCCTAAGCACTAGTGTTTTAAGGAACAGCTTAAAAAGAGAATCCTAATGTGATTTCTTTATAATGGGTGTGTTCCTTATCTTATCCTAGTGTCTAAACTCTTCTCCATGGCTGGACCCCCAAATAATATTCCTTTACGTGCTAAGGGGTATCTAGAGAGTGGGATAGGTTTAATAACAACCCTAACCCTAACACGTACCCTAACCCTAACCCCTACCCTAACCCTAACACGTACCCTAAACCTAAACCGTACCCTAAACCGAGCCCTAACCCTAACACTAACCCTAACCCTAACCCATACCCTACGCCGTACACGAAGCCCTCCCCGAACCCGAACCCTAAGCCGTACCCTTAGCCTAACCCTAAGCCTAACCCTAACCCTAGGCTACCCTTGACTGCTTCTGCCTCCAATAGATTTCCTAAGCACTAGTGTTTTAAGGAACAGCTTAAAAAGTGAATCCTAATGTGATTTCTCTATAAAGGGTGTGTTCCTTATCTTAGCCTAGTGTCTAAACTCTTCTCCATGGCTGGACCCACCAATAATATTCCTTTACGTGCTAAGGGGTATCTAGAGAGTGGGATAGGTTTAATAACTACCCTAACCCTAATGCGTACCCTAACCCTAACCCCTACCCTAACCCTAACACGTACCCTAATCCTAAGCCGTACACTAAACCGAGCCCTAACATTAACACAAACCCTAACCCTAACCCTAACTCATACACTACACCGTACCCGAAGCCCTCCCCGAACCCGTACCCTAAGCCTTACCCTAAGCCTAACCCTAACCCTAGGCTACCCTTGACTGCTTCTGCCTCCAATAGATTTCCTAAGCACTAGTGTTTTAAGGAAGAGCTGAAAAAGAGAATCCTAATGTGATTTCTTTATAATGTGTGTGTTCCTTATCTCATCCTAGTGTCTAAACTCTTCTCCATGGCTGGATCCTCAAATAATATTCCTTTACGTGCTAAGGGGTATATAGAAAGTGGGATAGGTTTAATAACCCTAACCCTAACACGTACCCTAACCCTAACCCCTACCCTAACCCTAACACGTACCCTAATCCTAAACCGTACCCTAAACCGAGCCCTAACCCTAACACTAACCCTAACCCTATCCCTAACCCATACACTACACCGTACCCGAAGCCCTCCCCGAACCCGTACCCTAAGCCTTACCCTAAGCCTAACCCTAACCCTAGGCTACCCTTGACTGCTTCTGCCTCCAATAGATTTCCTAAGCACTAGTGTTTTAAGGAACAGCTTAAAAAGAGAATCCTAATGTGATTTCTCTATAAAGGGTGTGTTCCTTATATTATCTTAGTGTCTAAACTCTTCTTCATGGGTGGACCCCCAAATAATATTCTTTTACGTGCTAAGGGGTATCTAGAGAGTGGGATAGGTTTAATAACTACCCTAACACTAACACGTACCCTAACCCTAATCCCTACCCTAACCCTAACACGTACCCTAAAACTAAACCGTACCCTAAACCGAGCCCTAACACTAACACTAACCCTAACCCTAACCCATACCCTACGCCGTACCCGAAGACCTCCCCGAACCCGTACCCTAAGCCGTACCCTTAGCCTAACCCTAAGCCTAACCATAACACTAGGCTACCCTTGACTCCTTCTGCCTCCAATAGATTTCCTAAGCACTAGTGTTTTAAGGAACAGCTTAAAAAGAGAATCCTAATGTGATTTATTTATAATGGGTGTGTTCCTTATCTTATCCTAGTGTCTAAACTCTTCTCCATGGCTGGACCTCCAAATAATATTCCTTTACGTGCTAAGGGGTATCTAGAGAGTGGGATAGGTTTAATAACTACCCTAACACTAACGCATACCCTAACCCTAACCCTTACCCTAACCCTAACACGTACCCTAATCCTAACCAATACACTAAACCGAGCCCTAACCCTAACACTAACCCTAACCCTAAACCTAACCCATACCCTACGCCGTACCCGAAGCCCTCCCCGAACCCGTACCCTAAGCCGTACCCTAAGCCGTACCCTAAGTCTAACCCTAACCCTAGGCTACCCTTGACTGCTTCTGCCTCCAATAGATTTCCTAAGCAGTAGTGTTTTAAGGAACAGCTTAAAAAGAGAATCCTAATGTGATTTCTTTATAATGGGTGTGTTCCTTATCTTATCCTAGTGTCTAAACTCTTCTCCATGGCTGGACCACCAAATAATATTCCTTTACGTGCTAAGGGGTATATAGAGAGTGGGATAGGTTTAATAACTACCCTAACCCTAACGCGTACCCTAACCCTAACCCCTACCCTAACCCTAACACGTACCCTAATCCTAAACAATACCCTAAACCGAGCCCTAACCCTAACACTAACCCTAACCCTAACCCTAACCCATACCCTACGCCGTACCCGAATTCCTCCCCGAACCCGTAACCTAAGCCGTACCCTAAGCCTAACCCTAAGGCTAAACCTAACCCTAGGCTACCCTTGACTGCTTCTGCCTCCAATAGATTTCCTAAGCACTAGTGTTTTAAGGAACAGCTTAAAAAGAGAATCCTAATGTGATTTCTTTATAATGTGTGTGTTCCTTATATTATCTTAGTGTCTAAACTCTTCTTCATGGGTGGACCCCCAAATAATATTCCTTTACGTGCTAAGGTGTATCTAGAGAGTGGGATAGGTTTAATAAGAACCCTAACCCTAACCCCTACCCTGACCCTAACACGTACCCTAATCATAACCCGTACCCTAAACGGAGCCCTAACCCTAACACTAACCCAAACCCTAACCCTAACCCATACCCTACGCCATACATGAAGCCCTCTCCGAACCCGTACCGTAAGCCGTATCCTAATCCTAACCCTAAGCCTAACCCTCACCCTATGCTACCCTTGACTGCTTCTGCGTCCAATAGATTTCCTAAGCACTAGTGTTTTAAGGAACAGCTTAAAAAGAGAATCCTAATATTATTTCTTTATAATGGGTGTGTTCCTTATCTTATCCTAGTGTCTAAACTCTTCTCCATTGCTGGACCCCCAAATAATATTCCTTTACGTGCTAAGGGGTATATAGAGTGGGATAGGTTTAATAACTACCCTAACCCTAACGCGTACCCTAACCCTAACCCTTACCCTAACCCTAACATGTACCCTAATCCTAAACAATACCCTAAACCGAGCCCTAACCCTAACACTAACCCTAACCCTAACCCTAACCCATACCCTACGCCGTACCCGAAGCCTTCCCCGAACCCTTAACCTAAGCCGTACCCTAAGCCTAACCCTAATCCTAGGCTACCCTTGACTGCTTCTGCCTCCAATAGATTTCCTAAGCACTAGTGTTTTAAGGAACAGCGTAAAAAGAGAATCCTAATGTGATTTCTTTATAATGTGTGTGTTCCTTATATTATCTTAGTGTCTAAACTCTTCTTCATGTGTGCATCCCCAAATAATACTCCTTTACGTGCTAAGGTGTATCTAGAGAGTGGGATAGGTTTAATAAGTACCCTAACTCTAACGCGTACCCTAACCCTAACCCCTACCCTAACCCTAACACGTACCCTAATCCTAACCCATAACCTAACCCGAGACCTACCCTAACACTAACCCTAACACTAACTCTAACCCATACGCTACGCCGTACCCGAAGCCCTCCCCGAACCCGTACCGTAAGCCGTATCCTAAGCCTAACCCTAAGCCTAACCCTAACCCTAGGCTACCCTTGACTGCTTCTGACTCCAATAGATTTCCTAAGCACTAGTGTTTTAAGGAACAGCTTAAAAAGAGAATCCTAATGTGATTTCTTTATAATGGGTGTGTTCCTTATTTATCCTAGTGTCTAAACTCTTCTCCATGGCTGGACCCCCAAATAATATTCCTTTACGTGCTAAGGTGTATCTAGAGAGTGGGATAGGTTTAATAACTACCCTAACCCTAACACGTACCCTAACCCTAACCCCTACCCTAACCCTAACACGTACCCTAATCCTAAACAATACCCTAAACCGAGCCCTAACCCTAACACTAACCCTAACCCTAACCCTAACCCATACCCTACGCCGTATCCGAAGCCCTCCCCAAACCCGTACCCTAAGCCGTACCCTAAGCCTAACCCTAAGCCGAACCCTAACCCTAGGCTACCCTTGACTGCTTCTGCCTCCAATAGATTTCCTACGCACTAGTGTTTTAAGGAACAGCTTAAAAAGAGAATCCTAATGTGATTTCTTTATAATGTGTGTGTTCCTTATATTATCTTAGTGTCTAAACTCTTCTCCATGGCTGGACCCCCAAATAATATTCCTTTACGTGCTAAGGTGTATCTAGAGAGTGGGATAGGTTTAATAACTACCCTAACTCTAACGTATACCCTAACCCTAACCCCTACCCTAACCCTAACACGTACCCTAATCCTAACCCGTACCCTAAACCGAGACCTAACCCTAACACTAACCCCAACCCTAACCCTAACCCATACCCTACGCCGTACCCGAAGCCCTCCCCGAACCCGTAACCTAAGCCGTACCCTAAGCCTAACCCTAAGCCTAAACCTAACCCTAGGCTACCCTTGACTGCTTCTGCCGCCAATAGATTTCCTAAGCACTAGTGTTTTAAGGAACAGCTTAAAAAGAGAATCCTAAAGTGATTTCTTTATAATGTGTGTGTTCCTTATCTTATCCTAGTGTCTAAACTCTTCTCCATGGCTGGACCTCCAAATAATATTACTTTATGTTCTAAGGGGTATCTAGAGAGTGGGATAGGTTTAATAACTACCTTAACCCTAACGCGTACCGTAACCCTAACCCCTACCCTAACCCTAACACGTACCCTAATCCTAACCAATACCCTAAACCGAGCCCTAACCCTAACACTAACCCTAACCCTAACCCTAACCCATACCCTACGCCGTACCCGAAGCCCTCCCCGAACCCGTACCCTAAGCCGTACCCTAAGCCTAACCCTAAGCCTAACCCTAACCCTAGGCTACCCTTGACTGCTTCTGCCTCCAATAGATTTCCTAAGCACTAGTGTTTTAAGGAACAGCTTAAAAAGAGAATCCTAATGTGATTTCTTTATAATGGGTGTGTTCCTTATCTTATCCTAGTGTCTAAACTCTTCTCCATGGCTGGACCCCCAAATAATATTCCTTTACGTGCTAAGGGGTATCTAGAGAGTGGGATAGGTTTAATAACAACCCTAACCCTAACACGTACCCTAACCCTAACCCCTACCCTAACCCTAACACGTACCCTAAACCTAAACCGTACCCTAAACCGAGCCCTAACCCTAACACTAACCCTAACCCTAACCCATACCCTACGCCGTACACGAAGCCCTCCCCGAACCCGAACCCTAAGCCGTACCCTTAGCCTAACCCTAAGCCTAACCCTAACCCTAGGCTACCCTTGACTGCTTCTGCCTCCAATAGATTTCCTAAGCACTAGTGTTTTAAGGAACAGCTTAAAAAGAGAATCCTAATGTGATTTCTCTATAAAGGGTGTGTTCCTTATCTTAGCCTAGTGTCTAAACTCTTCTCCATGTCTGGACCCACCAATAATATTCCTTTACGTGCTAAGGGGTATCTAGAGAGTGGGATAGGTTTAATAACTACCCTAACCCTAATGCGTACCCTAACCCTAACCCCTACCCTAACCCTAACACGTACCCTAATCCTAAGCCGTACACTAAACCGAGCCCTAACATTAACACAAACCCTAACCCTAACCCTAACTCATACACTACACCGTACCCGAAGCCCTCCCCGAACCCGTACCCTAAGCCTTACCCTAAGCCTAACCCTAACCCTAGGCTACCCTTGACTGCTTCTGCCTCCAATAGATTTCCTAAGCACTAGTGTTTTAAGGAAGAGCTGAAAAAGAGAATCCTAATGTGATTTCTTTATAATGTGTGTGTTCCTTATCTTATCCTAGTGTCTAAACTCTTCTCCATGGCTGGATCCTCAAATAATATTCCTTTACGTGCTAAGGGGTATATAGAAAGTGGGATAGGTTTAATAACCCTAACCCTAACACGTACCCTAACCCTAACCCCTACCCTAACCCTAACACGTACCCTAATCCTAAACCGTACCCTAAACCGAGCCCTAACCCTAACACTAACCCTAACCCTATCCCTAACCCATACACTACACCGTACCCGAAGCCCTCCCCGAACCCGTACCCTAAGCCTTACCCTAAGCCTAACCCTAACCCTAGGCTACCCTTGACTGCTTCTGCCTCCAATAGATTTCCTAAGCACTAGTGTTTTAAGGAACAGCTTAAAAAGAGAATCCTAATGTGATTTCTCTATAAAGGGTGTGTTCCTTATATTATCTTAGTGTCTAAACTCTTCTTCATGGGTGGACCCCCAAATAATATTCTTTTACGTGCTAAAGGGTATCTAGAGAGTGGGATAGGTTTAATAACTACCCTAACACTAACACGTACCCTAACCCTAATCCCTACCCTAACCCTAACACGTACCCTAAAACTAAACCGTACCCTAAACCGAGCCCTAACCCTAACACTAACCCTAACCCTAACCCATACCCTACGCCGTACCCGAAGACCTCCCCGAACCCGTACCCTAAGCCGTACCCTTAGCCTAACCCTAAGCCTAACCCTAACACTAGGCTACCCTTGACTCCTTCTGCCTCCAATAGATTTCCTAAGCTCTAGTGTTTTAAGGAACAGCTTAAAAAGAGAATCCTAATGTGATTTCTCTATAAAGGGTGTGTTCCTTATCTTAGACTAGTGTCTAAACTCTTCTCCATGGCTGGACCCCCAAATAATATTCCTTTACGTGCTAAGGGGTATCTAGAGAGTGGGATAGGTTTAATAACTACCCTAACACTAACGCATACCCTAACCCTAACCCTTACCCTAACCCTAACACGTACCCTAATCCTAACCAATACACTAAACCGAGCCCTAACCCTAACACTAACCCTAACCCTAACCCTAACCCATACCCTACGCCGTACCTGAAGCCCTCTCTGAACCCGTACCGTAAGCCGTATCCTAATCCTAAACCTAAGCCTAACCCTAACCCTAGGCTACCCTTGACTGCTTTTGCCTCCAATAGATTTCCTAAGCACTAGTGTTTTAAGGAACAGCTTAAAAAGAGAATCCTAATGTGATTTCTTTATAATGGGTGTGTTCCTTATCTTATCCTAGTGTTTAACTCTTCTCCATGGCTGGACCACCAAATAATATTCCTTTACGTGCTAAGGGGTATCTAGAGAGTGGGATAGGTTTAATAACTACCCTAACCCTAACGCGTACCCTAACCCTAACCCCTATCCTAACCCTAACACGTACCCTAATCCTAAACAATACCCTAAACCGAGCCCTAAACCTAACACTAACCCTAACCCTAACCCATACCCTACGCCGTACCCGAAGACCTCCCCGAACCAGTACCCTAAGCCGTACCCTTAGCCTAACCCTAAGCCTAACCCTAACACTAGGCTACCCTTGACTCCTTCTGCCTCCAATAGATTTCCTAAGCACTAGTGTTTTAAGGAACAGCTTAAAAAGAGAATCCTAATGTGATTTCTCTATAAAGGGTGTGTTCCTTATCTTAGACTAGTGTCTAAACTCTTCTCCATGGCTGGACCCCCAAATAATATTCCTTTACGTGCTAAGGGGTATCTAGAGAGTGGGATAGGTTTAATAACTACCCTAACCCTAATGCGTACCCTAACCCTAACCCCTACCCTAACCCTAACACGTACCCTAATCCTAAGCCGTACACTAAACCGAGCCCTAACATTAACACTAACCCTAACCCTAACCCTAACTCATACACTACACCGTACCCGAAGCCCTCCCCGAACCCGTACCCTAAGCCTTACCCTAAGCCTAACCCTAACCCTAGGCTACCCTTGACTGCTTCTGCCTCAAATAGATTTCCTAAGCACTAGTGTTTTAAGGAAGAGCTGAAAAAGAGAATCCTAATGTGATTTCTTTATAATGTGTGTGTTCCTTATCTTATCCTAGTGTCTAAACTCTTCTCCATGGCTGGATGCCCAAATAATATTCCTTTACGTGCTAAGGGGTATCTAGAGAGTGGGATAGGTTTAATAACCCTAACCCTAACACGTACCCTAACCCTAACCCCTACCCTAACCCTAACACGTACCCTAATCCTAAACCGTACCCTAAACCGAGCCCTAACCCTAACACTAACCCTAACCCTAACCCTAACCCATACACTACACCGTACCCGAAGCCCTCCCCGAACCCGTACCCTAAGCGTTACCCTAAGCCTAACCCTAACCCTAGGCTACCTTTGACTGCTTCTGCCTCCAATAGATTTCCTAAGCACTAGTGATTTAAGGAACAGCTTAAACAGAGAATCCTAATGTGATTTATTTATAATGGGTGTGTTCCTTATCTTATCCTAGTGTCTAAACTCTTCTCCATGGCTGGACCTCCAAATAATATTCCTTTACGTGCTAAGGGGTATCTAGAGAGTGGGATAGGTTTAATAACTACCCTAACACTAACGCATACCCTAACCCTAACCCTTACCCTAACCCTAACACGTACCCTAATCCTAACCAATACACTAAACCGAGCCCTAACCCTAACACTAACCCTAACCCTAACCCTAACCCATACCCTACGCCGTACCCGAAGCCCTCCCCGAACCCGTACCCTAAGCCGTACCCTAAGCCGTACCCTAAGTCTAACCCTAACCCTAGGCTACCCTTGACTGCTTCTGCCTCCAATAGATTTCCTAAGCAGTAGTGTTTTAAGGAACAGCTTAAAAAGAGAATCCTAATGTGATTTCTTTATAATGTGTGTGTTCCTTATATTATCTTAATGTCTAAACTCTTCTTCATGGGTGGACCCCCAAATAATATTCCTTTACGTGCTAAGGTGTATCTAGAGAGTGGGATAGGTTTAATAAGAACCCTAACCCTAACCCCTACCCTAACCCTAACACGTACCCTAATCATAACCCGTACCCTAAACGGAGCCCTAACCCTAACACTAACCCAAACCCTAATCCTAACCCATACCCTACGCCGTACCTGAAGCCCTCTCCGAACCCGTACCGTAAGCCGTATCCTAATCCTAACCCTAAGCCTAACCCTAACCCTAGGCTACCCTTGACTGCTTCTGCCTCCAATAGATTTCCTAAGCACTAGTGTTTTAAGGAACAGCTTAAAAAGAGAATCCTAATGTGATTTCTTTATAATGGGTGTGTTCCTTATCTTATCCTAGTGTCTAAACTCTTCTCCATTGCTGCACCCCCAAATAATATTCCTTTACGTGCTAAGGGGTATATAGAGTGGGATAGGTTTAATAACTACCCTAACCCTAACGCGTACCCTAACCCTAACCCTTACCCTAACCCTAACATGTACCCTAATCCTAAACAATACCCTAAACCGAGCCCTAACCCTAACACTAACCCTAACCCTAACCCTAACCCATACCCTACGCCGTACCCGAAGCCTTCCCCGAACCCTTAACCTAAGCCGTACCCTAAGCCTAACCCTAATCCTAGGCTACCCTTGACTGCTTCTGCCTCCAATAGATTTCCTAAGCACTAGTGTTTTAAGGAACAGCGTAAAAAGAGAATCCTAATGTGATTTCTTTATAATGTGTGTGTTCCTTATATTATCTTAGTGTCTAAACTCTTCTTCATGTGTGCACCCCCAAATAATACTCCTTTACGTGCTAAGGTGTATCTAGAGAGTGGGATAGGTTTAATAAGTACCCTAACTCTAACGCGTACCCTAACCCTAACCCCTACCCTAACCCTAACACGTACCCTAATCCTAACCCATAACCTAACCCGAGACCTACCCTAACACTAACCCTAACCCTAACTCTAACCCATACGCTACGCCGTACCCGAAGCCCTCCCCGAACCCGTACCGTAAGCCGTATCCTAAGCCTAACCCTAAGCCTAACCCTAACCCTAGGCTACCCTTGACTGCTTCTGACTCCAATAGATTTCCTAAGCACTAGTGTTTTAAGGAACAGCTTAAAAAGAGAATCCTAATGTGATTTCTTTATAATGGGTGTGTTCCTTATTTATCCTAGTGTCTAAACTCTTCTCCATGGCTGGACCCCCAAATAATATTCCTTTACGTGCTAAGGTGTATCTAGAGAGTGGGATAGGTTTAATAACTACCCTAACCCTAACACGTACCCTAACCCTAACCCCTACCCTAACCCTAACACGTACCCTAATCCTAAACAATACCCTAAACCGAGCCCTAACCCTAACACTAACCCTAACCCTAACCCTAACCCATACCCTACGCCGTATCCGAAGCCCTCCCCAAACCCGTACCCTAAGCCGTACCCTAAGCCTAACCCTAAGCCGAACCCTAACCCTAGGCTACCCTTGACTGCTTCTGCCTCCAATAGATTTCCTACGCACTAGTGTTTTAAGGAACAGCTTAAAAAGAGAATCCTAATGTGATTTCTTTATAATGTGTGTGTTCCTTATATTATCTTAGTGTCTAAACTCTTCTCCATGGCTGGACCCCCAAATAATATTCCTTTACGTGCTAAGGTGTATCTAGAGAGTGGGATAGGTTTAATAACTACCCTAACTCTAACGTGTACCCTAACCCTAACCCCTACCCTAACCCTAACACGTACCCTAATCCTAACCCGTACCCTAAACCGAGACCTAACCCTAACACTAACCCCAACCCTAACCCTAACCCATACCCTACGCCGTACCCGAAGCCCTCCCCGAACCCGTAACCTAAGCCGTACCCTAAGCCTAACCCTAAGCCTAAACCTAACCCTAGGCTACCCTTGACTGCTTCTGCCGCCAATAGATTTCCTAAGCACTAGTGTTTTAAGGAACAGCTTAAAAAGAGAATCTTAAAGTGATTTCTTTATAATGTGTGTGTTCCTTTTCTTATCCTAGTGTCTAAACTCTTCTCCATGGCTGGACCTCCAAATAATATTACTTTATGTTCTAAGGGGTATCTAGAGAGTGGGATAGGTTTAATAACTACCTTAACCCTAACGCGTACCGTAACCCTAACCCCTACCCTAACCCTAACACGTACCCTAATCCTAACCAATACCCTAAACCGAGCCCTAACCCTAACACTAACCCTAACCCTAACCCTAACCCATAACCTACGCCGTACCCGAAGCCCTCCCCGAACCCGTACCCTAAGCCGTACCCTAAGCCTAACCCTAAGCCTAACCCTAACCCTAGGCTACCCTTGACTGCTTCTGCCTCCAATAGATTTCCTAAGCACTAGTGTTTTAAGGAACAGCTTAAAAAGAGAATCCTAATGTGATTTCTTTATAATGGGTGTGTTCCTTATCTTATCCTAGTGTCTAAACTCTTCTCCATGGCTGGACCCCCAAATAATATTCCTTTACGTGCTAAGGGGTATCTAGAGAGTGGGATAGGTTTAATAACAACCCTAACCCTAACACGTACCCTAACCCTAACCCCTACCCTAACCCTAACACGTACCCTAAACCTAAACCGTACCCTAAACCGAGCCCTAACCCTAACACTAACCCTAACCCTAACCCATACCCTACGCCGTACACGAAGCCCTCCCCGAACCCGAACCCTAAGCCGTACCCTTAGCCTAACCCTAACCCTAGGCTACCCTTGACTGCTTCTGCCTCCAATAGATTTCCTAAGCACTAGTGTTTTAAGGAACAGCTTAAAAAGAGAATCCTAATGTGATTTCTCTATAAAGGGTGTGTTCCTTATCTTAGCCTAGTGTCTAAACTCTTCTCCATGTCTGGACCCACCAATAATATTCCTTTACGTGCTAAGGGGTATATAGAGAGTGGGATAGGTTTAATAACTACCCTAACCCTAATGCGTACCCTAACCCTAACCCCTACCCTAACCCTAACACGTACCCTAATCCTAAGCCGTACACTAAACCGAGCCCTAACATTAACACAAACCCTAACCCTAACCCTAACTCATACACTACACCGTACCCGAAGCCCTCCCCGAACCCGTACCCTAAGCCTTACCCTAAGCCTAACCCTAACCCTAGGCTACCCTTGACTGCTTCTGCCTCCAATAGATTTCCTAAGCACTGGTGTTTTAAGGAAGAGCTGAAAAAGAGAATCCTAATGTGATTTCTTTATAATGTGTGTGTTCCTTATCTTATCCTAGTGTCTAAACTCTTCTCCATGGCTGGATCCTCAAATAATATTCCTTTACGTGCTAAGGGGTATATAGAAAGTGGGATAGGTTTAATAACCCTAACCCTAACACGTACCCTAACCCTAACCCCTACCCTAACCCTAACACGTACCCTAATCCTAAACCGTACCCTAAACCGAGCCCTAACCCTAACACTAACCCTAACCCTATCCCTAACCCATACACTACACCGTACCCGAAGCCCTCCCCGAACCCGTACCCTAAGCCTTACCCTAAGCCTAACCCTAACCCTAGGCTACCCTTGACTGCTTCTGCCTCCAATAGATTTCCTAAGCACTAGTGTTTTAAGGAACAGCTTAAAAAGAGAATCCTAATGTGATTTCTCTATAAAGGGTGTGTTCCTTATATTATCTTAGTGTCTAAACTCTTCTTCATGGGTGGACCCCCAAATAATATTCTTTTACGTGCTAAAGGGTATCTAGAGAGTGGGATAGGTTTAATAACTACCCTAACACTAACACGTACCCTAACCCTAACCCCTACCCTAACCCTAACACGTACCCTAAAACTAAACCGTACCCTAAACCGAGCCCTAACCCTAACACTAACCCTAACCCTAACCCATACCCTACGCCGTACCCGAAGACCTCCCCGAACCCGTACCCTAAGCCGTACCCTTAGCCTAACCCTAAGCCTAACCCTAACACTAGGCTACCCTTGACTCCTTCTGCCTCCAATAGATTTCCTAAGCACTAGTGTTTTAAGGAACAGCTTAAAAAGAGAATCCTAATGTGATTTCTCTATAAAGGGTGTGTTCCTTATCTTAGACTAGTGTCTAAACTCTTCTCCATGGCTGGACCCCCAAATAATATTCCTTTACGTGCTAAGGGGTATCTAGAGAGTGGGATAGGTTTAATAACTACCCTAACACTAACGCATACCCTAACCCTAACCCTTACCCTAACCCTAACACGTACCCTAATCCTAACCAATACACTAAACCGAGCCCTAACCCTAACACTAACCCTAACCCTAACCCTAACCCATACCCTACGCCGTACCTGAAGCCCTCTCTGAACCCGTACCGTAAGCCGTATCCTAATCCTAAACCTAAGCCTAACCCTAACCCTAGGCTACCCTTGACTGCTTCTGCCTCCAATAGATTTCCTAAGCACTAGTGTTTTAAGGAACAGCTTAAAAAGAGAATCCTAATGTGATTTCTTTATAATGGGTGTGTTCCTTATCTTATCCTAGTGTTTAACTCTTCTCCATGGCTGGACCACCAAATAATATTCCTTTACGTGCTAAGGGGTATCTAGAGAGTGGGATAGGTTTAATAACTACCCTAACCCTAACGCGTACCCTAACCCTAACCCCTATCCTAACCCTAACACGTACCCTAATCCTAAACAATACCCTAAACCGAGCCCTAAACCTAACACTAACCCTAACCCTAACCCATACCCTACGCCGTACCCGAAGACCTCCCCGAACCAGTACCCTAAGCCGTACCCTTAGCCTAACCCTAAGCCTAACCCTAACACTAGGCTACCCTTGACTCCTTCTGCCTCCAATAGATTTCCTAAGCACTAGTGTTTTAAGGAACAGCTTAAAAAGAGAATCCTAATGTGATTTCTCTATAAAGGGTGTGTTCCTTATCTTAGACTAGTGTCTAAACTCTTCTCCATGGCTGGACCCCCAAATAATATTCCTTTACGTGCTAAGGGGTATCTAGAGAGTGGGATAGGTTTAATAACTACCCTAACCCTAATGCGTACCCTAACCCTAACCCCTACCCTAACCCTAACACGTACCCTAATCCTAAGCCGTACACTAAACCGAGCCCTAACATTAACACTAACCCTAACCCTAACCCTAACTCATACACTACACCGTACCCGAAGCCCTCCCCGAACCCGTACCCTAAGCCTTACCCTAAGCCTAACCCTAACCCTAGGCTACCCTTGACTGCTTCTGCCTCAAATAGATTTCCTAAGCACTAGTGTTTTAAGGAAGAGCTGAAAAAGAGAATCCTAATGTGATTTCTTTATAATGTGTGTGTTCCTTATCTTATCCTAGTGTCTAAACTCTTCTCCATGGCTGGATGCCCAAATAATATTCCTTTACGTGCTAAGGGGTATCTAGAGAGTGGGATAGGTTTAATAACCCTAACCCTAACACGTACCCTAACCCTAACCCCTACCCTAACCCTAACACGTACCCTAATCCTAAACCGTACCCTAAACCGAGCCCTAACCCTAACACTAACCCTAACCCTAACCCTAACCCATACACTACACCGTACCCGAAGCCCTCCCCGAACCCGTACCCTAAGCGTTACCCTAAGCCTAACCCTAACCCTAGGCTACCTTTGACTGCTTCTGCCTCCAATAGATTTCCTAAGCACTAGTGATTTAAGGAACAGCTTAAACAGAGAATCCTAATGTGATTTATTTATAATGGGTGTGTTCCTTATCTTATCCTAGTGTCTAAACTCTTCTCCATGGCTGGACCTCCAAATAATATTCCTTTACGTGCTAAGGGGTATCTAGAGAGTGGGATAGGTTTAATAACTACCCTAACACTAACGCATACCCTAACCCTAACCCTTACCCTAACCCTAACACGTACCCTAATCCTAACCAATACACTAAACCGAGCCCTAACCCTAACACTAACCCTAACCCTAACCCTAACCCATACCCTACGCCGTACCCGAAGCCCTCCCCGAACCCGTACCCTAAGCCGTACCCTAAGCCGTACCCTAAGTCTAACCCTAACCCTAGGCTACCCTTGACTGCTTCTGCCTCCAATAGATTTCCTAAGCAGTAGTGTTTTAAGGAACAGCTTAAAAAGAGAATCCTAATGTGATTTCTTTATAATGTGTGTGTTCCTTATATTATCTTAATGTCTAAACTCTTCTTCATGGGTGGACCCCCAAATAATATTCCTTTACGTGCTAAGGTGTATCTAGAGAGTGGGATAGGTTTAATAAGAACCCTAACCCTAACCCCTACCCTAACCCTAACACGTACCCTAATCATAACCCGTACCCTAAACGGAGCCCTAACCCTAACACTAACCCAAACCCTAATCCTAACCCATACCCTACGCCGTACCTGAAGCCCTCTCCGAACCCGTACCGTAAGCCGTATCCTAATCCTAACCCTAAGCCTAACCCTAACCCTAGGCTACCCTTGACTGCTTCTGCCTCCAATAGATTTCCTAAGCACTAGTGTTTTAAGGAACAGCTTAAAAAGAGAATCCTAATGTGATTTCTTTATAATGGGTGTGTTCCTTATCTTATCCTAGTGTCTAAACTCTTCTCCATTGCTGCACCCCCAAATAATATTCCTTTACGTGCTAAGGGGTGTATAGAGTGGGATAGGTTTAATAACTACCCTAACCCTAACGCGTACCCTAACCCTAACCCTTACCCTAACCCTAACATGTACCCTAATCCTAAACAATACCCTAAACCGAGCCCTAACCCTAACACTAACCCTAAGCCTAACCCTAACCCATACCCTACGCCGTACCCGAAGCCTTCCCCGAACCCGTAACCTAAGCCGTACCCTAAGCCTAACCCTAAGCCTAACCCTAACCCTAGGCTACCCTTGACTGCTTCTGCCTCCAATAGATTTCCTAAGCACTAGTGTTTTAAGGAAGAGCTGAAAAAGAGAATCCTAATGTGATTTCTTTATAATGTGTGTGTTCCTTATCTTATCCTAGTTTCTAAACTCTTCTCCATGGCTGGATCACCAAATAATATTCCTTTACGTGCTAAGGGGTATCTAGAGAGTGGGATAGGTTTAATAACCCTAACCCTAACACGTACCCTAACCCTAACCCCTACCCTAACCCTAAAACGTACCCTAATCCTAAACCGTACCCTAAACCGAGCCCTAACCCTAACACTAACCCTAACCCTAACCCATACACTACACGGTATCCGAAGCCCTCCCCGAACCCGTACCCTAAGCCTTACCCTAAGCCTAACCCTAACCCTAGGCTACCCTTGACTGCTTCTGCCTCCAATAGATTTCCTAAGCACTAGTGTTTTAAGGAACAGCTTAAAAAGAGAATCCTAATGTGATTTATTTATAATGGGTGTGTTCCTTATCTTATCCTAGTGTCTAAACTCTTCTCCATGGCTGGACCTCCAAATAATATTCCTTTACGTGCTAAGGGGTATCTAGAGAGTGGGTTATGTTTAATAACTACCCTAACACTAACACGTACCCTAACCCTAACCCTTACACTAACCCTAACACGTACCCTAATCCTAACCAATACCCTAAACCGAGCCCTAACCCTAACACTAACCCTAACCCTAACCCTAACCCATACCCTACGCCGTACCTGAAGTCCTCCCCGAACCCGTAACCTAAGCCGTACCCTAAGCCTAACCCTAAGCCTAAACCTAACCCTAGGCTACCCTTGACTGCTTCTGCCTCCAATAGATTTCCTAAGCACTAGTGTTTTAAGGAACAGCTTAAAAAGAGAATCCTAATGTGATTTCTTTATAATGTGTGTGTTCCTTATATTATCTTAGTGTCTAAACTCTTCTTCATGGGTGGACCCCCAAATAATATTCCTTTACGTGCTAAGGTGTATCTAGAGAGTGGGATAGGTTTAATAAGAACCCTAACCCTAACCCCTACCCTAACACTAACACGTACCCTAATCATAACCCGTACCCTAAACGGAGCCCTAACCCTAACACTAACCCAAACCCTAACCCTAACCCATACCCTACGCCGTACCTGAAGCCCTATCCGAACCCGTACCGTAAGCCGTATCTTAATCCTAACCCTAAGCCTAACCCTAACCCTAGGCTACCCTTGACTCCTTCTGCCTCCAATAGATTTCCTAAGCACTAGTGTTTTAAGGAACAGCTTAAAAAGAGAATCCTAATGTGATTTCTCTATAAAGGGTGTGTTCCTTATCTTATCCTAGTGTCTAAACTCTTCTCCATGGCTGGACCCCCAAATAATATTCCTTTACGTGCTAAGGGGTATCTAGAGAGTGGGATAGGTTTAATAACTACCCTAACACTAACACGTACCCTAACCCTAACACCTACCCTAACCCTAACACGTACCCTAAAACTAAACCGTACCCTAAACCGAGCCCTAACCCTAACACTAACCCTAACCCTAACCCATACCCTACGCCGTACCCGAAGACCTCCCCGAACCCGTACCCTAAGCCGTACCCTTAGCCTAACCCTAAGCCTAACCCTAACACTAGGCTACCCTTGACTCCTTCTGCCTCCAATAGATTTCCTAAGCACTAGTGTTTTAAGGAACAGCTTAAAAAGAGAATCCTAATGTGATTTCCCTATAAAGGGTGTGTTCCTTATCTTAGACTAGTGTCTAAACTCTTCTCCATGGCTGGACCCCCAAATAATATTCCTTTACGTGCTAAGGGGTATCTAGAGAGTGGGATAGGTTTAATAACCCTAACCCTAACACGTACCCTAACCCTAACCCCTACCCTAACCCTAAAACGTACCCTAATCCTAAACCGTACCCTAAACCGAGCCCTAACCCTAACACTAACCCTAACCCTAACCCTAACCCATACACTACACGGTATCCGAAGCCCTCCCCGAACCCGTACCCTAAGCCTTACCCTAAGCCTAACCCTAACCCTAGGCTACCCTTGACTGCTTCTGCCTCCAATAGATTTCCTAAGCACTAGTGTTTTAAGGAACAGCTTAAAAAGAGAATCCTAATGTGATTTATTTATAATGGGTGTGTTCCTTATCTTATCCTAGTGTCTAAACTCTTCTCCATGGCTGGACCTCCAAATAATATTCCTTTACGTGCTAAGGGGTATCTAGAGAGTGGGTTAGGTTTAATAACTACCCTAACACTAACGCGTACCCTAACCCTAACCCTTACCCTAACCCTAACACGTACCCTAATCCTAACCAATACACTAAACCGAGCCCTAACCCTAACACTAACCCTAACCCGACCCTAACCCATACCCTACGCCGTACCCGAAGCCCTCCCCGAACCCGTTCCCTAAGCCGTACCCTAAGCCGTACCCTAAGTCTAACCCTAACCCTAGGCTACCCTTGACTGCTTCTGCCTCCAATAGATTTCCTAAGCAGTAGTGTTTTAAGGAACAGCTTAAAAAGAGAATCCTAATGTGATTTCTTTATAATGGGTGTGTTCCTTATCTTATCCTAGTGTCTAAACTCTTCTCCATGGCTGGACCCCCAAATAATATTCCTTTACGTGCTAAGGTGTATCTAGAGAGTGGGATAGGTTTAATAACTACCCTAACCCTAACGCGTACCCTAACCCTAACCCCTACCCTAACCCTAACACGTACCCTAATCCTAACCCGTACCCTAAACCGAGCCCTAACCCTAACACTAACCCTAACCCTAACCCTAACCCATACCCTACGCCTTACCCGAAACCCTCCCCGAGCCCGTACCCTAAGCCGTACCCTAAGCCTAACCCTAACCCTAACCCTAACCCTAGGCTACCCTTGACTGCTTCTGCCTCCAATAGATTTCCTAAGCACTAGTGGTTTAAGGAACAGCTTAAAAAGAGAATCGTAATGTGATTTCTTTATAATGGGTGTGTTCCGTATCTTATCCTAGTGTCTAAACTCTTCTCCATGGTTGGACCCCCAAATAATATTCCTTTACGTGCTAAGGGGTATTTAGAGAGTGGGATAGGTTTAATAACTACCCTAAACCTAACGCGTACCCTAACCCTAACCCCTACCCTAACCCTAACACGTACCCTAATCCTAACCCGTACCCTAAACGGAGCCCTAACCCTAACACTAACCCAAACCCTAACCCTAACCCATACCCTACGCCGTACCTGAAGCCCTCTCCGAACCCGTACCGTAAGCCGTATCCTAATCCTAACCCTAAGCCTAAACCTAACCCTAGGCTACCCTTGACTGCTTCTGCCTCCAATAGATTTCCTAAGCAGTAGTGTTTTAAGGAACAGCTTAAAAAGAGAATCCTAATGTGATTTCTTTATAATGTGTGTGTTCCTTATCTTATCCTAGTGTCTAAACTCTTCTCCATGGCTGGATGCCCAAATAATATTCCTTTACGTGCTAAGGGGTATCTAGAGAGTGGGATAGGTTTAATAACACTAACCCTAACACGTACCCTAACCCTAACCCCTACCCTAACCCTAACACGTACCCTAATCCTAAACCGTACCCTAAACCGAGCCCTAACCCTAACACTAACCCTAACCCTAACCCTAACCCATACACTACACCGTACCCGAAGCCCTCCCCGAACCCGTACCCTAAGCGTTACCCTAAGCTTAACCCTAACCCTAGGCTACCCTTGACTGCTTCTGCCTCCAATAGATTTCCTAAGCACTAGTGATTTAAGGAACAGCTTAAACAGAGAATCCTAATGTGATTTCTTTATAATGGGTGTGTTCCTTATCTTATCCTAGTGTTTAACTCTTCTCCATGGCTGGACCACCAAATAATATTCCTTTACGTGCTAAGGGGTATCTAGAGAGTGGGATAGGTTTAATAACTACCCTAACCCTAACGCGTACCCTAACCCTAACCCCTATCCTAACCCTAACACGTACCCTAATCCTAAACAATACCCTAAACCGAGCCCTAAACCTAACACTAACCCTAACCCTAACCCATACCCTACGCCGTACCCGAAGACCTCCCCGAACCAGTACCCTAAGCCGTACCCTTAGCCTAACCCTAAGCCTAACCCTAACACTAGGCTACCCTTGACTCCTTCTGCCTCCAATAGATTTCCTAAGCACTAGTGTTTTAAGGAACAGCTTAAAAAGAGAATCCTAATGTGATTTCTCTATAAAGGGTGTGTTCCTTATCTTAGACTAGTGTCTAAACTCTTCTCCATGGCTGGACCCCCAAATAATATTCCTTTACGTGCTAAGGGGTATCTAGAGAGTGGGATAGGTTTAATAACTACCCTAACCCTAATGCGTACCCTAACCCTAACCCCTACCCTAACCCTAACACGTACCCTAATCCTAAGCCGTACACTAAACCGAGCCCTAACATTAACACTAACCCTAACCCTAACCCTAACTCATACACTACACCGTACCCGAAGCCCTCCCCGAACCCGTACCCTAAGCCTTACCCTAAGCCTAACCCTAACCCTAGGCTACCCTTGACTGCTTCTGCCTCAAATAGATTTCCTAAGCACTAGTGTTTTAAGGAAGAGCTGAAAAAGAGAATCCTAATGTGATTTCTTTATAATGTGTGTGTTCCTTATCTTATCCTAGTGTCTAAACTCTTCTCCATGGCTGGATGCCCAAATAATATTCCTTTACGTGCTAAGGGGTATCTAGAGAGTGGGATAGGTTTAATAACCCTAACCCTAACACGTACCCTAACCCTAACCCCTACCCTAACCCTAACACGTACCCTAATCCTAAACCGTACCCTAAACCGAGCCCTAACCCTAACACTAACCCTAACCCTAACCCTAACCCATACACTACACCGTACCCGAAGCCCTCCCCGAACCCGTACCCTAAGCGTTACCCTAAGCCTAACCCTAACCCTAGGCTACCTTTGACTGCTTCTGCCTCCAATAGATTTCCTAAGCACTAGTGATTTAAGGAACAGCTTAAACAGAGAATCCTAATGTGATTTATTTATAATGGGTGTGTTCCTTATCTTATCCTAGTGTCTAAACTCTTCTCCATGGCTGGACCTCCAAATAATATTCCTTTACGTGCTAAGGGGTATCTAGAGAGTGGGATAGGTTTAATAACTACCCTAACACTAACGCATACCCTAACCCTAACCCTTACCCTAACCCTAACACGTACCCTAATCCTAACCAATACACTAAACCGAGCCCTAACCCTAACACTAACCCTAACCCTAACCCTAACCCATACCCTACGCCGTACCCGAAGCCCTCCCCGAACCCGTACCCTAAGCCGTACCCTAAGCCGTACCCTAAGTCTAACCCTAACCCTAGGCTACCCTTGACTGCTTCTGCCTCCAATAGATTTCCTAAGCAGTAGTGTTTTAAGGAACAGCTTAAAAAGAGAATCCTAATGTGATTTCTTTATAATGTGTGTGTTCCTTATATTATCTTAATGTCTAAACTCTTCTTCATGGGTGGACCCCCAAATAATATTCCTTTACGTGCTAAGGTGTATCTAGAGAGTGGGATAGGTTTAATAAGAACCCTAACCCTAACCCCTACCCTAACCCTAACACGTACCCTAATCATAACCCGTACCCTAAACGGAGCCCTAACCCTAACACTAACCCAAACCCTAATCCTAACCCATACCCTACGCCGTACCTGAAGCCCTCTCCGAACCCGTACCGTAAGCCGTATCCTAATCCTAACCCTAAGCCTAACCCTAACCCTAGGCTACCCTTGACTGCTTCTGCCTCCAATAGATTTCCTAAGCACTAGTGTTTTAAGGAACAGCTTAAAAAGAGAATCCTAATGTGATTTCTTTATAATGGGTGTGTTCCTTATCTTATCCTAGTGTCTAAACTCTTCTCCATTGCTGCACCCCCAAATAATATTCCTTTACGTGCTAAGGGGTATATAGAGTGGGATAGGTTTAATAACTACCCTAACCCTAACGCGTACCCTAACCCTAACCCTTACCCTAACCCTAACATGTACCCTAATCCTAAACAATACCCTAAACCGAGCCCTAACCCTAACACTAACCCTAACCCTAACCCTAACCCATACCCTACGCCGTACCCGAAGCCTTCCCCGAACCCTTAACCTAAGCCGTACCCTAAGCCTAACCCTAATCCTAGGCTACCCTTGACTGCTTCTGCCTCCAATAGATTTCCTAAGCACTAGTGTTTTAAGGAACAGCGTAAAAAGAGAATCCTAATGTGATTTCTTTATAATGTGTGTGTTCCTTATATTATCTTAGTGTCTAAACTCTTCTTCATGTGTGCACCCCCAAATAATACTCCTTTACGTGCTAAGGTGTATCTAGAGAGTGGGATAGGTTTAATAAGTACCCTAACTCTAACGCGTACCCTAACCCTAACCCCTACCCTAACCCTAACACGTACCCTAATCCTAACCCATAACCTAACCCGAGACCTACCCTAACACTAACCCTAACCCTAACTCTAACCCATACGCTACGCCGTACCCGAAGCCCTCCCCGAACCCGTACCGTAAGCCGTATCCTAAGCCTAACCCTAAGCCTAACCCTAACCCTAGGCTACCCTTGACTGCTTCTGACTCCAATAGATTTCCTAAGCACTAGTGTTTTAAGGAACAGCTTAAAAAGAGAATCCTAATGTGATTTCTTTATAATGGGTGTGTTCCTTATTTATCCTAGTGTCTAAACTCTTCTCCATGGCTGGACCCCCAAATAATATTCCTTTACGTGCTAAGGTGTATCTAGAGAGTGGGATAGGTTTAATAACTACCCTAACCCTAACACGTACCCTAACCCTAACCCCTACCCTAACCCTAACACGTACCCTAATCCTAAACAATACCCTAAACCGAGCCCTAACCCTAACACTAACCCTAACCCTAACCCTAACCCATACCCTACGCCGTATCCGAAGCCCTCCCCAAACCCGTACCCTAAGCCGTACCCTAAGCCTAACCCTAAGCCGAACCCTAACCCTAGGCTACCCTTGACTGCTTCTGCCTCCAATAGATTTCCTACGCACTAGTGTTTTAAGGAACAGCTTAAAAAGAGAATCCTAATGTGATTTCTTTATAATGTGTGTGTTCCTTATATTATCTTAGTGTCTAAACTCTTCTCCATGGCTGGACCCCCAAATAATATTCCTTTACGTGCTAAGGTGTATCTAGAGAGTGGGATAGGTTTAATAACTACCCTAACTCTAACGTGTACCCTAACCCTAACCCCTACCCTAACCCTAACACGTACCCTAATCCTAACCCGTACCCTAAACCGAGACCTAACCCTAACACTAACCCCAACCCTAACCCTAACCCATACCCTACGCCGTACCCGAAGCCCTCCCCGAACCCGTAACCTAAGCCGTACCCTAAGCCTAACCCTAAGCCTAAACCTAACCCTAGGCTACCCTTGACTGCTTCTGCCGCCAATAGATTTCCTAAGCACTAGTGTTTTAAGGAACAGCTTAAAAAGAGAATCTTAAAGTGATTTCTTTATAATGTGTGTGTTCCTTATCTTATCCTAGTGTCTAAACTCTTCTCCATGGCTGGACCTCCAAATAATATTACTTTATGTTCTAAGGGGTATCTAGAGAGTGGGATAGGTTTAATAACTACCTTAACCCTAACGCGTACCGTAACCCTAACCCCTACCCTAACCCTAACACGTACCCTAATCCTAACCAATACCCTAAACCGAGCCCTAACCCTAACACTAATCCTAACCCTAACCCTAACCCATACCCTACGCCGTACCCGAAGCCCTCCCCGAACCCGTACCCTAAGCCGTACCCTAAGCCTAACCCTAAGCCTAACCCTAACCCTAGGCTACCCTTGACTGCTTCTGCCTCCAATAGATTTCCTAAGCACTAGTGTTTTAAGGAACAGCTTAAAAAGAGAATCCTAATGTGATTTCTTTATAATGGGTGTGTTCCTTATCTTATCCTAGTGTCTAAACTCTTCTCCATGGCTGGACCCCCAAATAATATTCCTTTACGTGCTAAGGGGTATCTAGAGAGTGGGATAGGTTTAATAACAACCCTAACCCTAACACGTACCCTAACCCTAACCCCTACCCTAACCCTAACACGTACCCTAAACCTAAACCGTACCCTAAACCGAGCCCTAACCCTAACACTAACCCTAACCCTAACCCATACCCTACGCCGTACACGAAGCCCTCCCCGAACCCGAACCCTAAGCCGTACCCTTAGCCTAACCCTAAGCCTAACCCTAACCCTAGGCTACCCTTGACTGCTTCTGCCTCCAATAGATTTCCTAAGCACTAGTGTTTTAAGGAACAGCTTAAAAAGAGAATCCTAATGTGATTTCTCTATAAAGGGTGTGTTCCTTATCTTAGCCTAGTGTCTAAACTCTTCTCCATGTCTGGACCCACCAATAATATTCCTTTACGTGCTAAGGGGTATCTAGAGAGTGGGATAGGTTTAATAACTACCCTAACCCTAATGCGTACCCTAACCCTAACCCCTACCCTAACCCTAACACGTACCCTAATCCTAAGCCGTACACTAAACCGAGCCCTAACATTAACACAAACCCTAACCCTAACCCTAACTCATACACTACACCGTACCCGAAGCCCTCCCCGAACCCGTACCCTAAGCCTTACCCTAAGCCTAACCCTAACCCTAGGCTACCCTTGACTGCTTCTGCCTCCAATAGATTTCCTAAGCACTAGTGTTTTAAGGAAGAGCTGAAAAAGAGAATCCTAATGTGATTTCTTTATAATGTGTGTGTTCCTTATCTTATCCTAGTGTCTAAACTCTTCTCCATGGCTGGATCCTCAAATAATATTCCTTTACGTGCTAAGGGGTATATAGAAAGTGGGATAGGTTTAATAACCCTAACCCTAACACGTACCCTAACCCTAACCCCTACCCTAACCCTAACACGTACCCTAATCCTAAACCGTACCCTAAACCGAGCCCTAACCCTAACACTAACCCTAACCCTATCCCTAACCCATACACTACACCGTACCCGAAGCCCTCCCCGAACCCGTACCCTAAGCCTTACCCTAAGCCTAACCCTAACCCTAGGCTACCCTTGACTGCTTCTGCCTCCAATAGATTTCCTAAGCACTAGTGTTTTAAGGAACAGCTTAAAAAGAGAATCCTAATGTGATTTCTCTATAAAGGGTGTGTTCCTTATATTATCTTAGTGTCTAAACTCTTCTTCATGGGTGGACCCCCAAATAATATTCTTTTACGTGCTAAAGGGTATCTAGAGAGTGGGATAGGTTTAATAACTACCCTAACACTAACACGTACCCTAACCCTAACCCCTACCCTAACCCTAACACGTACCCTAAAACTAAACCGTACCCTAAACCGAGCCCTAACCCTAACACTAACCCTAACCCTAACCCATACCCTACGCCGTACCCGAAGACCTCCCCGAACCCGTACCCTAAGCCGTACCCTTAGCCTAACCCTAAGCCTAACCCTAACACTAGGCTACCCTTGACTCCTTCTGCCTCCAATAGATTTCCTAAGCACTA
Source organism: Balaenoptera physalus (assembly GCF_965194825.1). Lineage (NCBI taxonomy): Eukaryota > Metazoa > Chordata > Mammalia > Artiodactyla > Balaenopteridae > Balaenoptera > Balaenoptera physalus. The sequence goes on along the minus strand of NW_028126410.1, from coordinate 826,742 downwards.
GTGTTTTAAGGAACAGCTTAAAAAGAGAATCCTAATGTGATTTCTCTATAAAGGGTGTGTTCCTTATCTTAGACTAGTGTCTAAACTCTTCTCCATGGCTGGACCCCCAAATAATATTCCTTTACGTGCTAAGGGGTATCTAGAGAGTGGGATAGGTTTAATAACTACCCTAACACTAACGCATACCCTAACCCTAACCCTTACCCTAACCCTAACACGTACCCTAATCCTAACCAATACACTAAACCGAGCCCTAACCCTAACACTAACCCTAACCCTAACCCTAACCCATACCCTACGCCGTACCTGAAGCCCTCTCTGAACCCGTACCGTAAGCCGTATCCTAATCCTAAACCTAAGCCTAACCCTAACCCTAGGCTACCCTTGACTGCTTCTGCCTCCAATAGATTTCCTAAGCACTAGTGTTTTAAGGAACAGCTTAAAAAGAGAATCCTAATGTGATTTCTTTATAATGGGTGTGTTCCTTATCTTATCCTAGTGTTTAACTCTTCTCCATGGCTGGACCACCAAATAATATTCCTTTACGTGCTAAGGGGTATCTAGAGAGTGGGATAGGTTTAATAACTACCCTAACCCTAACGCGTACCCTAACCCTAACCCCTATTCTAACCCTAACACGTACCCTAATCCTAAACAATACCCTAAACCGAGCCCTAAACCTAACACTAACCCTAACCCTAACCCATACCCTACGCCGTACCCGAAGACCTCCCCGAACCAGTACCCTAAGCCGTACCCTTAGCCTAACCCTAAGCCTAACCCTAACACTAGGCTACCCTTGACTCCTTCTGCCTCCAATAGATTTCCTAAGCACTAGTGTTTTAAGGAACAGCTTAAAAAGAGAATCCTAATGTGATTTCTCTATAAAGGGTGTGTTCCTTATCTTAGACTAGTGTCTAAACTCTTCTCCATGGCTGGACCCCCAAATAATATTCCTTTACGTGCTAAGGGGTATCTAGAGAGTGGGATAGGTTTAATAACTACCCTAACCCTAATGCGTACCCTAACCCTAACCCCTACCCTAACCCTAACACGTACCCTAATCCTAAGCCGTACACTATACCGAGCCCTAACATTAACACTAACCCTAACCCTAACCCTAACTCATACACTACACCGTACCCGAAGCCCTCCCCGAACCCGTACCCTAAGCCTTACCCTAAGCCTAACCCTAACCCTAGGCTACCCTTGACTGCTTCTGCCTCAAATAGATTTCCTAAGCACTAGTGTTTTAAGGAAGAGCTGAAAAAGAGAATCCTAATGTGATTTCTTTATAATGTGTGTGTTCCTTATCTTATCCTAGTGTCTAAACTCTTCTCCATGGCTGGATGCCCAAATAATATTCCTTTACGTGCTAAGGGGTATCTAGAGAGTGGGATAGGTTTAATAACCCTAACCCTAACACGTACCCTAACCCTAACCCCTACCCTAACCCTAACACGTACCCTAATCCTAAACCGTACCCTAAACCGAGCCCTAACCCTAACACTAACCCTAACCCTAACCCTAACCCATACACTACACCGTACCCGAAGCCCTCCCCGAACCCGTACCCTAAGCGTTACCCTAAGCCTAACCCTAACCCTAGGCTACCTTTGACTGCTTCTGCCTCCAATAGATTTCCTAAGCACTAGTGATTTAAGGAACAGCTTAAACAGAGAATCCTAATGTGATTTATTTATAATGGGTGTGTTCCTTATCTTATCCTAGTGTCTAAACTCTTCTCCATGGCTGGACCTCCAAATAATATTCCTTTACGTGCTAAGGGGTATCTAGAGAGTGGGATAGGTTTAATAACTACCCTAACACTAACGCATACCCTAACCCTAACCCTTACCCTAACCCTAACACGTACCCTAATCCTAACCAATACACTAAACCGAGCCCTAACCCTAACACTAACCCTAACCCTAACCCTAACCCATACCCTACGCCGTACCCGAAGCCCTCCCCGAACCCGTACCCTAAGCCGTACCCTAAGCCGTACCCTAAGTCTAACCCTAACCCTAGGCTACCCTTGACTGCTTCTGCCTCCAATAGATTTCCTAAGCAGTAGTGTTTTAAGGAACAGCTTAAAAAGAGAATCCTAATGTGATTTCTTTATAATGTGTGTGTTCCTTATATTATCTTAATGTCTAAACTCTTCTTCATGGGTGGACCCCCAAATAATATTCCTTTACGTGCTAAGGTGTATCTAGAGAGTGGGATAGGTTTAATAAGAACCCTAACCCTAACCCCTACCCTAACCCTAACACGTACCCTAATCATAACCCGTACCCTAAACGGAGCCCTAACCCTAACACTAACCCAAACCCTAATCCTAACCCATACCCTACGCCGTACCTGAAGCCCTCTCCGAACCCGTACCGTAAGCCGTATCCTAATCCTAACCCTAAGCCTAACCCTAACCCTAGGCTACCCTTGACTGCTTCTGCCTCCAATAGATTTCCTAAGCACTAGTGTTTTAAGGAACAGCTTAAAAAGAGAATCCTAATGTGATTTCTTTATAATGGGTGTGTTCCTTATCTTATCCTAGTGTCTAAACTCTTCTCCATTGCTGCACCCCCAAATAATATTCCTTTACGTGCTAAGGGGTGTATAGAGTGGGATAGGTTTAATAACTACCCTAACCCTAACGCGTACCCTAACCCTAACCCTTACCCTAACCCTAACATGTACCCTAATCCTAAACAATACCCTAAACCGAGCCCTAACCCTAACACTAACCCTAAGCCTAACCCTAACCCATACCCTACGCCGTACCCGAAGCCTTCCCCGAACCCGTAACCTAAGCCGTACCCTAAGCCTAACCCTAAGCCTAACCCTAACCCTAGGCTACCCTTGACTGCTTCTGCCTCCAATAGATTTCCTAAGCACTAGTGTTTTAAGGAAGAGCTGAAAAAGAGAATCCTAATGTGATTTCTTTATAATGTGTGTGTTCCTTATCTTATCCTAGTTTCTAAACTCTTCTCCATGGCTGGATCACCAAATAATATTCCTTTACGTGCTAAGGGGTATCTAGAGAGTGGGATAGGTTTAATAACCCTAACCCTAACACGTACCCTAACCCTAACCCCTACCCTAACCCTAAAACGTACCCTAATCCTAAACCGTACCCTAAACCGAGCCCTAACCCTAACACTAACCCTAACCCTAACCCATACACTACACGGTATCCGAAGCCCTCCCCGAACCCGTACCCTAAGCCTTACCCTAAGCCTAACCCTAACCCTAGGCTACCCTTGACTGCTTCTGCCTCCAATAGATTTCCTAAGCACTAGTGTTTTAAGGAACAGCTTAAAAAGAGAATCCTAATGTGATTTATTTATAATGGGTGTGTTCCTTATCTTATCCTAGTGTCTAAACTCTTCTCCATGGCTGGACCTCCAAATAATATTCCTTTACGTGCTAAGGGGTATCTAGAGAGTGGGTTATGTTTAATAACTACCCTAACACTAACACGTACCCTAACCCTAACCCTTACACTAACCCTAACACGTACCCTAATCCTAACCAATACCCTAAACCGAGCCCTAACCCTAACACTAACCCTAACCCTAACCCTAACCCATACCCTACGCCGTACCTGAAGTCCTCCCCGAACCCGTAACCTAAGCCGTACCCTAAGCCTAACCCTAAGCCTAAACCTAACCCTAGGCTACCCTTGACTGCTTCTGCCTCCAATAGATTTCCTAAGCACTAGTGTTTTAAGGAACAGCTTAAAAAGAGAATCCTAATGTGATTTCTTTATAATGTGTGTGTTCCTTATATTATCTTAGTGTCTAAACTCTTCTTCATGGGTGGACCCCCAAATAATATTCCTTTACGTGCTAAGGTGTATCTAGAGAGTGGGATAGGTTTAATAAGAACCCTAACCCTAACCCCTACCCTAACACTAACACGTACCCTAATCATAACCCGTACCCTAAACGGAGCCCTAACCCTAACACTAACCCAAACCCTAACCCTAACCCATACCCTACGCCGTACCTGAAGCCCTATCCGAACCCGTACCGTAAGCCGTATCTTAATCCTAACCCTAAGCCTAACCCTAACCCTAGGCTACCCTTGACTCCTTCTGCCTCCAATAGATTTCCTAAGCACTAGTGTTTTAAGGAACAGCTTAAAAAGAGAATCCTAATGTGATTTCTCTATAAAGGGTGTGTTCCTTATCTTAGACTAGTGTCTAAACTCTTCTCCATGGCTGGACCCCCAAATAATATTCCTTTACGTGCTAAGGGGTATCTAGAGAGTGGGATAGGTTTAATAACCCTAACCCTAACACGTACCCTAACCCTAACCCCTACCCTAACCCTAAAACGTACCCTAATCCTAAACCGTACCCTAAACCGAGCCCTAACCCTAACACTAACCCTAACCCTAACCCTAACCCATACACTACACGGTATCCGAAGCCCTCCCCGAACCCGTACCCTAAGCCTTACCCTAAGCCTAACCCTAACCCTAGGCTACCCTTGACTGCTTCTGCCTCCAATAGATTTCCTAAGCACTAGTGTTTTAAGGAACAGCTTAAAAAGAGAATCCTAATGTGATTTATTTATAATGGGTGTGTTCCTTATCTTATCCTAGTGTCTAAACTCTTCTCCATGGCTGGACCCCCAAATAATATTCCTTTACGTGCTAAGGGGTATCTAGAGAGTGGGATAGGTTTAATAACTACCCTAACACTAACACGTACCCTAACCCTAACACCTACCCTAACCCTAACACGTACCCTAAAACTAAACCGTACCCTAAACCGAGCCCTAACCCTAACACTAACCCTAACCCTAACCCATACCCTACACCGTACCCGAAGACCTCCCCGAACCCGTACCCTAAGCCGTACCCTTAGCCTAACCCTAAGCCTAACCCTAACACTAGGCTACCCTTGACTCCTTCTGCCTCCAATAGATTTCCTAAGCACTAGTGTTTTAAGGAACAGCTTAAAAAGAGAATCCTAATGTGATTTCCCTATAAAGGGTGTGTTCCTTATCTTAGACTAGTGTCTAAACTCTTCTCCATGGCTGGACCCCCAAATAATATTCCTTTACGTGCTAAGGGGTATCTAGAGAGTGGGATAGGTTTAATAACCCTAACCCTAACACGTACCCTAACCCTAACCCCTACCCTAACCCTAAAACGTACCCTAATCCTAAACCGTACCCTAAACCGAGCCCTAACCCTAACACTAACCCTAACCCTAACCCTAACCCATACACTACACGGTATCCGAAGCCCTCCCCGAACCCGTACCCTAAGCCTTACCCTAAGCCTAACCCTAACCCTAGGCTACCCTTGACTGCTTCTGCCTCCAATAGATTTCCTAAGCACTAGTGTTTTAAGGAACAGCTTAAAAAGAGAATCCTAATGTGATTTATTTATAATGGGTGTGTTCCTTATCTTATCCTAGTGTCTAAACTCTTCTCCATGGCTGGACCTCCAAATAATATTCCTTTACGTGCTAAGGGGTATCTAGAGAGTGGGTTAGGTTTAATAACTACCCTAACACTAACGCGTACCCTAACCCTAACCCTTACCCTAACCCTAACACGTACCCTAATCCTAACCAATACACTAAACCGAGCCCTAACCCTAACACTAACCCTAACCCGACCCTAACCCATACCCTACGCCGTACCCGAAGCCCTCCCCGAACCCGTTCCCTAAGCCGTACCCTAAGCCGTACCCTAAGTCTAACCCTAACCCTAGGCTACCCTTGACTGCTTCTGCCTCCAATAGATTTCCTAAGCAGTAGTGTTTTAAGGAACAGCTTAAAAAGAGAATCCTAATGTGATTTCTTTATAATGGGTGTGTTCCTTATCTTATCCTAGTGTCTAAACTCTTCTCCATGGCTGGACCCCCAAATAATATTCCTTTACGTGCTAAGGTGTATCTAGAGAGTGGGATAGGTTTAATAACTACCCTAACCCTAACGCGTACCCTAACCCTAACCCCTACCCTAACCCTAACACGTACCCTAATCCTAACCCGTACCCTAAACCGAGCCCTAACCCTAACACTAACCCTAACCCTAACCCTAACCCATACCCTACGCCTTACCCGAAACCCTCCCCGAGCCCGTACCCTAAGCCGTACCCTAAGCCTAACCCTAACCCTAACCCTAACCCTAGGCTACCCTTGACTGCTTCTGCCTCCAATAGATTTCCTAAGCACTAGTGGTTTAAGGAACAGCTTAAAAAGAGAATCGTAATGTGATTTCTTTATAATGGGTGTGTTCCGTATCTTATCCTAGTGTCTAAACTCTTCTCCATGGTTGGACCCCCAAATAATATTCCTTTACGTGCTAAGGGGTATTTAGAGAGTGGGATAGGTTTAATAACTACCCTAACCCTAACGCGTACCCTAACCCTAACCCCTACCCTAACCCTAACACGTACCCTAATCCTAACCCGTACCCTAAACGGAGCCCTAACCCTAACACTAACCCAAACCCTAACCCTAACCCATACCCTACGCCGTACCTGAAGCCCTCTCCGAACCCGTACCGTAAGCCGTATCCTAATCCTAACCCTAAGCCTAAACCTAACCCTAGGCTACCCTTGACTGCTTCTGCCTCCAATAGATTTCCTAAGCAGTAGTGTTTTAAGGAACAGCTTAAAAAGAGAATCCTAATGTGATTTCTTTATAATGTGTGTGTTCCTTATCTTATCCTAGTGTCTAAACTCTTCTCCATGGCTGGATGCCCAAATAATATTCCTTTACGTGCTAAGGGGTATCTAGAGAGTGGGATAGGTTTAATAACACTAACCCTAACACGTACCCTAACCCTAACCCCTACCCTAACCCTAACACGTACCCTAATCCTAAACCGTACCCTAAACCGAGCCCTAACCCTAACACTAACCCTAACCCTAACCCTAACCCATACACTACACCGTACCCGAAGCCCTCCCCGAACCCGTACCCTAAGCGTTACCCTAAGCTTAACCCTAACCCTAGGCTACCCTTGACTGCTTCTGCCTCCAATAGATTTCCTAAGCACTAGTGATTTAAGGAACAGCTTAAACAGAGAATCCTAATGTGATTTATTTATAATGGGTGTGTTCCTTATCTTATCCTAGTGTCTAAACTCTTCTCCATGGCTGGACCTCCAAATAATATTCCTTTACGTGCTAAGGGGTATCTAGAGAGTGGGATAGGTTTAATAACTACCCTAACACTAACGCATACCCTAACCCTAACCCTTACCCTAACCCTAACACGTACCCTAATCCTAACCAATACACTAAACCGAGCCCTAACCCTAACACTAACCCTAACCCTAACCCTAACCCATACCCTACGCCGTACCCGAAGCCCTCCCCGAACCCGTACCCTAAGCCGTACCCTAAGCCGTACCCTAAGTCTAACCCTAACCCTAGGCTACCCTTGACTGCTTCTGCCTCCAATAGATTTCCTAAGCAGTAGTGTTTTAAGGAACAGCTTAAAAAGAGAATCCTAATGTGATTTCTTTATAATGTGTGTGTTCCTTATATTATCTTAATGTCTAAACTCTTCTTCATGGGTGGACCCCCAAATAATATTCCTTTACGTGCTAAGGTGTATCTAGAGAGTGGGATAGGTTTAATAAGAACCCTAACCCTAACCCCTACCCTAACCCTAACACGTACCCTAATCATAACCCGTACCCTAAACGGAGCCCTAACCCTAACACTAACCCAAACCCTAATCCTAACCCATACCCTACGCCGTACCTGAAGCCCTCTCCGAACCCGTACCGTAAGCCGTATCCTAATCCTAACCCTAAGCCTAACCCTAACCCTAGGCTACCCTTGACTGCTTCTGCCTCCAATAGATTTCCTAAGCACTAGTGTTTTAAGGAACAGCTTAAAAAGAGAATCCTAATGTGATTTCTTTATAATGGGTGTGTTCCTTATCTTATCCTAGTGTCTAAACTCTTCTCCATTGCTGCACCCCCAAATAATATTCCTTTACGTGCTAAGGGGTGTATAGAGTGGGATAGGTTTAATAACTACCCTAACCCTAACGCGTACCCTAACCCTAACCCTTACCCTAACCCTAACATGTACCCTAATCCTAAACAATACCCTAAACCGAGCCCTAACCCTTACACTAACCCTAAGCCTAACCCTAACCCATACCCTACGCCGTACCCGAAGCCTTCCCCGAACCCGTAACCTAAGCCGTACCCTAAGCCTAACCCTAAGCCTAACCCTAACCCTAGGTTACCCTTGACTGCTTCTGCCTCCAATAGATTTCCTAAGCACTAGTGTTTTAAGGAAGAGCTGAAAAAGAGAATCCTAATGTGATTTGTTTATAATGTGTGTGTTCCTTATCTTATCCTAGTTTCTAAACTCTTCTCCATGGCTGGATCACCAAATAATATTCCTTTACGTGCTAAGGGGTATCTAGAGAGTGGGATAGGTTTAATAACCCTAACCCTAACACGTACCCTAACCCTAACCCCTACCGTAACCCTAAAACGTACCCTAATCCTAAACCATACCCTAAACCGAGCCCTAACCCTAACACTAACCCTAACCCTAACCCATACACTACACGGTATCCGAAGCCCTCCCCGAACCCGTACCCTAAGCCTTACCCTAAGCCTAACCCTAACCCTAGGCTACCCTTGACTGCTTCTGCCTCCAATAGATTTCCTAAGCACTAGTGTTTTAAGGAACAGCTTAAAAAGAGAATCCTAATGTGATTTCTTTATAATGGGTGTGTTCCTTATCTTATCCTAGTGTCTAAACTCTTCTCCATGGCTGGACCTCCAAATAATATTCCTTTACGTGCTAAGGGGTATCTAGAGAGTGGGTTAGGTTTAATAACTACCCTAACACTAACGCGTACCCTAACCCTAACCCTTACACTAACCCTAACACGTACCCTAATCCTAACCAATACCCTAAACAGAGCCCTAACCCTAACCCTAAGCCTAACCCTAACCCATACCCTACGCCGTACCCGAAGTCCTCCCCGAACCCGTAACCTAAGCCGTACCCTAAGCCTAACCCTAAGCCTAAACCTAACCCTAGGCTACCCTTGACTGCTTCTGCCTCCAATAGATTTCCTAAGCACTAGTGTTTTAAGGAACAGCTTAAAAAGAGAATCCTAATGTGATTTCTTTATAATGTGTGTGTTCCTTATATTATCTTAGTGTCTAAACTCTTCTTCATGGGTGGACCCCCAAATAATATTCCTTTACGTGCTAAGGTGTATCTAGAGAGTGGGATAGGTTTAATAAGAACCCTAACACTAACCCCTACCCTAACCCTAACACGTACCCTAATCATAACCCGTACCCTAAACGGAGCCCTAACCCTAACACTAACCCTAACCCTAACCCTAACCCATACCCTACGCCGTACCTGAAGCCCTATCCGAACCCGTACCGTAAGCCGTATCCTAATCCTAACCCTAAGCCTAACCCTAACCCTAGGCTACCCTTGACTGCTTCTGCCTCCAATAGATTTCCTAAGCACTAGTGTTTTAAGGAACAGCTTAAAAAGAGAATCCTAATGTGATTTCTTTATAATGGGTGTGTTCCTTATCTTATCCTAGTGTCTAAACTCTTCTCCATTGCTGGACCCCCAAATAATATTCCTTTACGTGCTAAGGGGTATATAGAGTGGGATAGGTTTAATAACTACCCTAACCCTAACGCGTACCCTAACCCTAACCCTTACCCTAACCCTAACATGTACCCTAATCCTAAACAATACCCTAAACCGAGCCCTAACCCTAACACTAACCCTAAGCCTAACCCTAACCCATACCCTACGCCGTACCCGAAGCCCTCCCCGAACCCGTAACCTAAGCCGTACCCTAAGCCTAACCCTAAGCCTAACCCTAACCCTAGGCTACCCTTGACTGCTTCTGCCTCCAATAGATTTCCTTATCACTAGTGTTTTAAGGAACAGCGTAAAAAGAGAATCCTAATGTGATTTCTTTATAATGTGTGTGTTCCTTATATTATCTTAGTGTCTAAACTCTTCTTCATGGGTGGACCCCCAAATAATATTCCTTTACGTGCTAAGGGGTATCTAGAGAGTGGGATAGGTTTAATAACTACCCTAACACTAACACGTACCCTAACCCTAACCCCTACCCTAACCCTAACACGTACCCTAAAACTAAACCGTACCCTAAACCGAGCCCTAACCCTAACACTAACCCTAACCCTAACCCATACCCTACGCCGTACCCGAAGACCTCCCCGAACCCGTACCCTAAGCCGTACCCTTAGCCTAACCCTAAGCCTTACCCTAACACTAGGCTACCCTTGACTCCTTCTGCCTCCAATAGATTTCCTAAGCACTAGTGTTTTAAGGAACAGCTTAAAAAGAGAATCCTAATGTGATTTCTCTATAAAGGGTGTGTTCCTTATCTTAGACTAGTGTCTAAACTCTTCTCCATGGCTGGACCCCCAAATAATATTCCTTTACGTGCTAAGGGGTATCTAGAGAGTGGGATAGGTTTAATAACCCTAACCCTAACACGTACCCTAACCCTAACCCCTACCCTAACCCTAAAACGTACCCTAATCCTAAACCGTACCCTTAACCGAGCCCTAACCCTAACACTAACCCTAACCCTAACCCTAACCCATACACTACACGGTATTCGAAGCCCTCCCCGAACCCGTACCCTAAGCCTTACCCTAAGCCTAACCCTAACCCTAGGCTACCCTTGACTGCTTCTGCCTCCAATAGATTTCCTAAGCACTAGTGTTTTAAGGAACAGCTTAAAAAGAGAATCCTAATGTGATTTATTTATAATGGGTGTGTTCCTTATCTTATCCTAGTGTCTAAACTCTTCTCCATGGCTGGACCTCCAAATAATATTCCTTTACGTGCTAAGGGGTATCTAGAGAGTGGGTTAGGTTTAATAACTACCCTAACACTAACGCGTACCCTAACCCTAACCCTTACCCTAACCCTAACACGTACCCTAATACTAACCAATACACTAAACCGAGCCCTAACCCTAACACTAACCCTAACCCGACCCTAACCCATACCCTACGCCGTACCCGAAGCCCTCCCCGAACCCGTTCCCTAAGCCGTACCCTAAGCCGTACCCTAAGTCTAACCCTACCCCTAGGCTACCCTTGACTGCTTCTGCCTCCAATAGATTTCCTAAGCAGTAGTGTTTTAAGGAACAGCTTAAAAAGAGAATCCTAATGTGATTTCTTTATAATGGGTGTGTTCCTTATCTTATCCTAGTGTCTAAACTCTTCTCCATGGCTGGACCCCCAAATAATATTCCTTTACGTGCTAAGGTGTATCTAGAGAGTGGGATAGGTTTAATAACTACCCTAACCCTAACGCGTACCCTAACCCTAACCCCTACCCTAACCCTAACACGTACCCTAATCCTAACCCGTACCCTAAACCGAGCCCTAACCCTAACACTAACCCTAACCCTAACCCTAACCCATACCCTACGCCTTACCCGAAACCCTCCCCGAGCCCGTACCCTAAGCCGTACCCTAAGCCTAACCCTAACCCTAACCCTAACCCTAGGCTACCCTTGACTGCTTCTGCCTCCAATAGATTTCCTAAGCACTAGTGGTTTAAGGAACAGCTTAAAAAGAGAATCGTAATGTGATTTCTTTATAATGGGTGTGTTCCGTATCTTATCCTAGTGTCTAAAATCTTCTCCATGGTTGGACCCCCAAATAATATTCCTTTACGTGCTAAGGGGTATTTAGAGAGTGGGATAGGTTTAATAACTACCCTAACCCTAACGCGTACCCTAACCCTAACCCCTACCCTAACCCTAACACGTACCCTAATCCTAACCCGTACCCTAAACGGAGCCCTAACCCTAACACTAACCCAAACCCTAACCCTAACCCATACCCTACGCCGTACCTGAAGCCCTCTCCGAACCCGTACCGTAAGCCGTATCCTAATCCTAACCCTAAGCCTAACCCTAACCCTAGGCTACCCTTGACTGCTTCTGCCTCCAATAGATTTCCTAAGCACTAGTGTTTTAAGGAACAGCTTAAAAAGAGAATCCTAATGTGATTTCTTTATAATGGGTGTGTTCCTTATCTTATCCTAGTGTCTAAACTCTTCTCCATTGCTGGACCCCCAAATAATATTCCTTTACGTGCTAAGGGGTATATAGAGTGGGATAGGTTTAATAACTACCCTAACCCTAACGCGTACCCTAACCCTAACCCTTACCCTAACCCTAACATGTACCCTAATCCTAAACAATACCCTAAACCGAGCCCTAACCCTAACACTAACCCTAAGCCTAACCCTAACCCATACCCTACGCCGTACCCGAAGCCCTCCCCGAACCCGTAACCTAAGCCGTACCCTAAGCCTAACCCTAAGCCTAACCCTAACCCTAGGCTACCCTTGACTGCTTCTGCCTCCAATAGATTTCCTAAGCACTAGTGTTTTAAGGAACAGCGTAAAAAGAGAATCCTAATGTGATTTCTTTATAATGTGTGTGTTCCTTATATTATCTTAGTGTCTAAACTCTTCTTCATGGGTGGACCCCCAAATAATATTCCTTTACGTGCTAAGGGGTATCTAGAGAGTGGGATAGGTTTAATAACTACCCTAACACTAACACGTACCCTAACCCTAACCCCAACCCTAACCCTAACACGTACCCTAAAACTAAACCGTACCCTAAACCGAGCCCTAACCCTAACACTAACCCTAACCCTAACCCATACCCTACGCCGTACCCGAAGACCTCCCCGAACCCGTACCCTAAGCCGTACCCTTAGCCTAACCCTAAGCCTAACCCTAACACTAGGCTACCCTTGACTCCTTCTGCCTCCAATAGATTTCCTAAGCTCTAGTGTTTTAAGGAACAGCTTAAAAAGAGAATCCTAATGTGATTTCTCTATAAAGGGTGTGTTCCTTATCTTAGACTAGTGTCTAAACTCTTCTCCATGGCTGGACCCCCAAATAATATTCCTTTACGTGCTAAGGGGTATCTAGAGAGTGGGATAGGTTTAATAACCCTAACCCTAACACGTACCCTAACCCTAACCCCTACCCTAACCCTAAAACGTACCCTAATCCTAATCCGTACCCTAAACCGAGCCCTAACCCTAACACTAACCCTAACCCTAACCCTAACCCATACACTACACGGTATCCGAAGCCCTCCCCGAACCCGTACCCTAAGCCTTACCCTAAGCCTAACCCTAACCCTAGGCTACCCTTGACTGCTTCTGCCTCCAATAGATTTCCTAAGCACTAGTGTTTTAAGGAACAGCTTAAAAAGAGAATCCTAATGTGATTTCTTTATAATGGGTGTGTTCCTTATCTTATCCTAGTGTCTAAACTCTTCTCCATTGCTGGACCCCCAAATAATATTCCTTTACGTGCTAAGGGGTATATAGAGTGGGATAGGTTTAATAACTACCCTAACCCTAACGCGTACCCTAACCCTAACCCTTACCCTAACCCTAACATGTACCCTAATCCTAAACAATACCCTAAACCGAGCCCTAACCCTAACACTAACCCTAAGCCTAACCCTAACCCATACCCTACGCCGTACCCGAAGCCCTCCCCGAACCCGTAACCTAAGCCGTACCCTAAGCCTAACCCTAAGCCTAACCCTAACCCTAGGCTACCCTTGACTGCTTCTGCCTCCAATAGATTTCCTAAGCACTAGTGTTTTAAGGAACAGCGTAAAAAGAGAATCCTAATGTGATTTCTTTATAATGTGTGTGTTCCTTATATTATCTTAGTGTCTAAACTCTTCTTCATGGGTGGACCCCCAAATAATATTCCTTTACGTGCTAAGGGGTATCTAGACAGTGGGATAGGTTTAATAACTACCCTAACACTAACACGTACCCTAACCCTAACCCCAACCCTAACCCTAACACGTACCCTAAAACTAAACCGTACCCTAAACCGAGCCCTAACCCTAACACTAACCCTAACCCTAACCCATACCCTACGCCGTACCCGAAGACCTCCCCGAACCCGTACCCTAAGCCGTACCCTTAGCCTAACCCTAAGCCTAACCCTAACACTAGGCTACCCTTGACTCCTTCTGCCTCCAATAGATTTCCTAAGCACTAGTGTTTTAAGGAACAGCTTAAAAAGAGAATCCTAATGTGATTTCTCTATAAAGGGTGTGTTCCTTATCTTAGACTAGTGTCTAAACTCTTCTCCATGGCTGGACCCCCAAATAATATTCCTTTACGTGCTAAGGGGTATCTAGAGAGTGGGATAGGTTTAATAACCCTAACCCTAACACGTACCCTAACCCTAACCCCTACCCTAACCCTAAAACGTACCCTAATCCTAAACCGTAACCTAAACCGAGCCCTAACCCTAACACTAACCCTAACCCTAACCCTAACCCATACACTACACGGTATCCGAAGCCCTCCCCGAACCCGTACCCTAATCCTTACCCTAAGCCTAAGCCTAACCCTAGGCTACCCTTGACTGCTTCTGCCTCCAATAGATTTCCTAAGCACTAGTGTTTTAAGGAACAGCTTAAAAAGAGAATCCTAATGTGATTTCTTTATAATGGGTGTGTTCCTTATCTTATCCTAGTGTCTAAACTCTTCTCCATTGCTGGACCCCCAAATAATATTCCTTTACGTGCTAAGGGGTATATAGAGTGGGATAGGTTTAATAACTACCCTAACCCTAACGCGTACCCTAACCCTAACCCTTACCCTAACCCTAACATGTACCCTAATCCTAAACAATACCCTAAACCGAGCCCTAACCCTAACACTAACCTTAAGCCTAACCCTAACCCATACCCTACGCCGTACCCGAAGCCCTCCCCGAACCCGTAACCTAAGCCGTACCCTAAGCCTAACCCTAAGCCTAACCCTAACCCTAGGCTACCCTTGACTGCTTCTGCCTCCAATAGATTTCCTAAGCACTAGTGTTTTAAGGAACAGCGTAAAAAGAGAATCCTAATGTGATTTCTTTATAATGTGTGTGTTCCTTATATTATCTTAGTGTCTAAACTCTTCTTCATGGGTGGACCCCCAAATAATATTCCTTTACGTGCTAAGGGGTATCTAGAGAGTGGGATAGGTTTAATAACTACCCTAACACTAACACGTACCCTAACCCTAACCCCAACCCTAACCCTAACACGTACCCTAAAACTAAACCGTACCCTAAACCGAGCCCTAACCCTAACACTAACCCTAACCCTAACCCATACCCTACGCCGTACCCGAAGACCTCCCCGAACCCGTACCCTAAGCCGTACCCTTAGCCTAACCCTAAGCCTAACCCTAACACTAGGCTACCCTTGACTCCTTCTGCCTCCAATAGATTTCCTAAGCACTAGTGTTTTAAGGAACAGCTTAAAAAGAGAATCCTAATGTGATTTCTCTATAAAGGGTGTGTTCCTTATCTTAGACTAGTGTCTAAACTCTTCTCCATGGCTGGACCCCCAAATAATATTCCTTTACGTGCTAAGGGGTATCTAGAGAGTGGGATAGGTTTAATAACCCTAACCCTAACACGTACCCTAACCCTAACCCCTACCCTAACCCTAAAACGTACCCTAATCCTAATCCGTACCCTAAACCGAGCCCTAACCCTAACACTAACCCTAACCCTAACCCTAACCCATACACTACACGGTATCCGAAGCCCTCCCCGAACCCGTACCCTAAGCCTTACCCTAAGCCTAACCCTAACCCTAGGCTACCCTTGACTGCTTCTGCCTCCAATAGATTTCCTAAGCACTAGTGTTTTAAGGAACAGCTTAAAAAGAGAATCCTAATGTGATTTCTTTATAATGGGTGTGTTCCTTATCTTATCCTAGTGTCTAAACTCTTCTCCATTGCTGGACCCCCAAATAATATTCCTTTACGTGCTAAGGGGTATATAGAGTGGGATAGGTTTAATAACTACCCTAACCCTAACGCGTACCCTAACCCTAACCCTTACCCTAACCCTAACATGTACCCTAATCCTAAACAATACCCTAAACCGAGCCCTAACCCTAACACTAACCCTAAGCCTAACCCTAACCCATACCCTACGCCGTACCCGAAGCCCTCCCCGAACCCGTAACCTAAGCCGTACCCTAAGCCTAACCCTAAGCCTAACCCTAACCCTAGGCTACCCTTGACTGCTTCTGCCTCCAATAGATTTCCTAAGCACTAGTGTTTTAAGGAACAGCGTAAAAAGAGAATCCTAATGTGATTTCTTTATAATGTGTGTGTTCCTTATATTATCTTAGTGTCTAAACTCTTCTTCATGGGTGGACCCCCAAATAATATTCCTTTACGTGCTAAGGGGTATCTAGACAGTGGGATAGGTTTAATAACTACCCTAACACTAACACGTACCCTAACCCTAACCCCAACCCTAACCCTAACACGTACCCTAAAACTAAACCGTACCCTAAACCGAGCCCTAACCCTAACACTAACCCTAACCCTAACCCATACCCTACGCCGTACCCGAAGACCTCCCCGAACCCGTACCCTAAGCCGTACCCTTAGCCTAACCCTAAGCCTAACCCTAACACTAGGCTACCCTTGACTCCTTCTGCCTCCAATAGATTTCCTAAGCACTAGTGTTTTAAGGAACAGCTTAAAAAGAGAATCCTAATGTGATTTCTCTATAAAGGGTGTGTTCCTTATCTTAGACTAGTGTCTAAACTCTTCTCCATGGCTGGACCCCCAAATAATATTCCTTTACGTGCTAAGGGGTATCTAGAGAGTGGGATAGGTTTAATAACCCTAACCCTAACACGTACCCTAACCCTAACCCCTACCCTAACCCTAAAACGTACCCTAATCCTAAACCGTACCCTAAACCGAGCCCTAACCCTAACACTAACCCTAACCCTAACCCTAACCCATACACTACACGGTATCCGAAGCCCTCCCCGAACCCGTACCCTAATCCTTACCCTAAGCCTAAGCCTAACCCTAGGCTACCCTTGACTGCTTCTGCCTCCAATAGATTTCCTAAGCACTAGTGTTTTAAGGAACAGCTTAAAAAGAGAATCCTAATGTTATTTATTTATAATGGGTGTGTTCCTTATCTTATCCTAGTGTCTAAACTCTTCTCCATGGCTGGACCTCCAAATAATATTCCTTTACGTGCTAAGGGGTATCTAGAGAGTGGGTTAGGTTTAATAACTACCCTAACACTAACGCGTACCCTAACCCTAACCCTTACCCTAACCCTAACACGTACCCTAATCCTAACCAATACACTAAACCGAGCCCTAACCCTAACACTAACCCTAACCCGACCCTAACCCATACCCTACGCCGTACCCGAAGCCCTCCCCGAACCCGTTCCCTAAGCCGTACCCTAAGCCGTACCCTAAGTCTAACCCTAACCCTAGGCTACCCTTGACTGCTTCTGCCTCCAATAGATTTCCTAAGCAGTAGTGTTTTAAGGAACAGCTTAAAAAGAGAATCCTAATGTGATTTCTTTATAATGGGTGTGTTCCTTATCTTATCCTAGTGTCTAAACTCTTCTCCATGGCTGGACCCCCAAATAATATTCCTTTACGTGCTAAGGTGTATCTAGAGAGTGGGATAGGTTTAATAACTACCCTAACCCTAACGCGTACCCTAACCCTAACCCCTACCCTAACCCTAACACGTACCCTAATCCTAACCCGTACCCTAAACCGAGCCCTAACCCTAACACTAACCCTAACCCTAACCCTAACCCATACCCTACGCCTTACCCGAAACCCTCCCCGAGCCCGTACCCTAAGCCGTACCCTAAGCCTAACCCTAACCCTAACCCTAACCCTAGGCTACCCTTGACTGCTTCTGCCTCCAATAGATTTCCTAAGCACTAGTGGTTTAAGGAACAGCTTAAAAAGAGAATCGTAATGTGATTTCTTTATAATGGGTGTGTTCCGTATCTTATCCTAGTGTCTAAACTCTTCTCCATGGTTGGACCCCCAAATAATATTCCTTTACGTGCTAAGGGGTATTTAGAGAGTGGGATAGGTTTAATAACTACCCTAACCCTAACGCGTACCCTAACCCTAACCCCTACCCTAACCCTAACACGTACCCTAATCCTAACCCGTACCCTAAACGGAGCCCTAACCCTAACACTAACCCAAACCCTAACCCTAACCCATACCCTACGCCGTACCTGAAGCCCTCTCCGAACCCGTACCGTAAGCCGTATCCTAATCCTAACCCTAAGCCTAACCCTAACCCTAGGCTACCCTTGACTGCTTCTGCCTCCAATAGATTTCCTAAGCACTAGTGTTTTAAGGAACAGCTTAAAAAGAGAATCCTAATGTGATTTCTTTATAATGGGTGTGTTCCTTATCTTATCCTAGTGTCTAAACTCTTCTCCATTGCTGGACCCCCAAATAATATTCCTTTACGTGCTAAGGGGTATATAGAGTGGGATAGGTTTAATAACTACCCTAACCCTAACGCGTACCCTAACCCTAACCCTTACCCTAACCCTAACATGTACCCTAATCCTAAACAATACCCTAAACCGAGCCCTAACCCTAACACTAACCCTAAGCCTAACCCTAACCCATACCCTACGCCATACCCGAAGCCCTCCCCGAACCCGTAACCTAAGCCGTACCCTAAGCCTAACCCTAAGCCTAACCCTAACCCTAGGCTACCCTTGACTGCTTCTGCCTCCAATAGATTTCCTAAGCACTAGTGTTTTAAGGAACAGCGTAAAAAGAGAATCCTAATGTGATTTCTTTATAATGTGTGTGTTCCTTATATTATCTTAGTGTCTAAACTCTTCTTCATGGGTGGACCCCCAAATAATATTCCTTTACGTGCTAAGGGGTATCTAGAGAGTGGGATAGGTTTAATAACTACCCTAACACTAACACGTACCCTAACCCTAACCCCAACCCTAACCCTAACACGTACCCTAAAACTAAACCGTACCCTAAACCGAGCCCTAACCCTAACACTAACCCTAACCCTAACCCATACCCTACGCCGTACCCGAAGACCTCCCCGAACCCGTACCCTAAGCCGTACCCTTAGCCTAACCCTAAGCCTAACCCTAACACTAGGCTACCCTTGACTCCTTCTGCCTCCAATAGATTTCCTAAGCACCAGTGTTTTAAGGAACAGCTTAAAAAGAGAATCCTAATGTGATTTCTCTATAAAGGGTGTGTTCCTTATCTTAGACTAGTGTCTAAACTCTTCTCCATGGCTGGACCCCCAAATAATATTCCTTTACGTGCTAAGGGGTATCTAGAGACTGGGATAGGTTTAATAACCCTAACCCTAACACGTACCCTAACCCTAACCCCTACCCTAACCCTAAAACGTACCCTAATCCTAAACCGTACCCTAAACCGAGCCCTAACCCTAACACTAACCCTAACCCTAACCCTAACCCATACACTACACGGTATCCGAAGCCCTCCCCGAACCCGTACCCTAAGCCTTACCCTAAGCCTAACCCTAACCCTAGGCTACCCTTGACTGCTTCTGCCTCCAATAGATTTCCTAAGCACTAGTGTTTTAAGGAACAGCTTAAAAAGAGAATCCTAATGTGATTTATTTATAATGGGTGTGTTCCTTATCTTATCCTAGTGTCTAAACTCTTCTCCATGGCTGGACCTCCAAATAATATTCCTTTACGTGCTAAGGGGTATCTAGAGAGTGGGTTAGGTTTAATAACTACCCTAACACTAACGCGTACCCTAACCCTAACCCTTACCCTAACCCTAACACGTACCCTAATCCTAACCAATACACTAAACCGAGCCCTAACCCTAACACTAACCCTAACCCTAACCCATACCCTACGCCGTACCCGAAGCCCTCCCCGAACCCGTTCCCTAAGCCGTACCCTAAGCCGTACCCTAAGTCTAACCCTAACCCTAGGCTACCCTTGACTGCTTCTGCCTCCAATAGATTTCCTAAGCAGTAGTGTTTTAAGGAACAGCTTAAAAAGAGAATCCTAATGTGATTTCTTTATAATGGGTGTGTTCCTTATCTTATCCTAGTGTCTAAACTCTTCTCCATGGCTGGACCCCCAAATAATATTCCTTTACGTGCTAAGGTGTATCTAGAGAGTGGGATAGGTTTAATAACTACCCTAACCCTAACGCGTACCCTAACCCTAACCCCTACCCTAACCCTAACACGTACCCTAATCCTAACCCATACCCTAAACCGAGCCCTAACCCTAACACTAACCCTAACCCTAACCCTAACCCATACCCTACGCCTTACCCGAAACCCTCCCCGAGCCCGTACCCTAAGCCGTACCCTAAGCCTAACCCTAACCCTAACCCTAACCCTAGGCTACCCTTGACTGCTTCTGCCTCCAATAGATTTCCTAAGCACTAGTGGTTTAAGGAACAGCTTAAAAACAGAATCGTAATGTGATTTCTTTATAATGGGTGTGTTCCGTATCTTATCCTAGTGTCTAAACTCTTCTCCATGGTTGGACCCCCAAATAATATTCCTTTACGTGCTAAGGGGTATTTAGAGAGTGGGATAGGTTTAATAACTACCCTAACCCTAACGCGTACCCTAACCCTAACCCCTACCCTAACCCTAACACGTACCCTAATCCTAACCCGTACCCTAAACGGAGCCCTAACCCTAACACTAACCCAAACCCTAACCCTAACCCATACCCTACGCCGTACCTGAAGCCCTCTCCGAACCCGTACCGTAAGCCGTATCCTAATCCTAACCCTAAGCCTAACCCTAACCCTAGGCTACCCTTGACTGCTTCTGCCTCCAATAGATTTCCTAAGCACTAGTGTTTTAAGGAACAGCTTAAAAAGAGAATCCTAATGTGATTTCTTTATAATGGGTGTGTTCCTTATCTTATCCTAGTGTCTAAAGTCTTCTCCACTGCTGGACCCCCAAATAATATTCCTTTACGTGCTAAGGGGTATATAGAGAGTGGGATAGGTTTAATAACTACCCTAACCCTAACGCGTACCCTAACCCTAACCCCTACCCTAACCCTAAAACGTACCCTAATCCTAACCCGTACCCTAAACCGAGCCCTAACCCTAACACTAACCCTAACCCTAACCCTAACCCATACCCTACGCCTTACCCGAAACCCTCCCCGAGCCCGTACCCTAAGCCGTACCCTAAGCCTAACCCTAACCCTAACCCTAACCCTAGGCTACCCTTGACTGCTTCTGCCTCCAATAGATTTCCTAGGCACTAGTGGTTTAAGGAACAGCTTAAAAATAGAATCGTAATGTGATTTCTTTATAATGGGTGTGTTCCGTATCTTATCCTAGTGTCTAAACTCTTCTCCATGGTTGGACCCCCAAATAATATTCCTTTACGTGCTAAGGGGTATTTAGAGAGTGGGATAGGTTTAATAACTACCCTAACCCTAACGCGTACCCTAACCCTAACCCCTACCCTAACCCTAACACGTACCCTAATCCTAACCCGTACCCTAAACGGAGCCCTAACCCTAACACTAACCCAAACCCTAACCCTAACCCATACCCTACGCCGTACCTGAAGCCCTCTCCGAACCCGTACCGTAAGCCGTATCCTAATCCTAACCCTAAGCCTAACCCTAACACTAGGCTACCCTTGACTCCTTCTGCCTCCAATAGATTTCCTAAGCACTAGTGTTTTAAGGAACAGCTTAAAAAGAGAATCCTAATGTGATTTCTCTATAAAGGGTGTGTTCCTTATCTTAGACTAGTGTCTAAACTCTTCTCCATGGCTGGACCCCCAAATAATATTCCTTTACGTGCTAAGGGGTATCTAGAGAGTGGGATAGGTTTAATAACCCTAACCCTAACACGTACCCTAACCCTAACCCCTACCCTAACCCTAAAACGTACCCTAATCCTAAACCGTACCCTAAACCGAGCCCTAACCCTAACACTAACCCTAACCCTAACCCTAACCCATACACTACACGGTATCCGAAGCCCTCCCCGAACCCGTACCCTAAGCCTTACCCTAAGCCTAACCCTAACCCTAGGCTACCCTTGACTGCTTCTGCCTCCAATAGATTTCCTAAGCACTAGTGTTTTAAGGAACAGCTTAAAAAGAGAATCCTAATGTGATTTATTTATAATGGGTGTGTTCCTTATCTTATCCTAGTGTCTAAACTCTTCTCCATGGCTGGACCTCCAAATAATATTCCTTTACGTGCTAAGGGGTATCTAGAGAGTGGGTTAGGTTTAATAACTACCCTAACACTAACGCGTACCCTAACCCTAACCCTTACCCTAACCCTAACACGTACCCTAATCCTAACCAATACACTAAACCGAGCCCTAACCCTAACACTAACCCTAACCCGACCCTAACCCATACCCTACGCCGTACCCGAAGCCCTCCCCGAACCCGTTCCCTAAGCCGTACCCTAAGCCGTACCCTAAGTCTAACCCTAACCCTAGGCTACCCTTGACTGCTTCTGCCTCCAATAGATTTCCTAAGCAGTAGTGTTTTAAGGAACAGCTTAAAAAGAGAATCCTAATGTGATTTCTTTATAATGGGTGTGTTCCTTATCTTATCCTAGTGTCTAAACTCTTCTCCATGGCTGGACCCCCAAATAATATTCCTTTACGTGCTAAGGTGTATCTAGAGAGTGGGATAGGTTTAATAACTACCCTAACCCTAACGCGTACCCTAACCCTAACCCCTACCCTAACCCTAACACGTACCCTAATCCTAACCCGTACCCTAAACCGAGCCCTAACCCTAACACTAACCCTAACCCTAACCCTAACCCATACCCTACGCCTTACCCGAAACCCTCCCCGAGCCCGTACCCTAAGCCGTACCCTAAGCCTAACCCTAACCCTAACCCTAATCCTAGGCTACCCTTGACTGCTTCTGCCTCCAATAGATTTCCTAAGCACTAGTGGTTTAAGGAACAGCTTAAAAAGAGAATCGTAATGTGATTTCTTTATAATGGGTGTGTTCCGTATCTTATCCTAGTGTCTAAACTCTTCTCCATGGTTGGACCCCCAAATAATATTCCTTTACGTGCTAAGGGGTATTTAGAGAGTGGGATAGGTTTAATAACTACCCTAACCCTAACGCGTACCCTAACCCTAACCCCTACCCTAACCCTAACACGTACCCTAATCCTAACCCGTACCCTAAACGGAGCCCTAACCCTAACACTAACCCAAACCCTAACCCTAACCCATACCCTACGCCGTACCTGAAGCCCTCTCCGAACCCGTACCGTAAGCCGTATCCTAATCCTAACCCTAAGAGTAACCCTAACCCTAGGCTACCCTTGACTGCTTCTGCCTCCAATAGATTTCCTAAGCACTAGTGTTTTAAGGAACAGCTTAAAAAGAGAATCCTAATGTGATTTCTTTATAATGGGTGTGTTCCTTATCTTATCCTAGTGTCTAAACTCTTCTCCATTGCTGGACCCCCAAATAATATTCCTTTACGTGCTAAGGGGTATATAGAGTGGGATAGGTTTAATAACTACCCTAACCCTAACGCGTACCCTAACCCTAACCCTTACCCTAACCCTAACATGTACCCTAATCCTAAACAATACCCTAAACCGAGCCCTAACCCTAACACTAACCCTAAGCCTAACCCTAACCCATACCCTACGCCGTACCCGAAGCCCTCCCCGAACCCGTAACCTAAGCCGTACCCTAAGCCTAACCCTAAGCCTAACCCTAACCCTAGGCTACCCTTGACTGCTTCTGCCTCCAATAGATTTCCTAAGCACGAGTGTTTTAAGGAACAGCGTAAAAAGAGAATCCTAATGTGATTTCTTTATAATGTGTGTGTTCCTTATATTATCTTAGTGTCTAAACTCTTCTTCATGGGTGGACCCCCAAATAATATTCCTTTACGTGCTAAGGGGTATCTAGAGAGTGGGATAGGTTTAATAACTACCCTAACACTAACACGTACCCTAACCCTAACCCCAACCCTAACCCTAACACGTACCCTAAAACTAAACCGTACCCTAAACCGAGCCCTAACCCTAACACTAACCCTAACTCTAACCCATACCCTACGCCGTACCCGAAGACCTCCCCGAACCCGTACCCTAAGCCGTACCCTTAGCCTAACCCTAAGCCTAACCCTAACACTAGGCTACCCTTGACTCCTTCTGCCTCCAATAGATTTCCTAAGCACTAGTGTTTTAAGGAACAGCTTAAAAAGAGAATCCTAATGTGATTTCTCTATAAAGAGTGTGTTCCTTATCTTAGACTAGTGTCTAAACTCTTCTCCATGGCTGGACCCCCAAATAATATTCCTTTACGTGCTAAGGGGTATCTAGAGACTGGGATAGGTTTAATAACCCTAACCCTAACACGTACCCTAACCCTAACCCCTACCCTAACCCTAAAACGTACCCTAATCCTAAACCGTACCCTAAACCGAGCCCTAACCCTAACACTAACCCTAACCCTAACCCTAACCCATACACTACACGGTATCCGAAGCCCTCCCCGAACCCGTACCCTAAGCCTTACCCTAAGCCTAACCCTAACCCTAGGCTACCCTTGACTGCTTCTGCCTCCAATAGATTTCCTAAGCACTAGTGTTTTAAGGAACAGCTTAAAAAGAGAATCCTAATGTGATTTATTTATAATGGGTGTGTTCCTTATCTTATCCTAGTGTCTAAACTCTTCTCCATGGCTGGACCTCCAAATAATATTCCTTTACGTGCTAAGGGGTATCTAGAGAGTGGGTTAGGTTTAATAACTACCCTAACACTAACGCGTACCCTAACCCTAACCCTTACCCTAACCCTAACACGTACCCTAATCCTAACCAATACACTAAACCGAGCCCTAACCCTAACACTAACCCTAACCCGACCCTAACCCATACCCTACGCCGTACCCGAAGCCCTCCCCGAACCCGTTCCCTAAGCCGTACCCTAAGCCGTACCCTAAGTCTAACCCTAACCCTAGGCTACCCTTGACTGCTTCTGCCTCCAATAGATTTCCTAAGCAGTAGTGTTTTAAGGAACAGCTTAAAAAGAGAATCCTAATGTGATTTCTTTATAATGGGTGTGTTCCTTATCTTATCCTAGTGTCTAAACTCTTCTCCATGGCTGGACCCCCAAATAATATTCCTTTACGTGCTAAGGTGTATCTAGAGAGTGGGATAGGTTTAATAACTACCCTAACCCTAACGCGTACCCTAACCCTAACCCCTACCCTAACCCTAACACGTACCCTAATCCTAACCCGTACCCTAAACCGAGCCCTAACCCTAACACTAACCCTAACCCTAACCCTAACCCATACCCTACGCCTTACCCGAAACCCTCCCCGAGCCCGTACCCTAAGCCGTACCCTAAGCCTAACCCTAACCCTAACCCTAACCCTAGGCTACCCTTGACTGCTTCTGCCTCCAATAGATTTCCTAAGCACTAGTGGTTTAAGGAACAGCTTAAAAAGAGAATCGTAATGTGATTTCTTTATAATGGGTGTGTTCCGTATCTTATCCTAGTGTCTAAACTCTTCTCCATGGTTGGACCCCCAAATAATATTCCTTTACGTGCTAAGGGGTATTTAGAGAGTGGGATAGGTTTAATAACTACCCTAACCCTAACGCGTACCCTAACCCTAACCCCTACCCTAACCCTAACACGTACCCTAATCCTAACCCGTACCCTAAACGGAGCCCTAACCCTAACACTAACCCAAACCCTAACCCTAACCCATACCCTACGCCGTACCTGAAGCCCTCTCCGAACCCGTACCGTAAGCCGTATCCTAATCCTAACCCTAAGCCTAACCCTAACCCTAGGCTACCCTTGACTGCTTCTGCCTCCAATAGATTTCCTAAGCACTAGTGTTTTAAGGAACAGCTTAAAAAGAGAATCCTAATGTGATTTCTTTATAATGGGTGTGTTCCTTATCTTAGACTAGTGTCTAAACTCTTCTCCATGGCTGGACCCCCAAATAATATTCCTTTACGTGCTAAGGGGTATCTAGAGACTGGGATAGGTTTAATAACCCTAACCCTAACACGTACCCTAACCCTAACCCCTACCCTAACCCTAAAACGTACCCTAATCCTAAACCGTGCCCTAAACCGAGCCCTAACCCTAACACTAACCCTAACCCTAACCCTAACCCATACACTACACGGTATCCGAAGCCCTCCCCGAACCCGTACCCTAAGCCTTACCCTAAGCCTAACCCTAACCCTAGGCTACCCTTGACTGCTTCTGCCTCCAATAGATTTCCTAAGCACTAGTGTTTTAAGGAACAGCTTAAAAAGAGAATCCTAATGTGATTTATTTATAATGGGTGTGTTCCTTATCTTATCCTAGTGTCTAAACTCTTCTCCATGGCTGGACCTCCAAATAATAT
This sequence comes from Balaenoptera physalus, assembly GCF_965194825.1. Classification (NCBI taxonomy): domain Eukaryota; kingdom Metazoa; phylum Chordata; class Mammalia; order Artiodactyla; family Balaenopteridae; genus Balaenoptera; species Balaenoptera physalus. Next base: position 800,450 of record NW_028126410.1, on the reverse strand, counting down.
TCCTTTACGTGCTAAGGGGTATCTAGAGAGTGGGTTAGGTTTAATAACTACCCTAACACTAACGCGTACCCTAACCCTAACCCTTACCCTAACCCTAACACGTACCCTAATCCTAACCAATACACTAAACCGAGCCCTAACCCTAACACTAACCCTAACCCGACCCTAACCCATACCCTACGCCGTACCCGAAGCCCTCCCCGAACCCGTTCCCTAAGCCGTACCCTAAGCCTAACCCTAAGCCTAACCCTAACCCTAGGCTACCCTTGACTGCTTCTGCCTCCAATAGATTTCCTAAGCACTAGTGTTTTAAGGAACAGCTTAAAAAGAGAATCCTAATGTGATTTCTTTATAATGGGTGTGTTCCTTATCTTATCCTAGTGTCTAAACTCTTCTCCATGGCTGGACCCCCAAATAATATTCCTTTACGTGCTAAGGGGTATCTAGAGAGTGGGATAGGTTTAATAACAACCCTAACCCTAACACGTACCCTAACCCTAACCCCTACCCTAACCCTAACACGTACCCTAAACCTAAACCGTACCCTAAACCGAGCCCTAACCCTAACACTAACCCTAACCCTAACCCATACCCTACGCCGTACACGAAGCCCTCCCCGAACCCGAACCCTAAGCCGTACCCTTAGCCTAACCCTAAGCCTAACCCTAACCCTAGGTTACCCTTGACTGCTTCTGCCTCCAATAGATTTCCTAAGCACTAGTGTTTTAAGGAACAGCTTAAAAAGAGAATCCTAATGTGATTTCTCTCTAAAGGGTGTGTTCCTTATCTTAGCCTAGTGTCTAAACTCTTCTCCATGTCTGGACCCACCAATAATATTCCTTTACGTGCTAAGGGGTATCTAGAGAGTGGGATAGGTTTAATAACTACCCTAACCCTAATGCGTACCCTAACCCTAACCCCTACCTTAACCCTAACACGTACCCTAATCCTAAGCCGTACACTAAACCGAGCCCTAACATTAACACAAACCCTAACCCTAACCCTAACTCATACACTACACCGTACCCGAAGCCCTCCCCGAACCCGTACCCTAAGCCTTACCCTAAGCCTAACCCTAACCCTAGGCTACCCTTGACTGCTTCTGCCTCCAATAGATTTCCTAAGCACTAGTGTTTTAAGGAAGAGCTGAAAAAGAGAATCCTAATGTGATTTCTTTATAATGTGTGTGTTCCTTATCTTATCCTAGTGTCTAAACTCTTCTCCATGGCTGGATCCTCAAATAATATTCCTTTACGTGCTAAGGGGTATATAGAAAGTGGGATAGGTTTAATAACCCTAACCCTAACACGTACCCTAACCCTAACCCCTACCCTAACCCTAACACGTACCCTAATCCTAAACCGTACCCTAAACCGAGCCCTAACCCTAACACTAACCCTAACCCTATCCCTAACCCATACACTACACCGTACCCGAAGCCCTCCCCGAACCCGTACCCTAAGCCTTACCCTAAGCCTAACCCTAACCCTAGGCTACCCTTGACTGCTTCTGCCTCCAATAGATTTCCTAAGCACTAGTGTTTTAAGGAACAGCTTAAAAAGAGAATCCTAATGTGATTTCTCTATAAAGGGTGTGTTCCTTATATTATCTTAGTGTCTAAACTCTTCTTCATGGGTGGACCCCCAAATAATATTCTTTTACGTGCTAAAGGGTATCTAGAGAGTGGGATAGGTTTAATAACTACCCTAACACTAACACGTACCCTAACCCTAACCCCTACCCTAACCCTAACACGTACCCTAAAACTAAACCGTACCCTAAACCGAGCCCTAACCCTAACACTAACCCTAACCCTAACCCATACCCTACGCCGTACCCGAAGACCTCCCCGAACCCGTACCCTAAGCCGTACCCTTAGCCTAACCCTAAGCCTAACCCTAACACTAGGCTACCCTTGACTCCTTCTGCCTCCAATAGATTTCCTAAGCACTAGTGTTTTAAGGAACAGCTTAAAAAGAGAATCCTAATGTGATTTCTCTATAAAGGGTGTGTTCCTTATCTTAGACTAGTGTCTAAACTCTTCTCCATGGCTGGACCCCCAAATAATATTCCTTTACGTGCTAAGGGGTATCTAGAGAGTGGGATAGGTTTAATAACTACCCTAACACTAACGCATACCCTAACCCTAACCCTTACCCTAACCCTAACACGTACCCTAATCCTAACCAATACACTAAACCGAGCCCTAACCCTAACACTAACCCTAACCCTAACCCTAACCCATACCCTACGCCGTACCTGAAGCCCTCTCTGAACCCGTACCGTAAGCCGTATCCTAATCCTAAACCTAAGCCTAACCCTAACCCTAGGCTACCCTTGACTGCTTCTGCCTCCAATAGATTTCCTAAGCACTAGTGTTTTAAGGAACAGCTTAAAAAGAGAATCCTAATGTGATTTCTTTATAATGGGTGTGTTCCTTATCTTATCCTAGTGTTTAACTCTTCTCCATGGCTGGACCACCAAATAATATTCCTTTACGTGCTAAGGGGTATCTAGAGAGTGGGATAGGTTTAATAACTACCCTAACCCTAACGCGTACCCTAACCCTAACCCCTATTCTAACCCTAACACGTACCCTAATCCTAAACAATACCCTAAACCGAGCCCTAAACCTAACACTAACCCTAACCCTAACCCATACCCTACGCCGTACCCGAAGACCTCCCCGAACCAGTACCCTAAGCCGTACCCTTAGCCTAACCCTAAGCCTAACCCTAACACTAGGCTACCCTTGACTCCTTCTGCCTCCAATAGATTTCCTAAGCACTAGTGTTTTAAGGAACAGCTTAAAAAGAGAATCCTAATGTGATTTCTCTATAAAGGGTGTGTTCCTTATCTTAGACTAGTGTCTAAACTCTTCTCCATGGCTGGACCCCCAAATAATATTCCTTTACGTGCTAAGGGGTATCTAGAGAGTGGGATAGGTTTAATAACTACCCTAACCCTAATGCGTACCCTAACCCTAACCCCTACCCTAACCCTAACACGTACCCTAATCCTAAGCCGTACACTATACCGAGCCCTAACATTAACACTAACCCTAACCCTAACCCTAACTCATACACTACACCGTACCCGAAGCCCTCCCCGAACCCGTACCCTAAGCCTTACCCTAAGCCTAACCCTAACCCTAGGCTACCCTTGACTGCTTCTGCCTCAAATAGATTTCCTAAGCACTAGTGTTTTAAGGAAGAGCTGAAAAAGAGAATCCTAATGTGATTTCTTTATAATGTGTGTGTTCCTTATCTTATCCTAGTGTCTAAACTCTTCTCCATGGCTGGATGCCCAAATAATATTCCTTTACGTGCTAAGGGGTATCTAGAGAGTGGGATAGGTTTAATAACCCTAACCCTAACACGTACCCTAACCCTAACCCCTACCCTAACCCTAACACGTACCCTAATCCTAAACCGTACCCTAAACCGAGCCCTAACCCTAACACTAACCCTAACCCTAACCCTAACCCATACACTACACCGTACCCGAAGCCCTCCCCGAACCCGTACCCTAAGCGTTACCCTAAGCCTAACCCTAACCCTAGGCTACCTTTGACTGCTTCTGCCTCCAATAGATTTCCTAAGCACTAGTGATTTAAGGAACAGCTTAAACAGAGAATCCTAATGTGATTTATTTATAATGGGTGTGTTCCTTATCTTATCCTAGTGTCTAAACTCTTCTCCATGGCTGGACCTCCAAATAATATTCCTTTACGTGCTAAGGGGTATCTAGAGAGTGGGATAGGTTTAATAACTACCCTAACACTAACGCATACCCTAACCCTAACCCTTACCCTAACCCTAACACGTACCCTAATCCTAACCAATACACTAAACCGAGCCCTAACCCTAACACTAACCCTAACCCTAACCCTAACCCATACCCTACGCCGTACCCGAAGCCCTCCCCGAACCCGTACCCTAAGCCGTACCCTAAGCCGTACCCTAAGTCTAACCCTAACCCTAGGCTACCCTTGACTGCTTCTGCCTCCAATAGATTTCCTAAGCAGTAGTGTTTTAAGGAACAGCTTAAAAAGAGAATCCTAATGTGATTTCTTTATAATGTGTGTGTTCCTTATATTATCTTAATGTCTAAACTCTTCTTCATGGGTGGACCCCCAAATAATATTCCTTTACGTGCTAAGGTGTATCTAGAGAGTGGGATAGGTTTAATAAGAACCCTAACCCTAACCCCTACCCTAACCCTAACACGTACCCTAATCATAACCCGTACCCTAAACGGAGCCCTAACCCTAACACTAACCCAAACCCTAATCCTAACCCATACCCTACGCCGTACCTGAAGCCCTCTCCGAACCCGTACCGTAAGCCGTATCCTAATCCTAACCCTAAGCCTAACCCTAACCCTAGGCTACCCTTGACTGCTTCTGCCTCCAATAGATTTCCTAAGCACTAGTGTTTTAAGGAACAGCTTAAAAAGAGAATCCTAATGTGATTTCTTTATAATGGGTGTGTTCCTTATCTTATCCTAGTGTCTAAACTCTTCTCCATTGCTGCACCCCCAAATAATATTCCTTTACGTGCTAAGGGGTGTATAGAGTGGGATAGGTTTAATAACTACCCTAACCCTAACGCGTACCCTAACCCTAACCCTTACCCTAACCCTAACATGTACCCTAATCCTAAACAATACCCTAAACCGAGCCCTAACCCTAACACTAACCCTAAGCCTAACCCTAACCCATACCCTACGCCGTACCCGAAGCCTTCCCCGAACCCGTAACCTAAGCCGTACCCTAAGCCTAACCCTAAGCCTAACCCTAACCCTAGGCTACCCTTGACTGCTTCTGCCTCCAATAGATTTCCTAAGCACTAGTGTTTTAAGGAAGAGCTGAAAAAGAGAATCCTAATGTGATTTCTTTATAATGTGTGTGTTCCTTATCTTATCCTAGTTTCTAAACTCTTCTCCATGGCTGGATCACCAAATAATATTCCTTTACGTGCTAAGGGGTATCTAGAGAGTGGGATAGGTTTAATAACCCTAACCCTAACACGTACCCTAACCCTAACCCCTACCCTAACCCTAAAACGTACCCTAATCCTAAACCGTACCCTAAACCGAGCCCTAACCCTAACACTAACCCTAACCCTAACCCATACACTACACGGTATCCGAAGCCCTCCCCGAACCCGTACCCTAAGCCTTACCCTAAGCCTAACCCTAACCCTAGGCTACCCTTGACTGCTTCTGCCTCCAATAGATTTCCTAAGCACTAGTGTTTTAAGGAACAGCTTAAAAAGAGAATCCTAATGTGATTTATTTATAATGGGTGTGTTCCTTATCTTATCCTAGTGTCTAAACTCTTCTCCATGGCTGGACCTCCAAATAATATTCCTTTACGTGCTAAGGGGTATCTAGAGAGTGGGTTATGTTTAATAACTACCCTAACACTAACACGTACCCTAACCCTAACCCTTACACTAACCCTAACACGTACCCTAATCCTAACCAATACCCTAAACCGAGCCCTAACCCTAACACTAACCCTAACCCTAACCCTAACCCATACCCTACGCCGTACCTGAAGTCCTCCCCGAACCCGTAACCTAAGCCGTACCCTAAGCCTAACCCTAAGCCTAAACCTAACCCTAGGCTACCCTTGACTGCTTCTGCCTCCAATAGATTTCCTAAGCACTAGTGTTTTAAGGAACAGCTTAAAAAGAGAATCCTAATGTGATTTCTTTATAATGTGTGTGTTCCTTATATTATCTTAGTGTCTAAACTCTTCTTCATGGGTGGACCCCCAAATAATATTCCTTTACGTGCTAAGGTGTATCTAGAGAGTGGGATAGGTTTAATAAGAACCCTAACCCTAACCCCTACCCTAACACTAACACGTACCCTAATCATAACCCGTACCCTAAACGGAGCCCTAACCCTAACACTAACCCAAACCCTAACCCTAACCCATACCCTACGCCGTACCTGAAGCCCTATCCGAACCCGTACCGTAAGCCGTATCTTAATCCTAACCCTAAGCCTAACCCTAACCCTAGGCTACCCTTGACTCCTTCTGCCTCCAATAGATTTCCTAAGCACTAGTGTTTTAAGGAACAGCTTAAAAAGAGAATCCTAATGTGATTTCTCTATAAAGGGTGTGTTCCTTATCTTAGACTAGTGTCTAAACTCTTCTCCATGGCTGGACCCCCAAATAATATTCCTTTACGTGCTAAGGGGTATCTAGAGAGTGGGATAGGTTTAATAACCCTAACCCTAACACGTACCCTAACCCTAACCCCTACCCTAACCCTAAAACGTACCCTAATCCTAAACCGTACCCTAAACCGAGCCCTAACCCTAACACTAACCCTAACCCTAACCCTAACCCATACACTACACGGTATCCGAAGCCCTCCCCGAACCCGTACCCTAAGCCTTACCCTAAGCCTAACCCTAACCCTAGGCTACCCTTGACTGCTTCTGCCTCCAATAGATTTCCTAAGCACTAGTGTTTTAAGGAACAGCTTAAAAAGAGAATCCTAATGTGATTTATTTATAATGGGTGTGTTCCTTATCTTATCCTAGTGTCTAAACTCTTCTCCATGGCTGGACCCCCAAATAATATTCCTTTACGTGCTAAGGGGTATCTAGAGAGTGGGATAGGTTTAATAACTACCCTAACACTAACACGTACCCTAACCCTAACACCTACCCTAACCCTAACACGTACCCTAAAACTAAACCGTACCCTAAACCGAGCCCTAACCCTAACACTAACCCTAACCCTAACCCATACCCTACGCCGTACCCGAAGACCTCCCCGAACCCGTACCCTAAGCCGTACCCTTAGCCTAACCCTAAGCCTAACCCTAACACTAGGCTACCCTTGACTCCTTCTGCCTCCAATAGATTTCCTAAGCACTAGTGTTTTAAGGAACAGCTTAAAAAGAGAATCCTAATGTGATTTCCCTATAAAGGGTGTGTTCCTTATCTTAGACTAGTGTCTAAACTCTTCTCCATGGCTGGACCCCCAAATAATATTCCTTTACGTGCTAAGGGGTATCTAGAGAGTGGGATAGGTTTAATAACCCTAACCCTAACACGTACCCTAACCCTAACCCCTACCCTAACCCTAAAACGTACCCTAATCCTAAACCGTACCCTAAACCGAGCCCTAACCCTAACACTAACCCTAACCCTAACCCTAACCCATACACTACACGGTATCCGAAGCCCTCCCCGAACCCGTACCCTAAGCCTTACCCTAAGCCTAACCCTAACCCTAGGCTACCCTTGACTGCTTCTGCCTCCAATAGATTTCCTAAGCACTAGTGTTTTAAGGAACAGCTTAAAAAGAGAATCCTAATGTGATTTATTTATAATGGGTGTGTTCCTTATCTTATCCTAGTGTCTAAACTCTTCTCCATGGCTGGACCTCCAAATAATATTCCTTTACGTGCTAAGGGGTATCTAGAGAGTGGGTTAGGTTTAATAACTACCCTAACACTAACGCGTACCCTAACCCTAACCCTTACCCTAACCCTAACACGTACCCTAATCCTAACCAATACACTAAACCGAGCCCTAACCCTAACACTAACCCTAACCCGACCCTAACCCATACCCTACGCCGTACCCGAAGCCCTCCCCGAACCCGTTCCCTAAGCCGTACCCTAAGCCGTACCCTAAGTCTAACCCTAACCCTAGGCTACCCTTGACTGCTTCTGCCTCCAATAGATTTCCTAAGCAGTAGTGTTTTAAGGAACAGCTTAAAAAGAGAATCCTAATGTGATTTCTTTATAATGGGTGTGTTCCTTATCTTATCCTAGTGTCTAAACTCTTCTCCATGGCTGGACCCCCAAATAATATTCCTTTACGTGCTAAGGTGTATCTAGAGAGTGGGATAGGTTTAATAACTACCCTAACCCTAACGCGTACCCTAACCCTAACCCCTACCCTAACCCTAACACGTACCCTAATCCTAACCCGTACCCTAAACCGAGCCCTAACCCTAACACTAACCCTAACCCTAACCCTAACCCATACCCTACGCCTTACCCGAAACCCTCCCCGAGCCCGTACCCTAAGCCGTACCCTAAGCCTAACCCTAACCCTAACCCTAACCCTAGGCTACCCTTGACTGCTTCTGCCTCCAATAGATTTCCTAAGCACTAGTGGTTTAAGGAACAGCTTAAAAAGAGAATCGTAATGTGATTTCTTTATAATGGGTGTGTTCCGTATCTTATCCTAGTGTCTAAACTCTTCTCCATGGTTGGACCCCCAAATAATATTCCTTTACGTGCTAAGGGGTATTTAGAGAGTGGGATAGGTTTAATAACTACCCTAAACCTAACGCGTACCCTAACCCTAACCCCTACCCTAACCCTAACACGTACCCTAATCCTAACCCGTACCCTAAACGGAGCCCTAACCCTAACACTAACCCAAACCCTAACCCTAACCCATACCCTACGCCGTACCTGAAGCCCTCTCCGAACCCGTACCGTAAGCCGTATCCTAATCCTAACCCTAAGCCTAAACCTAACCCTAGGCTACCCTTGACTGCTTCTGCCTCCAATAGATTTCCTAAGCAGTAGTGTTTTAAGGAACAGCTTAAAAAGAGAATCCTAATGTGATTTCTTTATAATGTGTGTGTTCCTTATCTTATCCTAGTGTCTAAACTCTTCTCCATGGCTGGATGCCCAAATAATATTCCTTTACGTGCTAAGGGGTATCTAGAGAGTGGGATAGGTTTAATAACACTAACCCTAACACGTACCCTAACCCTAACCCCTACCCTAACCCTAACACGTACCCTAATCCTAAACCGTACCCTAAACCGAGCCCTAACCCTAACACTAACCCTAACCCTAACCCTAACCCATACACTACACCGTACCCGAAGCCCTCCCCGAACCCGTACCCTAAGCGTTACCCTAAGCTTAACCCTAACCCTAGGCTACCCTTGACTGCTTCTGCCTCCAATAGATTTCCTAAGCACTAGTGATTTAAGGAACAGCTTAAACAGAGAATCCTAATGTGATTTATTTATAATGGGTGTGTTCCTTATCTTATCCTAGTGTCTAAACTCTTCTCCATGGCTGGACCTCCAAATAATATTCCTTTACGTGCTAAGGGGTATCTAGAGAGTGGGATAGGTTTAATAACTACCCTAACACTAACGCATACCCTAACCCTAACCCTTACCCTAACCCTAACACGTACCCTAATCCTAACCAATACACTAAACCGAGCCCTAACCCTAACACTAACCCTAACCCTAACCCTAACCCATACCCTACGCCGTACCCGAAGCCCTCCCCGAACCCGTACCCTAAGCCGTACCCTAAGCCGTACCCTAAGTCTAACCCTAACCCTAGGCTACCCTTGACTGCTTCTGCCTCCAATAGATTTCCTAAGCAGTAGTGTTTTAAGGAACAGCTTAAAAAGAGAATCCTAATGTGATTTCTTTATAATGTGTGTGTTCCTTATATTATCTTAATGTCTAAACTCTTCTTCATGTGTGGACCCCCAAATAATATTCCTTTACGTGCTAAGGTGTATCTAGAGAGTGGGATAGGTTTAATAAGAACCCTAACCCTAACCCCTACCCTAACCCTAACACGTACCCTAATCATAACCCGTACCCTAAACGGAGCCCTAACCCTAACACTAACCCAAACCCTAATCCTAACCCATACCCTACGCCGTACCTGAAGCCCTCTCCGAACCCGTACCGTAAGCCGTATCCTAATCCTAACCCTAAGCCTAACCCTAACCCTAGGCTACCCTTGACTGCTTCTGCCTCCAATAGATTTCCTAAGCACTAGTGTTTTAAGGAACAGCTTAAAAAGAGAATCCTAATGTGATTTCTTTATAATGGGTGTGTTCCTTATCTTATCCTAGTGTCTAAACTCTTCTCCATTGCTGCACCCCCAAATAATATTCCTTTACGTGCTAAGGGGTGTATAGAGTGGGATAGGTTTAATAACTACCCTAACCCTAACGCGTACCCTAACCCTAACCCTTACCCTAACCCTAACATGTACCCTAATCCTAAACAATACCCTAAACCGAGCCCTAACCCTTACACTAACCCTAAGCCTAACCCTAACCCATACCCTACGCCGTACCCGAAGCCTTCCCCGAACCCGTAACCTAAGCCGTACCCTAAGCCTAACCCTAAGCCTAACCCTAACCCTAGGTTACCCTTGACTACTTCTGCCTCCAATAGATTTCCTAAGCACTAGTGTTTTAAGGAAGAGCTGAAAAAGAGAATCCTAATGTGATTTGTTTATAATGTGTGTGTTCCTTATCTTATCCTAGTTTCTAAACTCTTCTCCATGGCTGGATCACCAAATAATATTCCTTTACGTGCTAAGGGGTATCTAGAGAGTGGGATAGGTTTAATAACCCTAACCCTAACACGTACCCTAACCCTAACCCCTACCGTAACCCTAAAACGTACCCTAATCCTAAACCATACCCTAAACCGAGCCCTAACCCTAACACTAACCCTAACCCTAACCCATACACTACACGGTATCCGAAGCCCTCCCCGAACCCGTACCCTAAGCCTTACCCTAAGCCTAACCCTAACCCTAGGCTACCCTTGACTGCTTCTGCCTCCAATAGATTTCCTAAGCACTAGTGTTTTAAGGAACAGCTTAAAAAGAGAATCCTAATGTGATTTCTTTATAATGGGTGTGTTCCTTATCTTATCCTAGTGTCTAAACTCTTCTCCATGGCTGGACCTCCAAATAATATTCCTTTACGTGCTAAGGGGTATCTAGAGAGTGGGTTAGGTTTAATAACTACCCTAACACTAACGCGTACCCTAACCCTAACCCTTACACTAACCCTAACACGTACCCTAATCCTAACCAATACCCTAAACAGAGCCCTAACCCTAACCCTAAGCCTAACCCTAACCCATACCCTACGCCGTACCCGAAGTCCTCCCCGAACCCGTAACCTAAGCCGTACCCTAAGCCTAACCCTAAGCCTAAACCTAACCCTAGGCTACCCTTGACTGCTTCTGCCTCCAATAGATTTCCTAAGCACTAGTGTTTTAAGGAACAGCTTAAAAAGAGAATCCTAATGTGATTTCTTTATAATGTGTGTGTTCCTTATATTATCTTAGTGTCTAAACTCTTCTTCATGGGTGGACCCCCAAATAATATTCCTTTACGTGCTAAGGTGTATCTAGAGAGTGGGATAGGTTTAATAAGAACCCTAACACTAACCCCTACCCTAACCCTAACACGTACCCTAATCATAACCCGTACCCTAAACGGAGCCCTAACCCTAACACTAACCCTAACCCTAACCCTAACCCATACCCTACGCCGTACCTGAAGCCCTATCCGAACCCGTACCGTAAGCCGTATCCTAATCCTAACCCTAAGCCTAACCCTAACCCTAGGCTACCCTTGACTGCTTCTGCCTCCAATAGATTTCCTAAGCACTAGTGTTTTAAGGAACAGCTTAAAAAGAGAATCCTAATGTGATTTCTTTATAATGGGTGTGTTCCTTATCTTATCCTAGTGTCTAAACTCTTCTCCATTGCTGGACCCCCAAATAATATTCCTTTACGTGCTAAGGGGTATATAGAGTGGGATAGGTTTAATAACTACCCTAACCCTAACGCGTACCCTAACCCTAACCCTTACCCTAACCCTAACATGTACCCTAATCCTAAACAATACCCTAAACCGAGCCCTAACCCTAACACTAACCCTAAGCCTAACCCTAACCCATACCCTACGCCGTACCCGAAGCCCTCCCCGAACCCGTAACCTAAGCCGTACCCTAAGCCTAACCCTAAGCCTAACCCTAACCCTAGGCTACCCTTGACTGCTTCTGCCTCCAATAGATTTCCTTATCACTAGTGTTTTAAGGAACAGCGTAAAAAGAGAATCCTAATGTGATTTCTTTATAATGTGTGTGTTCCTTATATTATCTTAGTGTCTAAACTCTTCTTCATGGGTGGACCCCCAAATAATATTCCTTTACGTGCTAAGGGGTATCTAGAGAGTGGGATAGGTTTAATAACTACCCTAACACTAACACGTACCCTAACCCTAACCCCTACCCTAACCCTAACACGTACCCTAAAACTAAACCGTACCCTAAACCGAGCCCTAACCCTAACACTAACCCTAACCCTAACCCATACCCTACGCCGTACCCGAAGACCTCCCCGAACCCGTACCCTAAGCCGTACCCTTAGCCTAACCCTAAGCCTTACCCTAACACTAGGCTACCCTTGACTCCTTCTGCCTCCAATAGATTTCCTAAGCACTAGTGTTTTAAGGAACAGCTTAAAAAGAGAATCCTAATGTGATTTCTCTATAAAGGGTGTGTTCCTTATCTTAGACTAGTGTCTAAACTCTTCTCCATGGCTGGACCCCCAAATAATATTCCTTTACGTGCTAAGGGGTATCTAGAGAGTGGGATAGGTTTAATAACCCTAACCCTAACACGTACCCTAACCCTAACCCCTACCCTAACCCTAAAACGTACCCTAATCCTAAACCGTACCCTAAACCGAGCCCTAACCCTAACACTAACCCTAACCCTAACCCTAACCCATACACTACACGGTATTCGAAGCCCTCCCCGAACCCGTACCCTAAGCCTTACCCTAAGCCTAACCCTAACCCTAGGCTACCCTTGACTGCTTCTGCCTCCAATAGATTTCCTAAGCACTAGTGTTTTAAGGAACAGCTTAAAAAGAGAATCCTAATGTGATTTATTTATAATGGGTGTGTTCCTTATCTTATCCTAGTGTCTAAACTCTTCTCCATGGCTGGACCTCCAAATAATATTCCTTTACGTGCTAAGGGGTATCTAGAGAGTGGGTTAGGTTTAATAACTACCCTAACACTAACGCGTACCCTAACCCTAACCCTTACCCTAACCCTAACACGTACCCTAATACTAACCAATACACTAAACCGAGCCCTAACCCTAACACTAACCCTAACCCGACCCTAACCCATACCCTACGCCGTACCCGAAGCCCTCCCCGAACCCGTTCCCTAAGCCGTACCCTAAGCCGTACCCTAAGTCTAACCCTACCCCTAGGCTACCCTTGACTGCTTCTGCCTCCAATAGATTTCCTAAGCAGTAGTGTTTTAAGGAACAGCTTAAAAAGAGAATCCTAATGTGATTTCTTTATAATGGGTGTGTTCCTTATCTTATCCTAGTGTCTAAACTCTTCTCCATGGCTGGACCCCCAAATAATATTCCTTTACGTGCTAAGGTGTATCTAGAGAGTGGGATAGGTTTAATAACTACCCTAACCCTAACGCGTACCCTAACCCTAACCCCTACCCTAACCCTAACACGTACCCTAATCCTAACCCGTACCCTAAACCGAGCCCTAACCCTAACACTAACCCTAACCCTAACCCTAACCCATACCCTACGCCTTACCCGAAACCCTCCCCGAGCCCGTACCCTAAGCCGTACCCTAAGCCTAACCCTAACCCTAACCCTAACCCTAGGCTACCCTTGACTGCTTCTGCCTCCAATAGATTTCCTAAGCACTAGTGGTTTAAGGAACAGCTTAAAAAGAGAATCGTAATGTGATTTCTTTATAATGGGTGTGTTCCGTATCTTATCCTAGTGTCTAAAATCTTCTCCATGGTTGGACCCCCAAATAATATTCCTTTACGTGCTAAGGGGTATTTAGAGAGTGGGATAGGTTTAATAACTACCCTAACCCTAACGCGTACCCTAACCCTAACCCCTACCCTAACCCTAACACGTACCCTAATCCTAACCCGTACCCTAAACGGAGCCCTAACCCTAACACTAACCCAAACCCTAACCCTAACCCATACCCTACGCCGTACCTGAAGCCCTCTCCGAACCCGTACCGTAAGCCGTATCCTAATCCTAACCCTAAGCCTAACCCTAACCCTAGGCTACCCTTGACTGCTTCTGCCTCCAATAGATTTCCTAAGCACTAGTGTTTTAAGGAACAGCTTAAAAAGAGAATCCTAATGTGATTTCTTTATAATGGGTGTGTTCCTTATCTTATCCTAGTGTCTAAACTCTTCTCCATTGCTGGACCCCCAAATAATATTCCTTTACGTGCTAAGGGGTATATAGAGTGGGATAGGTTTAATAACTACCCTAACCCTAACGCGTACCCTAACCCTAACCCTTACCCTAACCCTAACATGTACCCTAATCCTAAACAATACCCTAAACCGAGCCCTAACCCTAACACTAACCCTAAGCCTAACCCTAACCCATACCCTACGCCGTACCCGAAGCCCTCCCCGAACCCGTAACCTAAGCCGTACCCTAAGCCTAACCCTAAGCCTAACCCTAACCCTAGGCTACCCTTGACTGCTTCTGCCTCCAATAGATTTCCTAAGCACTAGTGTTTTAAGGAACAGCGTAAAAAGAGAATCCTAATGTGATTTCTTTATAATGTGTGTGTTCCTTATATTATCTTAGTGTCTAAACTCTTCTTCATGGGTGGACCCCCAAATAATATTCCTTTACGTGCTAAGGGGTATCTAGAGAGTGGGATAGGTTTAATAACTACCCTAACACTAACACGTACCCTAACCCTAACCCCAACCCTAACCCTAACACGTACCCTAAAACTAAACCGTACCCTAAACCGAGCCCTAACCCTAACACTAACCCTAACCCTAACCCATACCCTACGCCGTACCCGAAGACCTCCCCGAACCCGTACCCTAAGCCGTACCCTTAGCCTAACCCTAAGCCTAACCCTAACACTAGGCTACCCTTGACTCCTTCTGCCTCCAATAGATTTCCTAAGCTCTAGTGTTTTAAGGAACAGCTTAAAAAGAGAATCCTAATGTGATTTCTCTATAAAGGGTGTGTTCCTTATCTTAGACTAGTGTCTAAACTCTTCTCCATGGCTGGACCCCCAAATAATATTCCTTTACGTGCTAAGGGGTATCTAGAGAGTGGGATAGGTTTAATAACCCTAACCCTAACACGTACCCTAACCCTAACCCCTACCCTAACCCTAAAACGTACCCTAATCCTAATCCGTACCCTAAACCGAGCCCTAACCCTAACACTAACCCTAACCCTAACCCTAACCCATACACTACACGGTATCCGAAGCCCTCCCCGAACCCGTACCCTAAGCCTTACCCTAAGCCTAACCCTAACCCTAGGCTACCCTTGACTGCTTCTGCCTCCAATAGATTTCCTAAGCACTAGTGTTTTAAGGAACAGCTTAAAAAGAGAATCCTAATGTGATTTCTTTATAATGGGTGTGTTCCTTATCTTATCCTAGTGTCTAAACTCTTCTCCATTGCTGGACCCCCAAATAATATTCCTTTACGTGCTAAGGGGTATATAGAGTGGGATAGGTTTAATAACTACCCTAACCCTAACGCGTACCCTAACCCTAACCCTTACCCTAACCCTAACATGTACCCTAATCCTAAACAATACCCTAAACCGAGCCCTAACCCTAACACTAACCCTAAGCCTAACCCTAACCCATACCCTACGCCGTACCCGAAGCCCTCCCCGAACCCGTAACCTAAGCCGTACCCTAAGCCTAACCCTAAGCCTAACCCTAACCCTAGGCTACCCTTGACTGCTTCTGCCTCCAATAGATTTCCTAAGCACTAGTGTTTTAAGGAACAGCGTAAAAAGAGAATCCTAATGTGATTTCTTTATAATGTGTGTGTTCCTTATATTATCTTAGTGTCTAAACTCTTCTTCATGGGTGGACCCCCAAATAATATTCCTTTACGTGCTAAGGGGTATCTAGACAGTGGGATAGGTTTAATAACTACCCTAACACTAACACGTACCCTAACCCTAACCCCAACCCTAACCCTAACACGTACCCTAAAACTAAACCGTACCCTAAACCGAGCCCTAACCCTAACACTAACCCTAACCCTAACCCATACCCTACGCCGTACCCGAAGACCTCCCCGAACCCGTACCCTAAGCCGTACCCTTAGCCTAACCCTAAGCCTAACCCTAACACTAGGCTACCCTTGACTCCTTCTGCCTCCAATAGATTTCCTAAGCACTAGTGTTTTAAGGAACAGCTTAAAAAGAGAATCCTAATGTGATTTCTCTATAAAGGGTGTGTTCCTTATCTTAGACTAGTGTCTAAACTCTTCTCCATGGCTGGACCCCCAAATAATATTCCTTTACGTGCTAAGGGGTATCTAGAGAGTGGGATAGGTTTAATAACCCTAACCCTAACACGTACCCTAACCCTAACCCCTACCCTAACCCTAAAACGTACCCTAATCCTAAACCGTAACCTAAACCGAGCCCTAACCCTAACACTAACCCTAACCCTAACCCTAACCCATACACTACACGGTATCCGAAGCCCTCCCCGAACCCGTACCCTAATCCTTACCCTAAGCCTAAGCCTAACCCTAGGCTACCCTTGACTGCTTCTGCCTCCAATAGATTTCCTAAGCACTAGTGTTTTAAGGAACAGCTTAAAAAGAGAATCCTAATGTGATTTCTTTATAATGGGTGTGTTCCTTATCTTATCCTAGTGTCTAAACTCTTCTCCATTGCTGGACCCCCAAATAATATTCCTTTACGTGCTAAGGGGTATATAGAGTGGGATAGGTTTAATAACTACCCTAACCCTAACGCGTACCCTAACCCTAACCCTTACCCTAACCCTAACATGTACCCTAATCCTAAACAATACCCTAAACCGAGCCCTAACCCTAACACTAACCTTAAGCCTAACCCTAACCCATACCCTACGCCGTACCCGAAGCCCTCCCCGAACCCGTAACCTAAGCCGTACCCTAAGCCTAACCCTAAGCCTAACCCTAACCCTAGGCTACCCTTGACTGCTTCTGCCTCCAATAGATTTCCTAAGCACTAGTGTTTTAAGGAACAGCGTAAAAAGAGAATCCTAATGTGATTTCTTTATAATGTGTGTGTTCCTTATATTATCTTAGTGTCTAAACTCTTCTTCATGGGTGGACCCCCAAATAATATTCCTTTACGTGCTAAGGGGTATCTAGAGAGTGGGATAGGTTTAATAACTACCCTAACACTAACACGTACCCTAACCCTAACCCCAACCCTAACCCTAACACGTACCCTAAAACTAAACCGTACCCTAAACCGAGCCCTAACCCTAACACTAACCCTAACCCTAACCCATACCCTACGCCGTACCCGAAGACCTCCCCGAACCCGTACCCTAAGCCGTACCCTTAGCCTAACCCTAAGCCTAACCCTAACACTAGGCTACCCTTGACTCCTTCTGCCTCCAATAGATTTCCTAAGCACTAGTGTTTTAAGGAACAGCTTAAAAAGAGAATCCTAATGTGATTTCTCTATAAAGGGTGTGTTCCTTATCTTAGACTAGTGTCTAAACTCTTCTCCATGGCTGGACCCCCAAATAATATTCCTTTACGTGCTAAGGGGTATCTAGAGAGTGGGATAGGTTTAATAACCCTAACCCTAACACGTACCCTAACCCTAACCCCTACCCTAACCCTAAAACGTACCCTAATCCTAATCCGTACCCTAAACCGAGCCCTAACCCTAACACTAACCCTAACCCTAACCCTAACCCATACACTACACGGTATCCGAAGCCCTCCCCGAACCCGTACCCTAAGCCTTACCCTAAGCCTAACCCTAACCCTAGGCTACCCTTGACTGCTTCTGCCTCCAATAGATTTCCTAAGCACTAGTGTTTTAAGGAACAGCTTAAAAAGAGAATCCTAATGTGATTTCTTTATAATGGGTGTGTTCCTTATCTTATCCTAGTGTCTAAACTCTTCTCCATTGCTGGACCCCCAAATAATATTCCTTTACGTGCTAAGGGGTATATAGAGTGGGATAGGTTTAATAACTACCCTAACCCTAACGCGTACCCTAACCCTAACCCTTACCCTAACCCTAACATGTACCCTAATCCTAAACAATACCCTAAACCGAGCCCTAACCCTAACACTAACCCTAAGCCTAACCCTAACCCATACCCTACGCCGTACCCGAAGCCCTCCCCGAACCCGTAACCTAAGCCGTACCCTAAGCCTAACCCTAAGCCTAACCCTAACCCTAGGCTACCCTTGACTGCTTCTGCCTCCAATAGATTTCCTAAGCACTAGTGTTTTAAGGAACAGCGTAAAAAGAGAATCCTAATGTGATTTCTTTATAATGTGTGTGTTCCTTATATTATCTTAGTGTCTAAACTCTTCTTCATGGGTGGACCCCCAAATAATATTCCTTTACGTGCTAAGGGGTATCTAGACAGTGGGATAGGTTTAATAACTACCCTAACACTAACACGTACCCTAACCCTAACCCCAACCCTAACCCTAACACGTACCCTAAAACTAAACCGTACCCTAAACGGAGCCCTAACCCTAACACTAACCCTAACCCTAACCCATACCCTACGCCGTACCCGAAGACCTCCCCGAACCCGTACCCTAAGCCGTACCCTTAGCCTAACCCTAAGCCTAACCCTAACACTAGGCTACCCTTGACTCCTTCTGCCTCCAATAGATTTCCTAAGCACTAGTGTTTTAAGGAACAGTTTAAAAAGAGAATCCTAATGTGATTTCTCTATAAAGGGTGTGTTCCTTATCTTAGACTAGTGTCTAAACTCTTCTCCATGGCTGGACCCCCAAATAATATTCCTTTACGTGCTAAGGGGTATCTAGAGAGTGGGATAGGTTTAATAACCCTAACCCTAACACGTACCCTAACCCTAACCCCTACCCTAACCCTAAAACGTACCCTAATCCTAAACCGTACCCTAAACCGAGCCCTAACCCTAACACTAACCCTAACCCTAACCCTAACCCATACACTACACGGTATCCGAAGCCCTCCCCGAACCCGTACCCTAATCCTTACCCTAAGCCTAAGCCTAACCCTAGGCTACCCTTGACTGCTTCTGCCTCCAATAGATTTCCTAAGCACTAGTGTTTTAAGGAACAGCTTAAAAAGAGAATCCTAATGTTATTTATTTATAATGGGTGTGTTCCTTATCTTATCCTAGTGTCTAAACTCTTCTCCATGGCTGGACCTCCAAATAATATTCCTTTACGTGCTAAGGGGTATCTAGAGAGTGGGTTAGGTTTAATAACTACCCTAACACTAACGCGTACCCTAACCCTAACCCTTACCCTAACCCTAACACGTACCCTAATCCTAACCAATACACTAAACCGAGCCCTAACCCTAACACTAACCCTAACCCTAACCCATACCCTACGCCGTACCCGAAGCCCTCCCCGAACCCGTTCCCTAAGCCGTACCCTAAGCCGTACCCTAAGTCTAACCCTAACCCTAGGCTACCCTTGACTGCTTCTGCCTCCAATAGATTTCCTAAGCAGTAGTGTTTTAAGGAACAGCTTAAAAAGAGAATCCTAATGTGATTTCTTTATAATGGGTGTGTTCCTTATCTTATCCTAGTGTCTAAACTCTTCTCCATGGCTGGACCCCCAAATAATATTCCTTTACGTGCTAAGGTGTATCTAGAGAGTGGGATAGGTTTAATAACTACCCTAACCCTAACGCGTACCCTAACCCTAACCCCTACCCTAACCCTAACACGTACCCTAATCCTAACCCATACCCTAAACCGAGCCCTAACCCTAACACTAACCCTAACCCTAACCCTAACCCATACCCTACGCCTTACCCGAAACCCTCCCCGAGCCCGTACCCTAAGCCGTACCCTAAGCCTAACCCTAACCCTAACCCTAACCCTAGGCTACCCTTGACTGCTTCTGCCTCCAATAGATTTCCTAAGCACTAGTGGTTTAAGGAACAGCTTAAAAACAGAATCGTAATGTGATTTCTTTATAATGGGTGTGTTCCGTATCTTATCCTAGTGTCTAAACTCTTCTCCATGGTTGGACCCCCAAATAATATTCCTTTACGTGCTAAGGGGTATTTAGAGAGTGGGATAGGTTTAATAACTACCCTAACCCTAACGCGTACCCTAACCCTAACCCCTACCCTAACCCTAACACGTACCCTAATCCTAACCCGTACCCTAAACGGAGCCCTAACCCTAACACTAACCCAAACCCTAACCCTAACCCATACCCTACGCCGTACCTGAAGCCCTCTCCGAACCCGTACCGTAAGCCGTATCCTAATCCTAACCCTAAGCCTAACCCTAACCCTAGGCTACCCTTGACTGCTTCTGCCTCCAATAGATTTCCTAAGCACTAGTGTTTTAAGGAACAGCTTAAAAAGAGAATCCTAATGTGATTTCTTTATAATGGGTGTGTTCCTTATCTTATCCTAGTGTCTAAAGTCTTCTCCACTGCTGGACCCCCAAATAATATTCCTTTACGTGCTAAGGGGTATATAGAGAGTGGGATAGGTTTAATAACTACCCTAACCCTAACGCGTACCCTAACCCTAACCCCTACCCTAACCCTAACACGTACCCTAATCCTAACCCGTACCCTAAACCGAGCCCTAACCCTAACACTAACCCTAACCCTAACCCTAACCCATACCCTACGCCTTACCCGAAACCCTCCCCGAGCCCGTACCCTAAGCCGTACCCTAAGCCTAACCCTAACCCTAACCCTAACCCTAGGCTACCCTTGACTGCTTCTGCCTCCAATAGATTTCCTAAGCACTAGTGGTTTAAGGAACAGCTTAAAAATAGAATCGTAATGTGATTTCTTTATAATGGGTGTGTTCCGTATCTTATCCTAGTGTCTAAACTCTTCTCCATGGTTGGACCCCCAAATAATATTCCTTTACGTGCTAAGGGGTATTTAGAGAGTGGGATAGGTTTAATAACTACCCTAACCCTAACGCGTACCCTAACCCTAACCCCTACCCTAACCCTAACACGTACCCTAATCCTAACCCGTACCCTAAACGGAGCCCTAACCCTAACACTAACCCAAACCCTAACCCTAACCCATACCCTACGCCGTACCTGAAGCCCTCTCCGAACCCGTACCGTAAGCCGTATCCTAATCCTAACCCTAAGCCTAACCCTAACACTAGGCTACCCTTGACTCCTTCTGCCTCCAATAGATTTCCTAAGCACTAGTGTTTTAAGGAACAGCTTAAAAAGAGAATCCTAATGTGATTTCTCTATAAAGGGTGTGTTCCTTATCTTAGACTAGTGTCTAAACTCTTCTCCATGGCTGGACCCCCAAATAATATTCCTTTACGTGCTAAGGGGTATCTAGAGAGTGGGATAGGTTTAATAACCCTAACCCTAACACGTACCCTAACCCTAACCCCTACCCTAACCCTAAAACGTACCCTAATCCTAAACCGTACCCTAAACCGAGCCCTAACCCTAACACTAACCCTAACCCTAACCCTAACCCATACACTACACGGTATCCGAAGCCCTCCCCGAACCCGTACCCTAAGCCTTACCCTAAGCCTAACCCTAACACTAGGCTACCCTTGACTCCTTCTGCCTCCAATAGATTTCCTAAGCACTAGTGTTTTAAGGAACAGCTTAAAAAGAGAATCCTAATGTGATTTCTTTATAATGGGTGTGTTCCTTATCTTATCCTAGTGTCTAAACTCTTCTCCATTGCTGGACCCCCAAATAATATTCCTTTACGTGCTAAGGGGTATATAGAGTGGGATAGGTTTAATAACTACCCTAACCCTAACGCGTACCCTAACCCTAACCCTTACCCTAACCCTAACATGTACCCTAATCCTAAACAATACCCTAAACCGAGCCCTAACCCTAACACTAACCCTAAGCCTAACCCTAACCCATACCCTACGCCGTACCCGAAGCCCTCCCCGAACCCGTAACCTAAGCCGTACCCTAAGCCTAACCCTAAGCCTAACCCTAACCCTAGGCTACCCTTGACTGCTTCTGCCTCCAATAGATTTCCTAAGCACGAGTGTTTTAAGGAACAGCGTAAAAAGAGAATCCTAATGTGATTTCTTTATAATGTGTGTGTTCCTTATATTATCTTAGTGTCTAAACTCTTCTTCATGGGTGGACCCCCAAATAATATTCCTTTACGTGCTAAGGGGTATCTAGAGAGTGGGATAGGTTTAATAACTACCCTAACACTAACACGTACCCTAACCCTAACCCCAACCCTAACCCTAACACGTACCCTAAAACTAAACCGTACCCTAAACCGAGCCCTAACCCTAACACTAACCCTAACTCTAACCCATACCCTACGCCGTACCCGAAGACCTCCCCGAACCCGTACCCTAAGCCGTACCCTTAGCCTAACCCTAAGCCTAACCCTAACACTAGGCTACCCTTGACTCCTTCTGCCTCCAATAGATTTCCTAAGCACTAGTGTTTTAAGGAACAGCTTAAAAAGAGAATCCTAATGTGATTTCTCTATAAAGAGTGTGTTCCTTATCTTAGACTAGTGTCTAAACTCTTCTCCATGGCTGGACCCCCAAATAATATTCCTTTACGTGCTAAGGGGTATCTAGAGACTGGGATAGGTTTAATAACCCTAACCCTAACACGTACCCTAACCCTAACCCCTACCCTAACCCTAAAACGTACCCTAATCCTAAACCGTACCCTAAACCGAGCCCTAACCCTAACACTAACCCTAACCCTAACCCTAACCCATACACTACACGGTATCCGAAGCCCTCCCCGAACCCGTACCCTAAGCCTTACCCTAAGCCTAACCCTAACCCTAGGCTACCCTTGACTGCTTCTGCCTCCAATAGATTTCCTAAGCACTAGTGTTTTAAGGAACAGCTTAAAAAGAGAATCCTAATGTGATTTATTTATAATGGGTGTGTTCCTTATCTTATCCTAGTGTCTAAACTCTTCTCCATGGCTGGACCTCCAAATAATATTCCTTTACGTGCTAAGGGGTATCTAGAGAGTGGGTTAGGTTTAATAACTACCCTAACACTAACGCGTACCCTAACCCTAACCCTTACCCTAACCCTAACACGTACCCTAATCCTAACCAATACACTAAACCGAGCCCTAACCCTAACACTAACCCTAACCCGACCCTAACCCATACCCTACGCCGTACCCGAAGCCCTCCCCGAACCCGTTCCCTAAGCCGTACCCTAAGCCGTACCCTAAGTCTAACCCTAACCCTAGGCTACCCTTGACTGCTTCTGCCTCCAATAGATTTCCTAAGCAGTAGTGTTTTAAGGAACAGCTTAAAAAGAGAATCCTAATGTGATTTCTTTATAATGGGTGTGTTCCTTATCTTATCCTAGTGTCTAAACTCTTCTCCATGGCTGGACCCCCAAATAATATTCCTTTACGTGCTAAGGTGTATCTAGAGAGTGGGATAGGTTTAATAACTACCCTAACCCTAACGCGTACCCTAACCCTAACCCCTACCCTAACCCTAACACGTACCCTAATCCTAACCCGTACCCTAAACCGAGCCCTAACCCTAACACTAACCCTAACCCTAACCCTAACCCATACCCTACGCCTTACCCGAAACCCTCCCCGAGCCCGTACCCTAAGCCGTACCCTAAGCCTAACCCTAACCCTAACCCTAACCCTAGGCTACCCTTGACTGCTTCTGCCTCCAATAGATTTCCTAAGCACTAGTGGTTTAAGGAACAGCTTAAAAAGAGAATCGTAATGTGATTTCTTTATAATGGGTGTGTTCCGTATCTTATCCTAGTGTCTAAACTCTTCTCCATGGTTGGACCCCCAAATAATATTCCTTTACGTGCTAAGGGGTATTTAGAGAGTGGGATAGGTTTAATAACTACCCTAACCCTAACGCGTACCCTAACCCTAACCCCTACCCTAACCCTAACACGTACCCTAATCCTAACCCGTACCCTAAACGGAGCCCTAACCCTAACACTAACCCAAACCCTAACCCTAACCCATACCCTACGCCGTACCTGAAGCCCTCTCCGAACCCGTACCGTAAGCCGTATCCTAATCCTAACCCTAAGCCTAACCCTAACCCTAGGCTACCCTTGACTGCTTCTGCCTCCAATAGATTTCCTAAGCACTAGTGTTTTAAGGAACAGCTTAAAAAGAGAATCCTAATGTGATTTCTTTATAATGGGTGTGTTCCTTATCTTAGACTAGTGTCTAAACTCTTCTCCATGGCTGGACCCCCAAATAATATTCCTTTACGTGCTAAGGGGTATCTAGAGACTGGGATAGGTTTAATAACCCTAACCCTAACACGTACCCTAACCCTAACCCCTACCCTAACCCTAAAACGTACCCTAATCCTAAACCGTGCCCTAAACCGAGCCCTAACCCTAACACTAACCCTAACCCTAACCCTAACCCATACACTACACGGTATCCGAAGCCCTCCCCGAACCCGTACCCTAAGCCTTACCCTAAGCCTAACCCTAACCCTAGGCTACCCTTGACTGCTTCTGCCTCCAATAGATTTCCTAAGCACTAGTGTTTTAAGGAACAGCTTAAAAAGAGAATCCTAATGTGATTTATTTATAATGGGTGTGTTCCTTATCTTATCCTAGTGTCTAAACTCTTCTCCATGGCTGGACCTCCAAATAATATTCCTTTACGTGCTAAGGGGTATCTAGAGAGTGGGTTAGGTTTAATAACTACCCTAACACTAACGCGTACCCTAACCCTAACCCTTACCCTAACCCTAACACGTACCCTAATCCTAACCAATACACTAAACCGAGCCCTAACCCTAACACTAACCCTAACCCGACCCTAACCCATACCCTACGCCGTACCCGAAGCCCTCCCCGAACCCGTTCCCTAAGCCGTACCCTAAGCCGTACCCTAAGTCTAACCCTAACCCTAGGCTACCCTTGACTGCTTCTGCCTCCAATAGATTTCCTAAGCAGTAGTGTTTTAAGGAACAGCTTAAATTGAGAATCCTAATGTGATTTCTTTATAATGGGTGTGTTCCTTATCTTATCCTAGTGTCTAAACTCTTCTCCATGGCTGGACCCCCAAATAATATTCCTTTACGTGCTAAGGTGTATCTAGAGAGTGGGATAGGTTTAATAACTACCCTAACCCTAACGTGTACCCTAACCCTAACCCCTACCCTAACCCTAACACGTACCCTAATCCTAACCCGTACCCTAAACCGAGCCCTAACCCTAACACTAACCCTAACCCTAACCCTAACCCATACCCTACGCCTTACCCGAAACCCTCCCAGAGCCCGTACCCTAAGCCGTACCCTAAGCCTAACCCTAACCCTAACCCTAACCCTAGGCTACCCTTGACTGCTTCTGCCTCCAATAGATTTCCTAAGCACTAGTGGTTTAAGGAACAGCTTAAAAAGAGAATCGTAATGTGATTTCTTTATAATGGGTGTGTTCCGTATCTTATCCTAGTGTCTAAACTCTTCTCCATGGTTGGACCCCCAAATAATATTCCTTTACGTGCTAAGGGGTATTTAGAGAGTGGGATAGGTTTAATAACTACCCTAACCCTAACGCGTACCCTAACCCTAACCCCTACCCTAACCCTAACACGTACCCTAATCCTAACCCGTACCCTAAACGGAGCCCTAACCCTAACACTAACCCAAACCCTAACCCTAACCCATACCCTACGCCGTACCTGAAGCTCTCTCCGAACCCGTACCGTAAGCCGTATCCTAATCCTAACCCTAAGCCTAACCCTAACCCTAGGCTACCCTTGACTGCTTCTGCCTCCAATAGATTTCCTAAGCACTAGTGTTTTAAGGAACAGCTTAAAAAGAGAATCCTAATGTGATTTCTTTATAATGGGTGTGTTCCTTATCTTATCCTAGTGTCTAAAGTCTTCTCCACTGCTGGACCCCCAAGTAATATTCCTTTACGTGCTAAGAGGTATATAGAGAGTGGGATAGGTTTAATAACTACCCTAACCCTAACGCGTACCCTAACCCTAACCCCTACCCTAACCCTAACACGTACCCTAATCCTAAACAATACCCTAAACCGAGCCCTAACCCTAACACTAACCCTAACCCTAACCCTAACCCATACCCTACGCCGTACCCGAAGCCCTCCCCGAACCCGTAACCTAAGCCGTACCCTAAGCCTAACCCTAAGCCTAAACCTAACCCTAGGCTACCCTTGACTGCTTCTGCCTCCAAAAGATTTCCTAAGCACTAGTGTTTTAAGGAACAGCTTAAAAAGAGAATCCTAATGTGATTTCTTTATAATGTGTGTGTTCCTTATATTATCTTAGTGTCTAAACTCTTCTTCTTGGGTGGACCCCCTAATAATATTCCTTTACGTGCTAAGGTGTATCTAGAGAGTGGGATAGGTTTAAGAAGAACCCTAACCCTAACCCCTACCCTAACCCTAACACGTACCCTAATCATAAACCGTACCCTAAACGGAGCCCTAACCCAAACACTAACCCAAACCCTAACCCTAACCCATACCCTACGCCGTACCTGAAGCCCTCTCCGAACCCGTACCGTAAGCCGTATCCTAATCCTAACCCTAAGCCTAACCCTAACCCTAGGCTACCCTTGACTGCTTCTGCCTCCAATAGATTTCCTAAGCACTAGCGTTTTAAGGAACAGCTTAAAAAGAGAATCCTAATGTGATTTCTTTATAATGGGTGTGTTCCTTATCTTATCCTAGTGTCTAAACTCTTTTCCATTGCTGGACCCCCAAATAATATTCCTTTACGTGCTAAGGGGTATATAGAGTGGGATAGGTTTAATAACTACCCTAAACCTAACGCGTAACCTAACCCTAACCCTTACCCTAACCCTAACATGTACCCTAATCCTAAACAATACCCTAAACCGAGCCCTAACCCTAACACTAACCCTAACCCTAAACCTAACCCATACCCTACGCCGTACCCGAAGCCCTCCCCGAACCCGTACCGTAAGCCGTATCCTAAGCCTAACCCTAAGCCAAACCCTAACCCTAGGCTACCCTTGACTGCTTCTGACTCCAATAGATTTCCTAAGCACTAGTGTTTTAAGGAACAGCTTAAAAAGAGAATCCTAATGTGATTTCTTTATAATGGGTGTGTTCCTTATCTTATCCTAGTGTCTAAACTCTTCTCCATGGCTGGACCCCCAAATAATATTCCTTTACGTGCTAAGGTGTATCTAGAGAGTGGGATAGGTTTAATAACAAACCTAACCCTAACACGTACCCTAACCCTAACCCCTACCCTAACCCTAACACGTACCCTAAACCTAAACCGTACCCTAAACCGAGCCCTAACCCTAACACTAACCCTAACCCTAACCCATACCCTACGCCGTACCCGAAGCCCTCCCCGAACCCGTAACCTAAGCCTTACCCTAAGCCTAACCCTAACCCTAGGCTACCCTTGACTGCTTCTGCCTCCAATAGATTTCCTAAGCACTAGTGTTTTAAGGAAGAGCTGAAAAAGAGAATCCTAATGTGATTTCTTTATAATGTGTGTGTTCCTTATCTTATCCTAGTGTCTAAACTCTTCTCCATGGCTGGATCCCCAAATAATATTCCTTTACGTGCTAAGGGGTATATAGAGAGTGGGATAGGTTTAATAACCCTAACCCTAACACGTACCCTAACCCTAACCCCTACCCTAACCCTAACACGTACCCTAATCCTAAACCGTACCCTAAACCGAGCTCTAACCCTAACACTAACACTAACCCTATCCCTAACCCATACACTACACCGTACCCGAAGCCCTCCCCGAACCCGTACCCTAAGCCTTACCCTAAGCCTAACCCTAACCCTAGGCTACCCTTGACTGCTTCTGCCTCCAATAGATTTCCTAAGCACTAGTGTTTTAAGGAACAGCTTAAAAAGAGAATCCTAATGTGATTTCTTTATAATGGGTGTGTTCCTTATCTTATCCTAGTGTCTAAACTCTTCTCCATGGCTGGACCCCCAAATAATATTCCTTTACGTGCTAAGGTGTATCTAGAGAGTGGGATAGGTTTAATAACTACCCTAACCCTAACGCGTACCCTAACCCTAACCCCTACCCTAACCCTAACACGTACCCTAATCCTAACCCGTACCCTAAACCGAGCCCTAACCCTAACACTAACCCTAACCCTAACCCTAACCCATACCCTACGCCTTACCCGAAACCCTCCCCGAGCCCGTACCCTAAGCCGTACCCTAAGCCTAACCCTAACCCTAACCCTAACCCTAGGCTACCCTTGACTGCTTCTGCCTCCAATAGATTTCCTAAGCACTAGTGGTTTAAGGAACAGCTTAAAAAGAGAATCGTAATGTGATTTCTTTATAATGGGTGTGTTCCGTATCTTATCCTAGTGTCTAAACTCTTCTCCATGGTTGGACCCCCAAATAATATTCCTTTACGTGCTAAGGGGTATTTAGAGAGTGGGATAGGTTTAATAACTACCCTAACCCTAACGCGTACCCTAACCCTAACCCCTACCCTAACCCTAACACGTACCCTAATCCTAACCCGTACCCTAAACGGAGCCCTAACCCTAACACTAACCCAAACCCTAACCCTAACCCATACCCTACGCCGTACCTGAAGCCCTCTCCGAACCCGTACCGTAAGCCGTATCCTAATCCTAACCCTAAGCCTAACCCTAACCCTAGGCTACCCTTGACTGCTTCTGCCTCCAATAGATTTCCTAAGCACTAGTGTTTTAAGGAACAGCTTAAAAAGAGAATCCTAATGTGATTTCTTTATAATGGGTGTGTTCCTTATCTTAGACTAGTGTCTAAACTCTTCTCCATGGCTGGACCCCCAAATAATATTCCTTTACGTGCTAAGGGGTATCTAGAGACTGGGATAGGTTTAATAACCCTAACCCTAACACGTACCCTAACCCTAACCCCTACCCTAACCCTAAAACGTACCCTAATCCTAAACCGTGCCCTAAACCGAGCCCTAACCCTAACACTAACCCTAACCCTAACCCTAACCCATACACTACACGGTATCCGAAGCCCTCCCCGAACCCGTACCCTAAGCCTTACCCTAAGCCTAACCCTAACCCTAGGCTACCCTTGACTGCTTCTGCCTCCAATAGATTTCCTAAGCACTAGTGTTTTAAGGAACAGCTTAAAAAGAGAATCCTAATGTGATTTATTTATAATGGGTGTGTTCCTTATCTTATCCTAGTGTCTAAACTCTTCTCCATGGCTGGACCTCCAAATAATATTCCTTTACGTGCTAAGGGGTATCTAGAGAGTGGGTTAGGTTTAATAACTACCCTAACACTAACGCGTACCCTAACCCTAACCCTTACCCTAACCCTAACACGTACCCTAATCCTAACCAATACACTAAACCGAGCCCTAACCCTAACACTAACCCTAACCCGACCCTAACCCATACCCTACGCCGTACCCGAAGCCCTCCCCGAACCCGTTCCCTAAGCCGTACCCTAAGCCGTACCCTAAGTCTAACCCTAACCCTAGGCTACCCTTGACTGCTTCTGCCTCCAATAGATTTCCTAAGCAGTAGTGTTTTAAGGAACAGCTTAAATTGAGAATCCTAATGTGATTTCTTTATAATGGGTGTGTTCCTTATCTTATCCTAGTGTCTAAACTCTTCTCCATGGCTGGACCCCCAAATAATATTCCTTTACGTGCTAAGGTGTATCTAGAGAGTGGGATAGGTTTAATAACTACCCTAACCCTAACGTGTACCCTAACCCTAACCCCTACCCTAACCCTAACACGTACCCTAATCCTAACCCGTACCCTAAACCGAGCCCTAACCCTAACACTAACCCTAACCCTAACCCTAACCCATACCCTACGCCTTACCCGAAACCCTCCCAGAGCCCGTACCCTAAGCCGTACCCTAAGCCTAACCCTAACCCTAACCCTAACCCTAGGCTACCCTTGACTGCTTCTGCCTCCAATAGATTTCCTAAGCACTAGTGGTTTAAGGAACAGCTTAAAAAGAGAATCGTAATGTGATTTCTTTATAATGGGTGTGTTCCGTATCTTATCCTAGTGTCTAAACTCTTCTCCATGGTTGGACCCCCAAATAATATTCCTTTACGTGCTAAGGGGTATTTAGAGAGTGGGATAGGTTTAATAACTACCCTAACCCTAACGCGTACCCTAACCCTAACCCCTACCCTAACCCTAACACGTACCCTAATCCTAACCCGTACCCTAAACGGAGCCCTAACCCTAACACTAACCCAAACCCTAACCCTAACCCATACCCTACGCCGTACCTGAAGCTCTCTCCGAACCCGTACCGTAAGCCGTATCCTAATCCTAACCCTAAGCCTAACCCTAACCCTAGGCTACCCTTGACTGCTTCTGCCTCCAATAGATTTCCTAAGCACTAGTGTTTTAAGGAACAGCTTAAAAAGAGAATCCTAATGTGATTTCTTTATAATGGGTGTGTTCCTTATCTTATCCTAGTGTCTAAAGTCTTCTCCACTGCTGGACCCCCAAGTAATATTCCTTTACGTGCTAAGAGGTATATAGAGAGTGGGATAGGTTTAATAACTACCCTAACCCTAACGCGTACCCTAACCCTAACCCCTACCCTAACCCTAACACGTACCCTAATCCTAAACAATACCCTAAACCGAGCCCTAACCCTAACACTAACCCTAACCCTAACCCTAACCCATACCCTACGCCGTACCCGAAGCCCTCCCCGAACCCGTAACCTAAGCCGTACCCTAAGCCTAACCCTAAGCCTAAACCTAACCCTAGGCTACCCTTGACTGCTTCTGCCTCCAAAAGATTTCCTAAGCACTAGTGTTTTAAGGAACAGCTTAAAAAGAGAATCCTAATGTGATTTCTTTATAATGTGTGTGTTCCTTATATTATCTTAGTGTCTAAACTCTTCTTCTTGGGTGGACCCCCTAATAATATTCCTTTACGTGCTAAGGTGTATCTAGAGAGTGGGATAGGTTTAAGAAGAACCCTAACCCTAACCCCTACCCTAACCCTAACACGTACCCTAATCATAAACCGTACCCTAAACGGAGCCCTAACCCAAACACTAACCCAAACCCTAACCCTAACCCATACCCTACGCCGTACCTGAAGCCCTCTCCGAACCCGTACCGTAAGCCGTATCCTAATCCTAACCCTAAGCCTAACCCTAACCCTAGGCTACCCTTGACTGCTTCTGCCTCCAATAGATTTCCTAAGCACTAGCGTTTTAAGGAACAGCTTAAAAAGAGAATCCTAATGTGATTTCTTTATAATGGGTGTGTTCCTTATCTTATCCTAGTGTCTAAACTCTTTTCCATTGCTGGACCCCCAAATAATATTCCTTTACGTGCTAAGGGGTATATAGAGTGGGATAGGTTTAATAACTACCCTAAACCTAACGCGTAACCTAACCCTAACCCTTACCCTAACCCTAACATGTACCCTAATCCTAAACAATACCCTAAACCGAGCCCTAACCCTAACACTAACCCTAACCCTAAACCTAACCCATACCCTACGCCGTACCCGAAGCCCTCCCCGAACCCGTACCGTAAGCCGTATCCTAAGCCTAACCCTAAGCCAAACCCTAACCCTAGGCTACCCTTGACTGCTTCTGACTCCAATAGATTTCCTAAGCACTAGTGTTTTAAGGAACAGCTTAAAAAGAGAATCCTAATGTGATTTCTTTATAATGGGTGTGTTCCTTATCTTATCCTAGTGTCTAAACTCTTCTCCATGGCTGGACCCCCAAATAATATTCCTTTACGTGCTAAGGTGTATCTAGAGAGTGGGATAGGTTTAATAACAAACCTAACCCTAACACGTACCCTAACCCTAACCCCTACCCTAACCCTAACACGTACCCTAAACCTAAACCGTACCCTAAACCGAGCCCTAACCCTAACACTAACCCTAACCCTAACCCATACCCTACGCCGTACCCGAAGCCCTCCCCGAACCCGTAACCTAAGCCTTACCCTAAGCCTAACCCTAACCCTAGGCTACCCTTGACTGCTTCTGCCTCCAATAGATTTCCTAAGCACTAGTGTTTTAAGGAAGAGCTGAAAAAGAGAATCCTAATGTGATTTCTTTATAATGTGTGTGTTCCTTATCTTATCCTAGTGTCTAAACTCTTCTCCATGGCTGGATCCCCAAATAATATTCCTTTACGTGCTAAGGGGTATATAGAGAGTGGGATAGGTTTAATAACCCTAACCCTAACACGTACCCTAACCCTAACCCCTACCCTAACCCTAACACGTACCCTAATCCTAAACCGTACCCTAAACCGAGCTCTAACCCTAACACTAACACTAACCCTATCCCTAACCCATACACTACACCGTACCCGAAGCCCTCCCCGAACCCGTACCCTAAGCCTTACCCTAAGCCTAACCCTAACCCTAGGCTACCCTTGACTGCTTCTGCCTCCAATAGATTTCCTAAGCACTAGTGTTTTAAGGAACAGCTTAAAAAGAGAATCCTAATGTGATTTATTTATAATGGGTGTGTTCCTTATATTATCCTAGTCTCTAAACTCTTCTCCATGGCTGGACTTCCAAATAATATTCCTTTACGTGCTAAGGGGTACCTAGAGAGTGGGATAGGTTTAATAACTACCCTAACACTAACGCGTACCCTAACCCTAACCCTTACCCTAACCCTAACACGTACCCTAATCCTAACCAATACACTAAACCGAGCCCTAACCCTAACACTAACCCTAACCCTAACCCTAACCCATACCCTACGCCGTACCCGAAGCCCTCCCCGAATCCGTACCCTAAGCCGTACCCTAAGTCTAACCCTAACCATAGGCTACCCTTGACTGCTTCTGCCTCCAATAGATTTCCTAAGCAGTAGTGTTTTAAGGAACAGCTTAAAAAGAGAATCCTAATGTGATTTCTTTATAATGGGTGTGTTCCTTATCTTATCCTAGTGTCTAAACTCTTCTCCATGGCTGGACCCCCAAATAATATTCCTTTACGTGCTAAGGTGTATCTAGAGAGTGGGATAGGTTTAATAACTACCCTAACCCTAACGCGTACCCTAACCCTAACCCCTACCCTAACCCTAACACGTACCCTAATCCTAACCCGTACCCTAAACCGAGCCCTAACCCTAACACTAACCCTAACCCTAACCCTAACCCATACCCTACGCCTTACCCGAACCCCTCCCCGAGCCCGTACCCTAAGCCGTACCCTAAGCCTAACCCTAACCCTAACCCTAACCCTAGGCTACCCTTGACTGCTTCTGCCTCCAATAGATTTCCTAAGCACTAGTGGTTTAAGGAACAGCTTAAAAAGAGAATCCTAATGTGATTTCTTTATAATGGGTGTGTTCCTTATATTATCTTAGTGTCTAAACACTTCTCCATGGCTGGACCCCCAAATAATATTCCTTTACGTGCTAAGGGGTGTCTAGAGAGTGGGATAGGTTTAATAACTACCCTAACCCTAACGCGTACCCTAACCCTAACCCCTACCCTAACCCTAACACGTACCCTAATCCTAACCCGTACCCTAAACCGAGCCCTATCCCTAACACTAACCCTAACCCTAACCCTAACCCATACCCTACGCCGTACACGAAGCCCTCTCCGAACCCGTACCCTAAGCCGTACCCTAAGCCTAACCCTAAGCCTAACCCTAACCCTAGGCTACCCTTGACTGCTTCAGCCTCAAATAGATTTCCTAAGCACTAGTGTTTTAAGGAACAGCTTTAAAAGAGAATCCTAATGTGATTTCTTTATAATGGGTGTGTTCCTTATCTTATCCTAGTGTCTAAACTCTTCTCCATGGCTGGACCACCAAATAATATTCCTTTACGTGCTAAGGGGTATCTAGAGAGTGGGATAGGTTTAATAACTACCCTAACCCTAACGCGTACCCTAACCCTAACCCCTACCCTAACCCTAACATGTACCCTAATCCTAAACAATACCCTAAACCGAGCCCTAACCCTAACACTAACCCTAACACTAACCCTAACCCATACCCTACGCCGTACCCGAAGCCCTCCCCGAACCCGTACCCTAAGCCGTACCCTAAGCCTAACCCTAAGCCTAACCCTAACCCTAGGCTACCCTTGACTGCTTCTGCCTCCAATAGATTTCCTAAGCACTAGTGTTTTAAGGAACAGCTTAAAAAGAGTATCCTAATGTGATTTCTTTATAATGGGTGTGTTCCGTATCTTATCCTAGTGTCTAAACTCTTCTCCATGGTTGGACCCCCAAATAATATTACTTTACGTGCTAAGGGGTATTTAGAGAGTGGGATAGGTTTAATAACTACCCTAACCCTAACGCGTACCCTAACCCTAACCCCTACCCTAACCCTAACACGTACCCTAATCCTAACCCGTACCCTAAACGGAGCCCTAACCCTAACACTAACCCAAACCCTAACCCTAACCCATACCCTACGCCGTACCTGAAGCCCTCTCTGAACCCGTACCGTAAGCCGTATCCTAATCCTAACCCTAAGCCTAACCCTAACCCTAGGCTACCCTTGACTGCTTCTGCCTCCAATAGATTTCCTAAGCACTAGTGTTTTAAGGAACAGCTTAAAAAGAGAATCCTAATGTGATTTCTTTATAATGGGTGTGTTCCTTATCTTATCCTAGTGTCTAAAGTCTTCTCCATTGCTGGACCCCCAAATAATATTCCTTTACGTGCTAAGGGGTATATAGAGAGTGGGATAGGTTTAATAACTACCCTAACCCTAACGCGTACCCTAACCCTAACCCCTACCCTAACCCTAACACGTACCCTAATCCTAAACAATAACCTAAACCGAGCCCTAACCCTAACACTAACCCTAACCCTAACCCTAACCCATACCCTACGCCGTACCTGAAGTCCTCCCCGAACCCGTAACCTAAGCCGTACCCTAAGCCTAACCCTAAGCCTAAACCTAACCCTAGGATACCCTTGACTGCTTCTGCCTCCAATAGATTTCCTAAGCACTAGTGTTTTAAGGAACAGCTTAAAAAGAGAATCCTAATGTGATTTCTTTATAATGTGTGTGTTCCTTATATTATCTTAGTGTCTAAACTCTTCTTCATGGGTGGACCCCCAAATAATATTCCTTTACGTGCTAAGGTGTATCTAGAGAGTGGGATAGGTTTAATAAGAACCCTAACCCTAACCCCTACCCTAACCCTAACACGTACCCTAATCATAACCCGTACCCTAAACGGAGCCCTAACCCTAACACTAACCCAAACCCTAACCCTAACCCATACCCTACGCCGTACCTGAAGCCCTCTCCGAACCCGTACCGTAAGCCGTATCCTAATCCTAACCCTAAGCCTAACCCTAACCCTAGGCTACCCTTGACTGCTTCTGCCTCCAATAGATTTCCTAAGCAATAGTGTTTTAAGGAACAGCTTAAAAAGAGAATCCTAATGTGATTTCTTTATAATGGGTGTGTTCCTTATCTTATCCTAGTGTCTAAACTCTTCTCCATTGCTGGACCCCCAAATAATATTCCTTTACGTGCTAAGGGGTATATAGAGTGGGATAGGTTTAATAACTACCCTAACCCTAACGCGTACCCTAACCCTAACCCTTACCCTAACCCTAACATGTACCCTAATCCTAAACAATACGCTAAACCGAGCCCTAACCCTAACACTAACCCTAACCATAACCCTAACCCATACCCTACGCCGTACCCGAAGCCTTCCCCGAACCCGTAACCTAAGCCGTACCCTAAGCCTAACCCTAAGCCTAACCGTAACCCTAGGCTACCCTTGACTGCTTCTGACTCCAATAGATTTCCTAAGCACTAGTGTTTTAAGGAACAGCTTAAAAAGAGAATCCTAATGTGATTTCTTTATAATGTGTGTGTTCCTTATATTATCTTAGTGTCTAAACTCTTCTTCATGGGTGGACCCCCAAATAATATTCCTTTACGTGCTAAGGGGTATCTAGAGAGTGGGATAGGTTTAATAACTACCCTAACACTAACACGTACCCTAACCCTAACCCCTACCCTAACCCTAACACGTACCCTAAAACTAAACCGTACCCTAAACCGAGCCCTAACCCTAACACTAACACTAACCCTAACCCATACCCTACGCCGTACCCGAAGACCTCCCCGAACCCGTACCCTAAGCCGTACCCTTAGCCTAACCCTAAGCCTAACCCTAACACTAGGCTACCCTTGACTCCTTCTGCCTCCAATAGATTTCCTAAGCACTAGTGTTTTAAGGAACAGCTTAAAAAGAGAATCCTAATGTGATTTCTCTATAAAGGGTGTGTTCCTTATCTTAGACTAGTGTCTAAACTCTTCTCCATGGCTGGACCCCTAAATAATATTCCTTTACGTGCTAAGGGGTATCTAGAGAGTGGGATAGGTTTAATAACCCTAACCCTAACACGTACCCTAACCCTAACCCCTACCCTAACCCTAACACGTACCCTAATCCTAACCCGTACCCTAAACCGAGCCCTAACCCTAACACTAACCCTAACCCTAACCCTAACCCATACCCTACGCCTTACCCGAAACCCTCCCCGAGCCCGTACCCTAAGCCGTACCCTAAGCCTAACCCTAACCCTAACCCTAACCCTAGGCTACCCTTGACTGCTTCTGCCTCCAATAGATTTCCTAAGCACTAGTGGTTTAAGGAACAGCTTAAAAAGAGAATCGTAATGTGATTTCTTTATAATGGGTGTGTTCCGTATCTTATCCTAGTGTCTAAATTCTTCTCCATTGTTGGACCCCCAAATAATATTCCTTTACGTGCTAAGGGGTATTTAGAGAGTGGGATAGGTTTAATAACTACCCTAACCCTAATGCGTACCCTAACCCTAACCCCTACCCTAACCCTAACACGTACCCTAATCCTAACCCGTACCCTAAACGGAGCCCTAACCCTAACACTAACCCAAACCCTAACCCTAACCCATACCCTACGCCGTACCTGAAGCCCTCTCCGAACCCGTACCGTAAGCCGTATCCTAATCCTAACCCTAAGCCTAACTCTAACCCTAGGCTACCCTTGACTTCTTCTGCCTCCAATAGATTTCCTAAGCACTAGTGTTTTAAGGAACAGCTTAAAAAGAGAATCCTAATGTGATTTCTTTATAATGGGTGTGTTCCTTATCTTATCCTAGTGTCTAAACTCTTCTCCATTGCTGGACCCCCAAATAATATTCCTTTACGTGCTAAGGGGTATATAGAGTGGGATAGGTTTAATAACTACCCTAACCCTAACGCGTACCCTAACCCTAACCCTTACCCTAACCCTAACATGTACCCTAATCCTAAACAATACCCTAAACCGAGCCCTAACCCTAACACTAACCCTAAGCCTAACCCTAACCCATACCCTACGCCGTACCCGAAGCCCTCCCCGAACCCGTAACCTAAGCCGTACCCTAAGCCTAACCCTAAGCCTAACCCTAACCCTAGGCTACCCTTGACTGCTTCTGCCTCCAATAGATTTCCTAAGCACTAGTGTTTTAAGGAACAGCGTAAAAAGAGAATCCTAATGTGATTTCTTTATAATGTGTGTGTTCCTTATATTATCTTAGTGTCTAAACTCTTCTTCATGGGTGGACCACCAAATAATATTCCTTTACGTGCTAAGGGGTATCTAGAGAGTGGGATAGGTTTAATAACTACCCTAACACTAACACGTACCCTAACCCTAACCCCAACCCTAACCCTAACACGTACCCTAAAACTAAACCGTACCCTAAACCGAGCCCTAACCCTAACACTAACCCTAACCCTAACCCATACCCTACGCCGTACCCGAAGACCTCCCCGAACCCTTACCCTAAGCCGTACCCTTAGCCTAACCCTAAGCCTAACCCTAACCCTAGGCTACCCTTGACTCCTTCTGCCTCCAATAGATTTCCTAAGCACTAGTGTTTTAAGGAACAGCTTAAAAAGAGAATCCTAATGTGATTTCTCTATAAAGGGTGTGTTCCTTATCTTAGACTAGTGTCTAAACTCTTCTCCATGGCTGGACCCCCAAATAATATTCCTTTACGTGCTAAGGGGTATCTGGAGAGTGGGATAGGTTTAATAACCCTAACCCTAACACGTACCCTAACCCTAACACCTACCCTAACCCTAAAACGTACCCTAATCCTAAACCGTACCCTAAACCGAGCCCTAACCCTAACACTAACCCTAACCCTAACCCTAACCCATACACTACACGGTATCCGAAGCCCTCCCCGAACCCGTACCCTAAGCCTTACCCTAAGCCTAACCCTAACCCTAGGCTACCCTTGACTGCTTCTGCCTCCAATAGATTTCCTAAGCACTAGTGTTTTAAGGAACAGCTTAAAAAGAGAATCCTAATGTGATTTATTTATAATGGGTGTGTTCCTTATCTTATCCTAGTGTCTAAAGTCTTCTCCACTGCTGGACCCCCAAATAATATTCCTTTACGTGCTAAGGGGTATATAGAGAGTGGGATAGGTTTAATAACTACCCTAACCCTAACGCGTACCCTAACCCTAACCCCTACCCTAACCCTAACACGTACCCTAATCCTAAACAATACCCTAAACCGAGCCCTAACCCTAACACTAACCCTAACCCTAACCCTAACCCATACCCTATGCCGTACCCGAAGCCCTCCCCGAACCCGTAACCTAAGCCGTACCCTAAGCCTAACCCTAAGCCTAAACCTAACCCTAGGCTACCCTTGACTGCTTCTGCCTCCAAAAGATTTCCTAAGCACTAGTGTTTTAAGGAACAGCTTAAAAAGAGAATCCTAATGTGATTTCTTTATAATGTGTGTGTTCCTTATATTATCTTAGTGTCTAAACTCTTCTTCTTGGGTGGACCCCCTAATAATATTCCTTTACGTGCTAAGGTGTATCTAGAGAGTGGGATAGGTTTAATAAGAACCCTAACCCTAACCCCTACCCTAACCCTAACACGTACCCTAATCATAAACCGTACCCTAAAAGGAGCCCTAACCCAAACACTAAACCAAACCCTAACCCTAACCCATACCCTACGCCGTACCTGAAGCCCTCTCCGAACCCGTACCGTAAGCCGTATCCTAATCCTAACCCTAAGCCTAACCCTAACCCTAGGCTACCCTTGACTGCTTCTGCCTCCAATAGATTTCCTAAGCACTAGCGTTTTAAGGAACAGCTTAAAAAGAGAATCCTAATGTGATTTCTTTATAATGGGTGTGTTCCTTATCTTATCCTAGTGTCTAAACTCTTCTCCATTGCTGGACCCCCAAATAATATTCCTTTACGTGCTAAGGGGTATATAGAGTGGGATAGGTTTAATAACTACCCTAAACCTAACGCGTACCCTAACCCTAACCCTTACCCTAACCCTAACATGTACCCTAATCCTAAACAATACCCTAAACCGAGCCCTAACCCTAACACTAACCCTAACCCTAAACCTAACCCATACCCTACGCCGTACCCGAAGCCCTCCCCGAACCCGTACCGTAAGCCATATCCTAAGCCTAACCCTAAGCCGAACCCTAACCCTAGGCTACCCTTGACTGCTTCTGACTCCAATAGATTTCCTAAGCACTAGTGTTTTAAGGAACAGCTTAAAAAGAGAATCCTAATGTGATTTCTTTATAATGGGTGTGTTCCTTATTTATCCTAGTGTCTAAACTCTTCTCCATGGCTGGACCCCCAAATAATATTCCTTTACGTGCTAAGGTGTATCTAGAGAGTGGGATAGGTTTAATAACAACCCTAACCCTAACACGTACCCTAACCCTAACCCCTACCCTAACCCTAACACGTACCCTAAACCTAAACCGTACCCTAAACCGAGCCCTAACCCTAACACTAACCCTAACCCTAACCCATACCCTACGCCGTACACGAAGCCCTCCCCGAACCCGAACCCTAAGCCGTACCCTTAGCCTAACCCTAAGCCTAACCCTAACACTAGGCTACCCTTGACTGCTTTTGCCTCCAATAGATTTCCTAAGCACTAGTGTTTTAAGGAACAGCTTAAAAAGAGAATCCTAATGTGATTTCTCTATAAAGGGTGTGTTCCTTATCTTAGCCTAGTGTCTAAACTCTTCTCCATGGCTGGACCCACCAATAATATTCCTTTACGTGCTAAGGGGTATCTAGAGAGTGGGATAGGTTTAATAACTACCCTAACCCTAATGCGTACCCTAACCCTAACCCCTACCCTAACCCTAACACGTACCCTAATCCTAACCAGTACCCTAAACGGAGCGCTAACCCTAACACCAACCCAAACCCTAACCCTAACCCATACCCTACGCCGTACCCGAAGCCCTCCCCGAACCCGTAACCTAAGCCTTACCCTAAGCCTAACCCTAACCCTAGGCTACCCTTGACTGCTTCTGCCTCCAATAGATTTCCTAAGCACTAGTGTTTTAAGGAAGAGCTGAAAAAGAGAATCCTAATGTGATTTCTTTATAATGGGTGTGTTCCTTATCTTATCCTAGTGTCTAAACTCTTCTCCATGGCTGGATCCCCAAATAATATTCCTTTACGTGCTAAGGGGTATATAGAGAGTGGGATAGGTTTAATAACCCTAACCCTAACACGTACCCTAACCCTAACCCCTACCCTAACCCTAACACGTACCCTAATCCTAAACCGTACCCTAAACCGAGCTCTAACCCTAACACTAACACTAACCCTATCCCTAACCCATACACTACACCGTACCCGAAGCCCTCCCCGAACCCGTACCCTAAGCCTTACCCTAAGCCTAACCCTAACCCTAGGCTACCCTTGACTGCTTCTGCCTCCAATAGATT
Organism: Balaenoptera physalus; assembly: GCF_965194825.1. Classification (NCBI taxonomy): domain Eukaryota; kingdom Metazoa; phylum Chordata; class Mammalia; order Artiodactyla; family Balaenopteridae; genus Balaenoptera; species Balaenoptera physalus. The sequence continues at coordinate 759,890 of NW_028126410.1, read as the reverse complement.
TCCTAAGCACTAGTGTTTTAAGGAACAGCTTAAAAAGAGAATCCTAATGTGATTTATTTATAATGGGTGTGTTCCTTATCTTATCCTAGTGTCTAAACTCTTCTCCATGGCTGGACTTCCAAATAATATTCCTTTACGTGCTAAGGGGTACCTAGAGAGTGGGATAGGTTTAATAACTACCCTAACACTAACGCGTACCCTAACCCTAACCCTTACCCTAACCCTAACACGTACCCTAATCCTAACCAATACACTAAACCGAGCCCTAACCCTAACACTAACCCTAACCCTAACCCTAACCCATACCCTACGCCGTACCCGAAGCCCTCCCCGAATCCGTACCCTAAGCCGTACCCTAAGTCTAACCCTAACCATAGGCTACCCTTGACTGCTTCTGCCTCCAATAGATTTCCTAAGCAGTAGTGTTTTAAGGAACAGCTTAAAAAGAGAATCCTAATGTGATTTCTTTATAATGGGTGTGTTCTTTATCTTATCCTAGTGTCTAAACTCTTCTCCATGGCTGGACCCCCAAATAATATTCCTTTACGTGCTAAGGTGTATCTAGAGAGTGGGATAGGTTTAATAACTACCCTAACCCTAACGCGTACCCTAACCCTAACCCCTACCCTAACCCTAACACGTACCCTAATCCTAACCCGTACCCTAAACCGAGCCCTAACCCTAACACTAACCCTAACCCTAACCCTAACCCATACCCTACGCCGTACACGAAGCCCTCCCCGAGCCCGTACCCTAAGCCGTACCCTAAGCCTAACCCTAACCCTAACCCTAACCCTAGGCTACCCTTGACTGCTTCTGCCTCCCATAGATTTCCTAAGCACTAGTGGTTTAAGGAACAGCTTTAAAAGAGAATCCTAATGTGATTTCTTTATAATGGGTGTGTTCCTTATCTTATCCTAGTGTCTAAACTCTTCTCCATGGCTGGACCACCAAATAATATTCCTTTACGTGCTAAGGGGTATCTAGAGAGTGGGATAGGTTTAATAACTACCCTAACCCTAACGCGTACCCTAACCCTAACCCCTACCCTAACCCTAACACGTACCCTAATCCTAAATAATACCCTAAACCGAGCCCTAACCCTAACACTAACCCTAACACTAACCCTAACCCATACCCTACGCCGTACCCGAAGCCCTCCCCGAACCCGAACCCTAAGCCGTACCCTAAGCCTAACCCTAAGCCTAACCCTAACCCTAGGCTACCCTTGACTGCTTCTGCCTCCAATAGATTTCCTAAGCACTAGTGTTTTAAGGAACAGCTTAAAAAGAGAATCCTAATGTGATTTCTTTATAATGGGTGTGTTCCGTATCTTATCCTAGTGTCTAAACTCTTCTCCATGGTTGGACCCCCAAATAATATTACTTTACGTGCTAAGGGGTATTTAGAGAGTGGGATAGGTTTAATAACTACCCTAACCCTAACGCGTACCCTAACCCTAACCCCTACCCTAACCCTAACACGTACCCTAATCCTAACCCGTACCCTAAACGGAGCCCTAACCCTAACACTAACCCAAACCCTAAACCTAACCCATACCCTACGCCGTACCTGAAGCCCTCTCTGAACCCGTACCGTAAGCCGTATCCTAATCCTAACCCTAAGCCTAACCCTAACCCTAGGCTAACCTTGACTGCTTCTGCCTCCAATAGATTTCCTAAGCACTAGTGTTTTAAGGAACAGCTTAAAAAGAGAATCCTAATGTGATTTCTTTATAATGGGTGTGTTCCTTATCTTATCCTAGTGTCTAAAGTCTTCTCCATTGCTGGACCCCCAAATAATATTCCTTTACGTGCTAAGGGGTATATAGAGAGTGGGATAGTTTTAATAACTACCCTAACCCTAACGCGTACCCTAACCCTAACCCCTACCCTAACCCTAACACGTACCCTAATCCTAAACAATAACCTAAACCGAGCCCTAACCCTAACACTAACCCTAACCCTAACCCTAACCCATACCCTACGCCGTACCTGAAGTCCTCCCCGAACCCGTAACCTAAGCCGTACCCTAAGCCTAACCCTAAGCCTAAACCTAACCCTAGGATACCCTTGACTGCTTCTGCCTCCAATAGATTTCCTAAGCACTAGTGTTTTAAGGAACAGCTCAAAAAGAGAATCCTAATGTGATTTCTTTATAATGTGTGTGTTCCTTATATTATCTTAGTGTCTAAACTCTTCTTCATGGGTGGACCCCCAAATAATATTCCTTTACGTGCTAAGGTGTATCTAGAGAGTGGGATAGGTTTAATAAGAACCCTAACCCTAACCCCTACCCTAACCCTAACACGTACCCTAATCATAACCCGTACCCTTAACGGAGCCCTAACCCTAACACTATCCCAAACCCTAACCCTAACCCATACCCTACGCCGTACCTGAAGCCCTCTCCGAACCCGTACCGTAAGCCGTATCCTAATCCTAACCCTAAGCCTAACCCTAACCCTAGGCTACCCTTGACTGCTTCTGCCTCCAATAGATTTCCTAAGCACTAGTGTTTTAAGGAACAGCTTAAAAAGAGAATCCTAATGTGATTTCTCTATAAAGGGTGTGTTCCTTATCTTAGCCTAGTGTCTAAACTCTTCTCCATGGCTGGACCCCCAAATAATATTCCTTTACGTGCTAAGGGGTATCTAGAGAGTGGGATAGGTTTAATAACTACCCTAACCCTAATGCGTACCTTAACCCTAACCCCTACCCTAACCCTAACACGTACCCTAATCCTAAGCCGTACACTAAACCGAGCCCTAACATTAACACTAACCCTAACCCTAACCCTAACTCATACACTACACCGTACCCGAAGCCCTCCCCGAACCCGTACCCTAAGCCTTACCCTAAGCCTAACCCTAACCCTAGGCTACCCTTGACTGCTTCTGCCTCCAATAGATTTCCTAAGCAATAGTGTTTTAAGGAACAGCTTAAAAAGAGAATCCTAATGTGATTTCTTTATAATGGGTGTGTTCCTTATCTTATCCTAGTGTCTAAACTCTTCTCCATTGCTGGACCCCCAAATAATATTCCTTTACGTGCTAAGGGGTATATAGAGTGGGATAGGTTTAATAACTATCCTAACCCTAACGCGTACCCTAACCCTAACCCTTACCCTAACCCTAACATGTACCCTAATCCTAAACAATACGCTAAACCGAGCCCTAACCCTAACACTAACCCTAACCATAACCCTAACCCATACCCTACGCCGTACCCGAAGCCTTCCCCGAACCCGTAACCTAAGCCGTACCCTAAGCCTAACCCTAAGCCTAACCGTAACCCTAGGCTACCCTTGACTGCTTCTGACTCCAATAGATTTCCTAAGCACTAGTGTTTTAAGGAACAGCTTAAAAAGAGAATCCTAATGTGATTTCTTTATAATGTGTGTGTTCCTTATATTATCTTAGTGTCTAAACTCTTCTTCTTGGGTGGACCCCCTAATAATATTCCTTTACGTGCTAAGGTGTATCTAGAGAGTGGGATAGGTTTAATAAGAACCCTAACCCTAACCCCTACCCTAACCCTAACACGTACCCTAATCATAAACCGTACCCTAAACGGAGCCCTAACCCAAACACTAACCCAAACCCTAACCCTAACCCATACCCTACGCCGTACCTGAAGCCCTCTCCGAACCCGTACCGTAAGCCGTATCCTAATCCTAACCCTAAGCCTAACCCTAACCCTAGGCTACCCTTGACTGCTTCTGCCTCCAATAGATTTCCTAAGCACTAGCGTTTTAAGGAACAGCTTAAAAAGAGAATCCTAATGTGATTTCTTTATAATGGGTGTGTTCCTTATCTTATCCTAGTGTCTAAACTCTTCTCCATTGCTGGACCCCCAAATAATATTCCTTTACGTGCTAAGGGGTATATAGAGTGGGATAGGTTTAATAACTACCCTAAACCTAACGCGTACCCTAACCCTAACCCTTACCCTAACCCTAATATGTACCCTAATCCTAAACAATACCCTAACCCGAGCCCTAACCCTAACACTAACCCTAACCCTAAACCTAACCCATACCCTACGCCGTACCCGAAGCCCTCCCCGAACCCGTACCGTAAGCCGTATCCTAAGCCTAACCCTAAGCCGAACCCTAACCCTAGGCTACCCTTGACTGCTTCTGACTCCAATAGATTTCCTAAGCACTAGTGTTTTAAGGAACAGCTTAAAAAGAGAATCCTAATGTGATTTCTTTATGATGGGTGTGTTCCTTATTTATCCTAGTGTCTGAACTCTTCTCCATGGCTGGACCCCCAAATAATATTCCTTTACGTGCTAAGGTGTATCTAGAGAGTGGGATAGGTTTAATAACAACCCTAACCCTAACGCGTACCCTAACCCTAACCCCTACCCTAACCCTAACACGTACCCTAAACCTAAACCGTACCCTAAACCGAGCCCTAACCCTAACACTAACCCTAACCCTAACCCATACCCTACGCCGTACACGAAGCCCTCCCCGAACCCGAACCCTAAGCCGTACCCTTAGCCTAACCCTAAGCCTAACCCTAACACTAGGCTACCCTTGACTGCTTTTGCCTCCAATAGATTTCCTAAGCACTAGTGTTTTAAGGAACAGCTTAAAAAGAGAATCCTAATGTGATTTCTCTATAAAGCGTGTGTTCCTTATCTTAGCCTAGTGTCTAAACTCTTCTCCATGGCTGGACCCACCAATAATATTCCTTTACGTGCTAAGGGGTATCTAGAGAGTGGGATAGGTTTAATAACTACCCTAACCCTAATGCGTACCCTAACCCTAACCCCTACCCTAACCCTAACACGTACCCTAATCCTAACCAGTACCCTAAACGGAGCCCTAACCCTAACACCAACCCAAACCCTAACCCTAACCCATACCCTACGCCGTACCCGAAGCCCTCCCCGAACCCGTAACCTAAGCCTTACCCTAAGCCTAACCCTAACCCTAGGCTACCCTTGACTGCTTCTGCCTCCAATAGATTTCCTAAGCACTAGTGTTTTAAGGAAGAGCTGAAAAAGAGAATCCTAATGTGATTTCTTTATAATGGGTGTGTTCCTTATCTTATCCTAGTGTCTAAACTCTTCTCCATGGCTGGATCCCCAAATAATATTCCTTTACGTGCTAAGGGGTATATAGAGAGTGGGATAGGTTTAATAACCCTAACCCTAACGCGTACCCTAACCCTAACCCCTACCCTAACCCTAACACGTACCCTAATCCTAAACCGTACCCTAAACCGAGCTCTAACCCTAACACTAACACTAACCCTATCCCTAACCCATACACTACACCGTATCCGAAGCCCTCCCCGAACCCGTACCCTAAGCCTTACCCTAAGCCTAACCCTAACCCTAGGCTACCCTTGACTGCTTCTGCCTCCAATAGATTTCCTAAGCACTAGTGTTTTAAGGAACAGCTTAAAAAGAGAATCCTAATGTGATTTATTTATAATGGGTGTGTTCCTTATCTTATCCTAGTGTCTAAACTCTTCTCCATGGCTGGACTTCCAAATAATATTCCTTTACGTGCTAAGGGGTACCTAGAGAGTGGGATAGGTTTAATAACTACCCTAACACTAATGCGTACCCTAACCCTAACCCTTACCCTAACCCTAACACGTACCCTAATCCTAACCAATACACTAAACCGAGCCCTAACCCTAACACTAACCCTAACCCTAACCCTAACCCATACCCTACGCCGTACCCGAAGCCCTCCCCGAATCCGTACCCTAAGCCGTACCCTAAGTCTAACCCTAACCATGGGCTACCCTTGACTGCTTCTGCCTCCAATAGATTTCCTAAGCAGTAGTGTTTTAAGGAACAGCTTAAAAAGAGAATCCTAATGTGATTTCTTTATAATGGGTGTGTTCCTTATCTTATCCTAGTGTCTAAACTCTTCTCCATGGCTGGACCCCCAAATAATATTCCTTTACGTGCTAAGGTGTATCTAGAGAGTGGGATAGGTTTAATAACTACCCTAACCCTAACGCGTACCCTAACCCTAACCCCTACCCTAACCCTAACACGTACCCTAATCCTAACCCGTACCCTAAACCGAGCCCTAACCCTAACACTAACCCTAACCCTAACCCTAACCCATACCCTACGCCTTACCCGAACCCCTCCCCGAGCCCGTACCCTAAGCCGTACCCTAAGCCTAACCCTAACCCTAACCCTAACCCTAGGCTACCCTTGACTGCTTCTGCCTCCAATAGATTTCCTAAGCACTAGTGGTTTAAGGAACAGCTTTAAAAGAGAATCCTAATGTGATTTCTTTATAATGGGTGTGTTCCTTATATTATCTTAGTGTCTAAACTCTTCTCCATGGCTGGACCCCCAAATAATATTCCTTTACGTGCTAAGGGGTGTCTAGAGAGTGGGATAGGTTTAATAACTACCCTAACCCTAACGCGTACCCTAACCCTAACCCCTACCCTAACCCTAACACGTACCCTAATCCTAACCCGTACCCTAAACCGAGCCCTATCCCTAACACTAACCCTAACCCTAACCCTAACCCATACCCTACGCCGTACACGAAGCCCTCTCCGAACCCGTACCCTAAGCCGTACCCTAAGCCTAACCCTAAGCCTAACCCTAACCCTAGGCTACCCTTGACTGCTTCAGCCTCAAATAGATTTCCTAAGCACTAGTGTTTTAAGGAACAGCTTTAAAAGAGAATCCTAATGTGATTTCTTTATAATGGGTGTGTTCCTTATCTTATCCTAGTGTCTAAACTCTTCTCCATGGCTGGACCACCAAATAATATTCCTTTACGTGCTAAGGGGTATCTAGAGAGTGGGATAGGTTTAATAACTACCCTAACCCTAACGCGTACCCTAACCCTAACCCCTACCCTAACCCTAACACGTACCCTAATCCTAAACAATACCCTAAACCGAGCCCTAACCCTAACACTAACCCTAACACTAACCCTAACCCATACCCTATGCCGTACCCGAAGCCCTCCCCGAACCCGTACCCTAAGCCGTACCCTAAGCCTAACCCTAAGCCTAACCCTAACCCTAGGCTACCCTTGACTGCTTCTGCCTCCAATAGATTTCCTAAGCACTAGTGTTTTAAGGAACAGCTTAAAAAGAGAATCCTAATGTGATTTCTTTATAATGGGTGTGTTCCGTATCTTATCCTAGTGTCTAAACTCTTCTCCATGGTTGGACCCCCAAATAATATTACTTTACGTGCTAAGGGGTATTTAGAGAGTGGGATAGGTTTAATAACTACCCTAACCCTAACGCGTACCCTAACCCTAACCCCTACCCTAACCCTAACACGTACCCTAATCCTAACCCGTACCCTAAACCGAGCCCTAACCCTAACACTAACCCAAACCCTAACCCTAACCCATACCCTACGCCGTACATGAAGCCCTCTCTGAACCCGTACCGTAAGCCGTATCCTAATCCTAACCCTAAGCCTAACCCTAACCCTAGGCTACCCTTGACTGCTTCTGCCTCCAATAGATTTCCTAAGCACTAGTGTTTTAAGGAACAGCTTAAAAAGAGAATCCTAATGTGATTTCTTTATAATGGGTGTGTTCCTTATCTTATCCTAGTGTCTAAAGTCTTCTCCATTGCTGGACCCCCAAATAATATTCCTTTACGTGCTAAGGGGTATATAGAGAGTGGGATAGGTTTAATAACTACCCTAACCCTAACGCGTACCCTAACCCTAACCCCTACCCTAACCCTAACACGTACCCTAATCCTAAACAATAACCTAAACCGAGCCCTAACCCTAACACTAACCCTAACCCTAACCCTAACCCATACCCTACGCCGTACCTGAAGTCCTCCCCGAACCCGTAACCTAAGCCGTACCCTAAGCCTAACCCTAAGCCTAAACCTAACCCTAGGATACCCTTGACTGCTTCTGCCTCCAATAGATTTCCTAAGCACTAGTGTTTTAAGGAACAGCTTAAAAAGAGAATCCTAATGTGATTTCTTTATAATGTGTGTGTTCCTTATATTATCTTAGTGTCTAAACTCTTCTTCATGGGTGGACCCCCAAATAATATTCCTTTACGTGCTAAGGTGTATCTAGAGAGTGGGATAGGTTTAATAAGAACCCTAACCCTAACCCCTACCCTAACCCTAACACGTACCCTAATCATAACCCGTACCCTAAACGGAGCCCTAACCCTAACACTAACCCAAACCCTAACCCTAACCCATACCCTACGCCGTACCTGAAGCCCTCTCCGAACCCGTACCGTAAGCCGTATCCTAATCCTAACCCTAAGCCTAACCTTAACCCTAGGCTACCCTTGACTGCTTCTGCCTCCAGTAGATTTCCTAAGCACTAGTGTTTTAAGGAACAGCTTAAAAAGAGAATCCTAATGTGATTTCTCTATAAAGGGTGTGTTCCTTATCTTAGCCTAGTGTCTAAACTCTTCTCCATGGCTGGACCCCCAAATAATATTCCTTTACGTGCTAAGGGGTATCTAGAGAGTGGGATAGGTTTAATAACTACCCTAACCCTAATGCGTACCCTAACCCTAACCCCTACCCTAACCCTAACACGTACCCTAATCCTAAGCCGTACACTAAACCGAGCCCTAACATTAACACTAACCCTAACCCTAACCCTAACTCATACACTACACCGTACCCGAAGCCCTCCCCGAACCCGTACCCTAAGCCTTACCCTAAGCCTAACCCTAACCCTAGGCTACCCTTGACTGCTTCTGCCTCCAATAGATTTCCTAAGCAATAGTGTTTTAAGGAACAGCTTAAAAAGAGAATCCTAATGTGATTTCTTTATAATGGGTGTGTTCCTTATCTTATCCTAGTGTCTAAACTCTTCTCCATTGCTGGACCCCCAAATAATATTCCTTTACGTGCTAAGGGGTATATAGAGTGGGATAGGTTTAATAACTACCCTAACCCTAACGCGTACCCTAACCCTAACCCTTACCCTAACCCTAACATGTACCCTAATCCTAAACAATACGCTAAACCGAGCCCTAACCCTAACACTAACCCTAACCATAACCCTAACCCATACCCTACGCCGTACCCGAAGCCTTCCCCGAACCCGTAACCTAAGCCGTACCCTAAGCCTAACCCTAAGCCTAACCGTAACCCTAGGCTACCCTTGACTGCTTCTGACTCCAATAGATTTCCTAAGCACTAGTGTTTTAAGGAACAGCTTAAAAAGAGAATCCTAATGTGATTTCTTTATAATGGGTGTGTTCCTTATCTTATCCTAGTGTCTAAACTCTTCTCCATGGCTGGATCCCCAAATAATATTCCTTTACGTGCTAAGGGGTATCTAGAGAGTGGGATAGGTTTAATAACTACCCTAACCCTAATGCGTACCCTAACCCTAACCCCTACCCTAACCCTAACTCGTACCCTAATCCTAACCAGTACCCTAAACGGAGCCCTAACCCTAACACCAACCCAAACCCTAACCCTAACCCATACCCTACGCCGTACCCGAAGCCCTCCCCGAACCCGTAACCTAAGCCTTACCCTAAGCCTAACCCTAACCCTAGGCTACCCTTGACTGCTTCTGCCTTCAATAGATTTCCTAAGCACTAGTGTTTTAAGGAAGAGCTGAAAAAGAGAATCCTAATGTGATTTCTTTATAATGGGAGTGTTCCTTATCTTATCCTAGTGTCTAAACTCTTCTCCAGGGCTGGATCCCCAAATAATATTCCTTTACGTGCTAAGGGGTATCTAGAGAGTGGGATAGGTTTAATAACCCTAACCCTAACACGTACCCTAACCCTAACCCTAACCCTAACCCTAACACGTACCCTAATCGTAACCAGTACCCTAAACGGAGCCCTAACCCTAACACCAACCCAAACCCTCACCCTAACCCATACCCTACGCCATACCCGAAGCCCTCCCCGAACCCGTAACCTAAGCCGTACCCTAAGCCTAACCCTAAGCCTAACCCTAACCCTAGGCTACCCTTGACTGCTTCTGCCTCCAATAGATTTCCTAAGCACTAGTGTTTTAAGGAACAGCGTAAAAAGAGAATCCTAATGTGATTTCTTTATAATGTTTGTGTTCCTTATATTATCTTAGTGTCTAAACTCTTCTTCATGGGTGGACCCCCAAATAATATTCCTTTACGTGCTAAGGGGTATCTAGAGAGTGGGATAGGTTTAATAACTACCCTAACCATAACACGTACCCTAACCCTAACCCCTACCCTAACCCTAACACGTACCCTAAAACTAAACCGTACCCTAAACCGAGCCCTAACCCTAACACTAACCCTAACCCTAACCCATACCCTACGCCGTACCCGAAGACCTCCCCGAACCCGTACCCTAAGCCGTACCCTTAGCCTAACCCTAAGCCTAACCCTAACACTAGGCTACCCTTGACTGCTTCTGCCTCCAATAGATTTCCTAAGCACTAGTGTTTTAAGGAACAGCTTAAAAAGAGAATCCTAATGTGATTTCTTTATAATGTGTGTGTTCCTTATATTATCCTAGTGTCTAAAGTCTTCTCCATTGCTGGACCCCCAAATAATATTCCTTTACGTGCTAAGGGGTATATAGAGAGTGGGATAGGTTTAATAACTACCCTAACCCTAACGCGTACCCTAACCCTAACCCCTACCCTAACCCTAACACGTAACCTAATCCTAAACAATAACCTAAACCGAGCCCTAACCCTAACACTAACCCTAACCCTAACCCTAACCCATACCCTACGCCGTACCCGAAGTCCTCCCCGAACCCGTAACCTAAGCCGTACCCTAAGCCTAACCCTAAGCCTAAACCTAACCCTAGGCTACCCTTGACTGCTTCTGCCTCCAATAGATTTCCTAAGCACTAGTGTTTTAAGGAACAGCTTAAAAAGAGAATCCTAATGTGATTTCTTTATAATGTGTGTGTTCCTTATATTATCTTAGTGTCTAAACTCTTCTTCATGGGTGGACCCCCAAATAATATTCCTTTACGTGCTAAGGTGTATCTAGAGAGTGGGATAGGTTTAATAAGAACCCTAACCCTAACCCCTACCCTAACCCTAACACGTACCCTAATCATAACCCGTACCCTAAACGGAGCCCTAACCCTAACACTAACCCAAACCCTAACCCTAACCCATACCCTACGCCGTACCTGAAGCCCTCTCCGAACCCGTACCGTAAGCCGTATCCTAATCCTAACCCTAAGCCTAACCCTAACCCTAGGCTACCCTTGATGCTTCTGCCTCCAATAGATTTCCTAAGCAGTAGTGTTTTAAGGAACAGCTTAAAAAGAGAATCCTAATGTGATTTCTTTATAATGGGTGTGTTCCTTATCTTATCCTAGTGTCTAAACTCTTCTCCATTGCTGGACCCCCAAATAATATTACTTTACGTGCTAAGGGGTATATAGAGTGGGATAGGTTTAATAACTACCCTAACCCTAACGCGTACCCTAACCCTAACCCTTACCCTAACCCTAACATGTACCCTAATCCTAAACAATACCCTAAACCGAGCCCTAACCCTAACACTAACCCTAAGCCTAACCCTAACCCATACCCTACGCCGTACCCGAAGCCCTCCCCGAACCCGTAACCTAAGCCGTACCCTAAGCCTAACCCTAAGCCTAACCCTAACCCTAGGCTACCCTTGACTGCTTCTGCCTCCAATAGATTTCCTAAGCACTAGTGTTTTAAGGAACAGCGTAAAAAGAGAATCCTAATGTGATTTCTTTATAATGTGTGTGTTCCTTATATTATTTTAGTGTCTAAACTCTTCTTCATGGGTGGACCCCCAAATAATATTCCTTTACGTGCTAAGGGGTATCTAGAGAGTGGGATAGGTTTAATAACTACCCTAACCCTAACACGTACCCTAACCCTAACCCCTACCCTTATCCTAACACGTACCCTAAAACTAAACCGTACCCTAAACCGAGCCCTAACCCTAACACTAACCCTAACCCTAACCCATACCCTACGCCGTATCCGAAGACCTCCCCGAACCCGTACCCTAAGCCGTACCCTTAGCCTAACCCTAAGCCTAACCCTAACACTAGGCTACCCTTGACTCCTTCTGCCTCCAATAGATTTCCTAAGCACTAGTGTTTTAAGGAACAGCTTAAAAAGAGAATCCTAATGTGATTTCTCTATAAAGGGTGTGTTCCTTATCTTAGCCTAGTGTCTAAACTCTTCTCCATGGCTGGACCCCCAAATAATATTCCTTTACGTGCTAAGGGGTATCTAGAGAGTGGGATAGGTTTAATAACTACCCTAACCCTAATGCGTACCCTAACCCTAACCCCTACCCTAACCCTAACACGTACCCTAATCCTAAACAATACCCTAAACCGAGCCCTAACCCTAACACTAACCCTAACACTAACCCTAACCCATACCCTATGCCGTACCCGAAGCCCTCCCCGAACCCGTACCCTAAGCCGTACCCTTAGCCTAACCCTAAGCCTAACCCTAACACTAGGCTACCCTTGACTCCTTCTGCCTCCAATAGATTTCCTAAGCACTAGTGTTTTAAGGAACAGCTTAAAAAGAGAATCCTAATGTGATTTCTCTATAAAGGGTGTGTTCCTTATCTTAGCCTAGTGTCTAAACTCTTCTCCATGGCTGGACCCCCAAATAATATTCCTTTACGTGCTAAGGGGTATCTAGAGAGTGGGATAGGTTTAATAACTACCCTAACCCTAATGCGTACCCTAACCCTAACCCCTACCCTAACCCTAACACGTACCCTAATCCTAACCCGTACCCTAAACCGAGCCCTAACCCTAACACTAACCCAAACCCTAACCCTAACCCATACCCTACGCCGTACATGAAGCCCTCTCTGAACCCGTACCGTAAGCCGTATCCTAATCCTAACCCTAAGCCTAACCCTAACCCTAGGCTACCCTTGACTGCTTCTGCCTCCAATAGATTTCCTAAGCACTAGTGTTTTAAGGAACAGCTTAAAAAGAGAATCCTAATGTGATTTCTTTATAATGGGTGTGTTCCTTATCTTATCCTAGTGTCTAAAGTCTTCTCCATTGCTGGACCCCCAAATAATATTCCTTTACGTGCTAAGGGGTATATAGAGAGTGGGATAGGTTTAATAACTACCCTAACCCTAACGCGTACCCTAACCCTAACCCCTACCCTAACCCTAACACGTACCCTAATCCTAAACAATAACCTAAACCGAGCCCTAACCCTAACACTAACCCTAACCCTAACCCTAACCCATACCCTACGCCGTACCTGAAGTCCTCCCCGAACCCGTAACCTAAGCCGTACCCTAAGCCTAACCCTAAGCCTAAACCTAACCCTAGGATACCCTTGACTGCTTCTGCCTCCAATAGATTTCCTAAGCACTAGTGTTTTAAGGAACAGCTTAAAAAGAGAATCCTAATGTGATTTCTTTATAATGTGTGTGTTCCTTATATTATCTTAGTGTCTAAACTCTTCTTCATAGGTGGACCCCCAAATAATATTCCTTTACGTGCTAAGGTGTATCTAGAGAGTGGGATAGGTTTAATAACTACCCTAACCCTAATGCGTACCCTAACCCTAACACGTACCCTAATCCTAAGCCGTACACTAAACCGAGCCCTAACATTAACACTAACCCTAACCCTAACCCTAACTCATACACTACACCGTACCCGAAGCCCTCCCCGAACCCGTACCCTAAGCCTTAACCTAAGCCTAACCCTAACCCTAGGCTACCCTTGACTGCTTCTGCCTCCAATAGATTTCCTAAGCAATAGTGTTTTAAGGAACAGCTTAAAAAGAGAATCCTAATGTGATTTCTTTATAATGGGTGTGTTCCTTATCTTATCCTAGTGTCTAAACTCTTCTCCATTGCTGGACCCCCAAATAATATTCCTTTACGTGCTAAGGGGTATATAGAGTGGGATAGGTTTAATAACTACCCTAACCCTAACGCGTACCCTAACCCTAACCCTTACCCTAACCCTAACATGTACCCTAATCCTAAACAATACGCTAAACCGAGCCCTAACCCTAACACTAACCCTAACCATAACCCTAACCCATACCCTACGCCGTACCCGAAGCCTTCCCCGAACCCGTAACCTAAGCCGTACCCTAAGCCTAACCCTAAGCCTAACCGTAACCCTAGGCTACCCTTGACTGCTTCTGACTCCAATAGATTTCCTAAGCACTAGTGTTTTAAGGAACAGCTTAAAAAGAGAATCCTAATGTGATTTCTTTATAATGGGTGTGTTCCTTATCTTATCCTAGTGTCTAAACTCTTCTCCATGGCTGGATCCCCAAATAATATTCCTTTACGTGCTAAGGGGTATCTAGAGAGTGGGATAGGTTTAATAACAACCCTAACCCTAACACGTACCCTAACCCTAACCCCTACCCTAACCCTAACACGTACCCTAAACCTAAACCGTACCCTAAACCGAGCCCTAACCCTAACACTAACCCTAACCCTAACCCATACCCTACGCCGTACACGAAGCCCTCCCCGAACCCGAACCCTAAGCCGTACCCTTAGCCTAACCCTAAGCCTAACCCTAACACTAGGCTACCCTTGACTGCTTCTGCCTCCAATAGATTTCCTAAGCACTAGTGTTTTAAGGAACAGCTTAAAAAGAGAATCCTAATGTGATTTCTCTATAAAGGGTGTGTTCCTTATCTTAGCCTAGTGTCTAAACTCTTCTCCATGGCTGTACCCACCAATAATATTCCTTTACGTGCTAAGGGGTATCTAGAGAGTGGGATAGGTTTAATAACTACCCTAACCCTAATGCGTACCCTAACCCTAACCCCTACCCTAACCCTAACACGTACCCTAATCCTAACCAGTACCCTAAACGGAGCCCTAACCCTAACACCAACCCAAACCCTAACCCTAACCCATACCCTACGCCCTACCCGAAGCCCTCCCCGAACCCGTAACCTAAGCCTTACCCTAAGCCTAACCCTAACCCTAGGCTACCCTTGACTGCTTCTGCCTTCAATTGATTTCCTAAGCACTAGTGTTTTAAGGAAGAGCTGAAAAAGAGAATCCTAATGTGATTTCTTTATAATGGGAGTGTTCCTTATCTTATCCTAGTGTCTAAACTCTTCTCCAGGGCTGGATCCCCAAATAATATTCCTTTACGTGCTAAGGGGTATCTAGAGAGTGGGATAGGTTTAATAACCCTAACCCTAACACGTACCCTAACCCTAACCCTAACCCTAACCCTAACATGTACCCTAATCCTAAACAATACCCTAAACCGAGCCCTAACCCTAACACTAACCCTAAGCCTAACCCTAACCCATACCCTACGCCGTACCCGAAGCCCTCCCCGAACCCGTAACCTAAGCCGTACCCTAAGCCTAACCCTAAGCCTAACCCTAACCCTAGGCTACCCTTGACTGCTTCTGCCTCCAATAGATTTCCTAAGCACTAGTGTTTTAAGGAACAGCGTAAAAAGAGAATCCTAATGTGATTTCTTTATAATGTGTGTGTTCCTTATATTATTTTAGTGTCTAAACTCTTCTTCATGGGTGGACCCCCAAATAATATTCCTTTACGTGCTAAGGGGTATCTAGAGAGTGGGATAGGTTTAATAACTACCCTAACCCTAACACGTACCCTAACCCTAACCCCTACCCTTATCCTAACACGTACCCTAAAACTAAACCGTACCCTAAACCGAGCCCTAACCCTAACACTAACCCTAACCCTAACCCATACCCTACGCCGTATCCGAAGACCTCCCCGAACCCGTACCCTAAGCCGTACCCTTAGCCTAACCCTAAGCCTAACCCTAACACTAGGCTACCCTTGACTCCTTCTGCCTCCAATAGATTTCCTAAGCACTAGTGTTTTAAGGAACAGCTTAAAAAGAGAATCCTAATGTGATTTCTCTATAAAGGGTGTGTTCCTTATCTTAGCCTAGTGTCTAAACTCTTCTCCATGGCTGGACCCCCAAATAATATTCCTTTACGTGCTAAGGGGTATCTAGAGAGTGGGATAGGTTTAATAACTACCCTAACCCTAATGCGTACCCTAACCCTAACCCCTACCCTAACCCTAACACGTACCCTAATCCTAAGCCGTACACTAAACCGAGCCCTCACATTAACACTAACCCTAACCCTAACCCTAACTCATACACTACACCGTACCCGAAGCCCTCCCCGAACCCGTACCCTAAGCCTTACCCTAAGCCTAACCCTAAACCTAGGCTACCCTTGACTGCTTCTGCCTCCAATAGATTTCCTAAGCAATAGTGTTTTAAGGAACAGCTGAAAAAGAGAATCCTAATGTGATTTCTTTATAATGGGTGTGTTCCTTATCTTATCCTAGTGTCTAAACTCTTCTCCATGGCTGGACCCCCAAATAATATTCCTTTACGTGCTAAGGGGTATATAGAGTGGGATAGGTTTAATAACTACCCTAACCCTAACGCGTACCCTAACCCTAACCCCTACCCTAACCCTAACACGTACCCTAATCCTAACCAATACACTAAACCGAGCACTAACCCTAACACTAACCCTAACCCTAACCCTAACCCATACCCTACGCCGTACCCGAAGCCCTCCCCGAACCCGTACCCTAAGCCGTACCCTTAGCCTAACCCTAAGCCTAAACCTAACACTAGGCTACCCTTGACTGCTTCTGCCTCCAATAGATTTCCTAAGCACTAGTGTTTTAAACAACAGCTTAAAAAGAGAATCCTAATGTGATTTCTCTATAAAGGGTGTGTTCCTTATCTTAGCCTAGTGTCTAAACTCTTCTCCATGGCTGGACCCACCAATAATATTCCTTTACGTGCTAAGGGGTATCTAGAGAGTGGGATAGGTTTAATAACTAACCTAACCCTAATGCGTACCCTAACCCTAACCCCTACCCTAACCCTAACACGTACCCTAATCCTAACCAGTACCCTAAACGGAGCCCTAACCCTAACACCAACCCAAACCCTAACCCTAACCCATACCCTACGCCGTACCAGAAGCCCTCCCCGAACCCGTAACCTAAGCCTTACCCTAAGCCTAACCCTATCCCTAGGCTACCCTTGACTGCTTCTGCCTCCAATAGATTTCCTAAGCACTAGTGTTTTAAGGAAGAGCTGAAAAAGAGAATCCTAATGTGATTTCTCTATAAAGGGTGTGTTCCTTATCTTAGCCTAGTGTCTAAACTCTTCTCCATGGCTGGACCCCCAAATAATATTCCTTTACGTGCTAAGGGGTATCTAGAGAGTGGGATAGGTTTAATAACTACCCTAACCCTAATGCGTACCCTAACCCTAACCCCTACCCTAACCCTAACACGTACCCTAATCCTAAACAATACCCTAAACCGAGCCCTAACCCTAACACTAACCCTAACACTAACCCTAACCCATACCCTATGCCGTACCCGAAGCCCTCCCCGAACCCGTACCCTAAGCCGTACCCTTAGCCTAACCCTAAGCCTAACCCTAACACTAGGCTACCCTTGACTCCTTCTGCCTCCAATAGATTTCCTAAGCACTAGTGTTTTAAGGAACAGCTTAAAAAGAGAATCCTAATGTGATTTCTCTATAAAGGGTGTGTTCCTTATCTTAGCCTAGTGTCTAAACTCTTCTCCATGGCTGGACCCCCAAATAATATTCCTTTACGTGCTAAGGGGTATCTAGAGAGTGGGATAGGTTTAATAACTACCCTAACCCTAATGCGTACCCTAACCCTAACCCCTACCCTAACCCTAACACGTACCCTAATCCTAACCCGTACCCTAAACCGAGCCCTAACCCTAACACTAACCCAAACCCTAACCCTAACCCATACCCTACGCCGTACATGAAGCCCTCTCTGAACCCGTACCGTAAGCCGTATCCTAATCCTAACCCTAAGCCTAACCCTAACCCTAGGCTACCCTTGACTGCTTCTGCCTCCAATAGATTTCCTAAGCACTAGTGTTTTAAGGAACAGCTTAAAAAGAGAATCCTAATGTGATTTCTTTATAATGGGTGTGTTCCTTATCTTATCCTAGTGTCTAAAGTCTTCTCCATTGCTGGACCCCCAAATAATATTCCTTTACGTGCTAAAGGGTATATAGAGAGTGGGATAGGTTTAATAACTACCCTAACCCTAACGCGTACCCTAACCCTAACCCCTACCCTAACCCTAACACGTACCCTAATCCTAAACAATAACCTAAACCGAGCCCTAACCCTAACACTAACCCTAACCCTAACCCTAACCCATACCCTACGCCGTACCTGAAGTCCTCCCCGAACCCGTAACCTAAGCCGTACCCTAAGCCTAACCCTAAGCCTAAACCTAACCCTAGGATACCCTTGACTGCTTCTGCCTCCAATAGATTTCCTAAGCACTAGTGTTTTAAGGAACAGCTTAAAAAGAGAATCCTAATGTGATTTCTTTATAATGTGTGTGTTCCTTATATTATCTTAGTGTCTAAACTCTTCTTCATAGGTGGACCCCCAAATAATATTCCTTTACGTGCTAAGGTGTATCTAGAGAGTGGGATAGGTTTAATAACTACCCTAACCCTAATGCGTACCCTAACCCTAACACGTACCCTAATCCTAAGCCGTACACTAAACCGAGCCCTAACATTAACACTAACCCTAACCCTAACCCTAACTCATACACTACACCGTACCCGAAGCCCTCCCCGAACCCGTACCCTAAGCCTTAACCTAAGCCTAACCCTAACCATAGGCTACCCTTGACTGCTTCTGCCTCCAATAGATTTCCTAAGCAATAGTGTTTTAAGGAACAGCTTAAAAAGAGAATCCTAATGTGATTTCTTTATAATGGGTGTGTTCCTTATCTTATCCTAGTGTCTAAACTCTTCTCCATTGCTGGACCCCCAAATAATATTCCTTTACGTGCTAAGGGGTATATAGAGTGGGATAGGTTTAATAACTACCCTAACCCTAACGCGTACCCTAACCCTAACCCTTACCCTAACCCTAACATGTACCCTAATCCTAAACAATACGCTAAACCGAGCCCTAACCCTAACACTAACCCTAACCATAACCCTAACCCATACCCTACGCCGTACCCGAAGCCTTCCCCGAACCCGTAACCTAAGCCGTACCCTAAGCCTAACCCTAAGCCTAACCGTAACCCTAGGCTACCCTTGACTGCTTCTGACTCCAATAGATTTCCTAAGCACTAGTGTTTTAAGGAACAGCTTAAAAAGAGAATCCTAATGTGATTTCTTTATAATGGGTGTGTTCCTTATCTTATCCTAGTGTCTAAACTCTTCTCCATGGCTGGATCCCCAAATAATATTCCTTTACGTGCTAAGGGGTATCTAGAGAGTGGGATAGGTTTAATAACAACCCTAACCCTAACACGTACCCTAACCCTAACCCCTACCCTAACCCTAACACGTACCCTAAACCTAAACCGTACCCTAAACCGAGCCCTAACCCTAACACTAACCCTAACCCTAACCCATACCCTACGCCGTACACGAAGCCCTCCCCGAACCCGAACCCTAAGCCGTACCCTTAGCCTAACCCTAAGCCTAACCCTAACACTAGGCTACCCTTGACTGCTTCTGCCTCCAATAGATTTCCTAAGCACTAGTGTTTTAAGGAACAGCTTAAAAAGAGAATCCTAATGTGATTTCTCTATAAAGGGTGTGTTCCTTATCTTAGCCTAGTGTCTAAACTCTTCTCCATGGCTGTACCCACCAATAATATTCCTTTACGTGCTAAGGGGTATCTAGAGAGTGGGATAGGTTTAATAACTACCCTAACCCTAATGCGTACCCTAACCCTAACCCCTACCCTAACCCTAACACGTACCCTAATCCTAACCAGTACCCTAAACGGAGCCCTAACCCTAACACCAACCCAAACCCTAACCCTAACCCATACCCTACGCCCTACCCGAAGCCCTCCCCGAACCCGTAACCTAAGCCTTACCCTAAGCCTAACCCTAACCCTAGGCTACCCTTGACTGCTTCTGCCTTCAATAGATTTCCTAAGCACTAGTGTTTTAAGGAAGAGCTGAAAAAGAGAATCCTAATGTGATTTCTTTATAATGGGAGTGTTCCTTATCTTATCCTAGTGTCTAAACTCTTCTCCAGGGCTGGATCCCCAAATAATATTCCTTTACGTGCTAAGGGGTATCTAGAGAGTGGGATAGGTTTAATAACCCTAACCCTAACACGTACCCTAACCCTAACCCTAACCCTAACCCTAACATGTACCCTAATCCTAAACAATACCCTAAACCGAGCCCTAACCCTAACACTAACCCTAAGCCTAACCCTAACCCATACCCTACGCCGTACCCGAAGCCCTCCCCGAACCCGTAACCTAAGCCGTACCCTAAGCCTAACCCTAAGCCTAACCCTAACCCTAGGCTACCCTTGACTGCTTCTGCCTCCAATAGATTTCCTAAGGACTAGTGTTTTAAGGAACAGCGTAAAAAGAGAATCCTAATGTGATTTCTTTATAATGTGTGTGTTCCTTATATTATTTTAGTGTCTAAACTCTTCTTCATGGGTGGACCCCCAAATAATATTCCTTTACGTGCTAAGGGGTATCTAGAGAGTGGGATAGGTTTAATAACTACCCTAACCCTAACACGTACCCTAACCCTAACCCCTACCCTTATCCTAACACGTACCCTAAAACTAAACCGTACCCTAAACCGAGCCCTAACCCTAACACTAACCCTAACCCTAACCCATACCCTACGCCGTATCCGAAGACCTCCCCGAACCCGTACCCTAAGCCGTACCCTTAGCCTAACCCTAAGCCTAACCCTAACACTAGGCTACCCTTGACTCCTTCTGCCTCCAATAGATTTCCTAAGCACTAGTGTTTTAAGGAACAGCTTAAAAAGAGAATCCTAATGTGATTTCTCTATAAAGGGTGTGTTCCTTATCTTAGCCTAGTGTCTAAACTCTTCTCCATGGCTGGACCCCCAAATAATATTCCTTTACGTGCTAAGGGGTATCTAGAGAGTGGGATAGGTTTAATAACTACCCTAACCCTAATGCGTACCCTAACCCTAACCCCTACCCTAACCCTAACACGTACCCTAATCCTAAGCCGTACACTAAACCGAGCCCTCACATTAACACTAACCCTAACCCTAACCCTAACTCATACACTACACCGTACCCGAAGCCCTCCCCGAACCCGTACCCTAAGCCTTACCCTAAGCCTAACCCTAAACCTAGGCTACCCTTGACTGCTTCTGCCTCCAATAGATTTCCTAAGCAATAGTGTTTTAAGGAACAGCTGAAAAAGAGAATCCTAATGTGATTTCTTTATAATGGGTGTGTTCCTTATCTTATCCTAGTGTCTAAACTCTTCTCCATGGCTGGACCCCCAAATAATATTCCTTTACGTGCTAAGGGGTATATAGAGTGGGATAGGTTTAATAACTACCCTAACCCTAACGCGTACCCTAACCCTAACCCCTACCCTAACCCTAACACGTACCCTAATCCTAACCAATACACTAAACCGAGCACTAACCCTAACACTAACCCTAACCCTAACCCTAACCCATACCCTACGCCGTACCCGAAGCCCTCCCCGAACCCGTACCCTAAGCCGTACCCTTAGCCTAACCCTAAGCCTAAACCTAACACTAGGCTACCCTTGACTGCTTCTGCCTCCAATAGATTTCCTAAGCACTAGTGTTTTAAAGAACAGCTTAAAAAGAGAATCCTAATGTGATTTCTCTATAAAGGGTGTGTTCCTTATCTTAGCCTAGTGTCTAAACTCTTCTCCATGGCTGGACCCACCAATAATATTCCTTTACGTGCTAAGGGGTATCTAGAGAGTGGGATAGGTTTAATAACTAACCTAACCCTAATGCGTACCCTAACCCTAACCCCTACCCTAACCCTAACACGTACCCTAATCCTAACCAGTACCCTAAACGGAGCCCTAACCCTAACACCAACCCAAACCCTAACCCTAACCCATACCCTACGCCGTACCAGAAGCCCTCCCCGAACCCGTAACCTAAGCCTTACCCTAAGCCTAACCCTATCCCTAGGCTACCCTTGACTGCTTCTGCCTCCAATAGATTTCCTAAGCACTAGTGTTTTAAGGAAGAGCTGAAAAAGAGAATCCTAATGTGATTTCTTTATAATGGGTGTGTTCCTTATCTTAGCCTAGTGTCTAAACTCTTCTCCATGGCTGGATCCCCAAATAATATTCCTTTACGTGCTAAGGGGTATCTAGAGAGTGGGATAGGTTTAATAACCCTAACCCTAACACGTACCCTAACCCTAACCCTAACCCTAACCCTAACACGTACCCTAATCGTAACCAGTACCCTAAACGGAGCCCTAACCCTAACACCAACCCAAACCCTAACCCTAACCCATACCCTACGCCGTACCCGAAGCCCTCCCCGAACCCGTAACCTAAGCCGTACCCTAAGCCTAACCCTAAGCCTAACCCTAACCCTAGGCTACCCTTGACTGCTTCTGCCTCCAATAGATTTCCTAAGCACTAGTGTTTTAAGGAACAGCGTAAAAAGAGAATCCTAATGTGATTTCTTTATAATGTGTGTGTTCCTTATATTATCTTAGTGTCTAAACTCTTCTTCATGGGTGGACCCCCAAATAATATTCCTTTACGTGCTAAGGGGTATCTAGATAGTGGGATAGGTTTAATAACTACCCTAACCCTAACACGTACCCTAACCCTAACCCCTACCCTAACCCTAACACGTACCCTAAACCGAGCCCTAACCCTAACACTAACCCTAACCCTAACCCTAACCCATACCCTACGCCTTACCCGAACCCCTCCCCGAGCCCGTACCCTAAGCCGTACCCTAAGCCTAACCCTAACCCTAACCCTAACCCTAGGCTACGCTTGACTGATTCTGCCTCCAAAGATTTCCTAAGCACTAGTGGTTTAAGGAAGAGCTTAAAAAGAGAATCCTAATGTGATTTCTTTATAATGTGTGTGTTCCTTATATTATCTTAGTGTCTAAACTCTTCTCCATGGCTGGACCCCCAAATAATATTCCTTTACGTGCTAAGGGGTATCTAGAGAGTGGGATAGGTTTAATAACTACCCTAACCCTAACGCGTACCCTAACCCTAACCCCTAACCTAACCCTAACACGTACCCTAATCCTAACCCGTACCCTAAACCGAGCCCTAACCCTAACACTAACCCTAACCCTAACCCTAACCCATACCCTACGCCGTACGCGAAGCCCTCTCCGAACCCGTACCCTAAGCCGTACCCTAAGCCTAACCCTAAGCCTAACCCTAACCCTAGGCTACCCTTGACTGCTTCAGCCTCAAATAGATTTCCTAAGCACTAGTGTTTTAAGGAACAGCTTTAAAAGATAATCCTAATGTGATTTCTTTATAATGGGTGTGTTCCTTATCTTATCCTAGTGTCTAAACTCTTCTCCATGGCTGGACCTCCAAATAATATTCCTTTACGTGCTAAGGGGTATCTAGAGAGTGGGATAGGTTTAATAACTACCCTAACCCTAACGCGTACCCTAACCCTAACCCCTACCCTAACCCTAACACGTACCCTAATCCTAAACAATACCCTAAACCGAGCCCTAACCCTAACACTAACCCTAACACTAACCCTAACCCATACCCTACGCCGTACCCGAAGCCCTCCCCGAACCCGTACCCTAAGCCGTACCCTAAGCCTAACCCTAAGCCTAACCCTAACCCTAGGCTACCCTTGACTGCTTCTGCCTCCAATAGATTTCCTAAGCACTAGTGTTTTAAGGAACAGCTTAAAAAGAGAATCCTAATGTGATTTCTTTATAATGGGTGTGTTCCGTATCTTATCCTAGTGTCTAAACTCTTCTCCATGGTTGGACCCCCAAATAATATTCCTTTACGTGCTAAGGGGTATTTAGAGAGTGGGATAGGTTTAATAACTACCCTAACCCTAACGCGTACCCTAACCCTAACCCCTACCCTAACCCTAACACGTACCCTAATCCTAACCCGTACCCTAAATGGAGCCCTAACCCTAACACTAACCCAAACCCTAACCCTAACCCATACCCTACGCCGTACCTGAAGCCCTCTCTGAACCCGTACCGTAAGCCGTATCCTAATCCTAACCCTAAGCCTAACCCTAACCCTAGGCTACCCTTGACTGCTTCTGCCTCCAATAGATTTCCTAAGCACTAGTGTTTTAAGGAACAGCTTAAAAAGAGAATCCTAATGTGATTTCTTTATAATGGGTGTGTTCCTTATCTTATCCTAGTGTCTAAAGTCTTCTCCATTGCTGGACTCCCAAATAATATTCCTTTACGTGCTAAAGGGTATATAGAGAGTGGGATAGCTTTAATAACTACCCTAACCCTAACGCGTACCCTAACCCTAACCCCTACCCTAACCCTAACACGTACCCTAATCCTAAACAATACCCTAAACCGCGCCCTAACCCTAACACTAACCCTAACCCTAACCCTAACCCATACCCTACGCCGTACCCGAAGTCCTCACCGAACCCGTAACCTAAGCCGTACCTTAAGCCTAACCCTAAGCCTAAACCTAACACTAGGCTACCCTTGACTGCTTCTGCCTCCAATAGATTTCCTAAGCACTAGTGTTTTAAGGAACAGCTTAAAAAGAGAATCCTAATGTGATTTCTTTATAATGTGTGTGTTCCTTATATTATCTTAGTGTCTAAACTCTTCTTCATGGGTGGACCCCCAAATAATATTCCTTTACGTGCTAAGGTGTATCTAGAGAGTGGGATAGGTTTAATAAGAACCCTAACCCTAACCCCTACCCTAACCCTAACACGTACCCTAATCATAACCCGTATCCTAAACGGATCCCTAACCCTAACACGAACCGAAACCCTAACCCTAACCCATACCCTACGCCGTACCTGAAGCCCTCTCCGAACCCGTACCGTAAGCCGTATCCTAATCCTAACCCTAAGCCTAACCCTAACCCTAGGCTACCCTTGACTGCTTCTGCCTCCAATAGATTTCCTAAGCACTAGTGTTTTAAGGAACAGCTTAAAAAGAGAATCCTAATGTGATTTCTTTATAATGGGTGTGTTCCTTATCTTATCCTAGTGTCTAAACTCTTCTCCATTGCTGGACCCCCAAATAATATTCCTTTACGTGCTAAGGGGTATATAGAGTGGGATAGGTTTAATAACTACCCTAACCCTAACGCGTACCCTAACCCTAACCCTTACCCTAACCCTAACATGTACCCTAATCCTAAACAATACCCTAAACCGAGCCCTAACCCTAACACTAACCCTAAGCCTAACCCTAACCCATACCCTACGCCGTAGCCGAAGCCCTCCCCGAACCCGTAACCTAAGCCGTACCCTAAGCCTAACCCTAAGCCTAACCCTAACCCTAGGCTACCCTTGACTGCTTCTGCCTCCAATAGATTTCCAAACACTAGTGTTTTAAGGAACAGCGTAAAAAGAGAATCCTAATGTGATTTCTTTATAATGTGTGTGTTCCTTATATTATCTTAGTGTCTAAACTCTTCTTCATGGGTGGACCCGCAAATAATATTCCTTTACGTGCTAAGGGGTATCTAGAGAGTGGGATAGGTTTAATAACTACCCTAACCGTAACACGTACCCTAACCCTAACCCCTACCCTAACCCTAACACGTACCCTAAAACTAAACCGTACCCTAAACCGAGCCCTAACCCTAACACTAACCCTAACCCTAACCCATACCCTACGCCGTACCCGAAGACCTCCCCGAACCCGTACCCTAAGCCGTACCCTTAGCCTAACCCTAAGCCTAACCCTAACACTAGGCTACCCTTGACTCCTTCTGCCTCCAATAGATTTCCTAAGCACTAGTGTTTTAAGGAACAGCTTAAAAAGAGAATCCTAATGTGATTTCTCTATAAAGGGTGTGTTCCTTATCTTAGCCTAGTGTCTAAACTCTTTTCCATGGCTGGACCCCCAAATAATATTCCTTTACGTGCTAAGGGGTATCTAGAGAGTGGGATAGGATTAATAACTACCCTAACCCTAATGCGTACCCTAACCCTAACCCCTACCCTAACCCTAACACGTACCCTAATCCTAAGCCGTTCACTAAACCGAGCCCTAACATTAACACTAACCCTAACCCTAACCCTAACTCATACACTACACCGTACCCGAAGCCCTCCCCGAACCCGTACCCTAAGCCTTACCCTAAGCCTAACCCTAACCCTAGGCTACCCTTGACTGCTTCTGCCTCCAATAGATTTCCTAAGCACTAGTGTTTTAAGGAACAGCTTAAAAAGAGAATCCTAATGTGATTTCTTTATAATGTGTGTGTTCCTTATATTATCTTAGTGTCTAAACTCTTCTTCATGGGTGGACCACCAAATAATATTCCTTTACGTGCTAAGGTGTATCTAGAGAGTGGGATAGGTTTAAGAAGAACCCTAACCCTAACCCCTACCCTAACCCTAACACGTACCCTAATCATAACCCGTACCCTAAACGGAGCCCTAACCCTAACACTAACCCAAACCCTAACCCTAACCCATACCCTACGCCTTACCTGAAGCCCTCTCCGAACCCGTACTGTAAGCCGTATCCTAATCCTAACCCTAAGCCTAACCCTAACCCTAGGCTACCCTTGACTGCTTCTGCCTCCAATAGATTTCCTAAGCACTAGTGTTTTAAGGAACAGCTTCAAAAGAGAATCCTATTGTGATTTCTTTATCATGGGTGTGTTCCTTATCTTATCCTAGTGTCTAAACTCTTCTCCATGGCTGGACCCCCAAATAATATTCATTACGTGCTAAGGGGTATCTAGAGAGTGGGATAGGTTTAATAACTACCCTAACACTAACGCGTACCCTAACCCTAACCCTTACCCTAACCCTAACATGTACCCTAATCCTAAACAATACCCTAAACCGAGCCCTAACCCTAACACTAACCCTAAGCCTAACCCTAACCCATACCCTACGCCGTACCCGAAGCCCTCCCCGAACCCGTAACCTAAGCCGTACCCTAAGCCTAACCCTAAGCCTAACCCTAACCCTAGGCTACCCTTGACTGCTTCTGCCTCCAATAGATTTCCTAAGCACTAGTGTTTTAAGGAACAGCGTAAAAAGAGAATCCTAATGTGATTTCTTTATAATGTGTGTGTTCCTTATATTATCTTAGTGTCTAAACTCTTCTCCATGGCTGGACCCCCAAATAATATTCCTTTACGTGCTAAGGGGTATCTAGAGAGTGGGATAGGTTTAATAACTACCCTAACCCTAATGCGTACCCTAACCCTAACCCCTACCCTAACCCTAACACGTACCCTAATCCTAAACAATACCCTAAACCGAGCCCTAACCCTAACACTAACCCTAACACTAACCCTAACCCATACCCTATGCCGTACCCGAAGCCCTCCCCGAACCCGTACTCTAAGCCGTACCCTTAGCCTAACCCTAAGCCTAACCCTAACACTAGGCTACCCTTGACTCCTTCTGCCTCCAATAGATTTCCTAAGCACTAGTGTTTTAAGGAACAGCTTAAAAAGAGAATCCTAATGTGATTTCTCTATAAAGGGTGTGTTCCTTATCTTAGCCTAGTGTCTAAACTCTTCTCCATGGCTGGACCCCCAAATAATATTCCTTTACGTGCTAAGGGGTATCTAGAGAGTGGGATAGGTTTAATAACTACCCTAACCCTAATGCGTACCCTAACCCTAACCCCTACCCTAACCCTAACACGTACCCTAATCCTAACCCGTACCCTAAACCGAGCCCTAACCCTAACACTAACCCAAACCCTAACCCTAACCCATACCCTACGCCGTACATGAAGCCCTCTCTGAACCCGTACCGTAAGCCGTATCCTAATCCTAACCCTAAGCCTAACCCTAACCCTAGGCTACCCTTGACTGCTTCTGCCTCCAATAGATTTCCTAAGCACTAGTGTTTTAAGGAACAGCTTAAAAAGAGAATCCTAATGTGATTTCTTTATAATGGGTGTGTTCCTTATCTTATCCTAGTGTCTAAAGTCTTCTCCATTGCTGGACCCCCAAATAATATTCCTTTACGTGCTAAGGGGTATATAGAGAGTGGGATAGGTTTAATAACTACCCTAACCCTAACGCGTACCCTAACCCTAACCCCTACCCTAACCCTAACACGTACCCTAATCCTAAACAATAACCTAAACCGAGCCCTAACCCTAACACTAACCCTAACCCTAACCCTAACCCATACCCTACGCCGTACCTGAAGTCCTCCCCGAACCCGTAACCTAAGCCGTACCCTAAGCCTAACCCTAAGCCTAAACCTAACCCTAGGATACCCTTGACTGCTTCTGCCTCCAATAGATTTCCTAAGCACTAGTGTTTTAAGGAACAGCTTAAAAAGAGAATCCTAATGTGATTTCTTTATAATGTGTGTGTTCCTTATATTATCTTAGTGTCTAAACTCTTCTTCATAGCTGGACCCCCAAATAATATTCCTTTACGTGCTAAGGTGTATCTAGAGAGTGGGATAGGTTTAATAACTACCCTAACCCTAATGCGTACCCTAACCCTAACACGTACCCTAATCCTAAGCCGTACACTAAACCGAGCCCTAACATTAACACTAACCCTAACCCTAACCCTAACTCATACACTACACCGTACCCGAAGCCCTCCCCGAACCCGTACCCTAAGCCTTAACCTAAGCCTAACCCTAACCCTAGGCTACCCTTGACTGCTTCTGCCTCCAATAGATTTCCTAAGCAATAGTGTTTTAAGGAACAGCTTAAAAAGAGAATCCTAATGTGATTTCTTTATAATGGGTGTGTTCCTTATCTTATCCTAGTGTCTAAACTCTTCTCCATTGCTGGACCCCCAAATAATATTCCTTTACGTGCTAAGGGGTATATAGAGTGGGATAGGTTTAATAACTACCCTAACCCTAACGCGTACCCTAACCCTAACCCTTACCCTAACCCTAACATGTACCCTAATCCTAAACAATACGCTAAACCGAGCCCTAACCCTAACACTAACCCTAACCATAACCCTAACCCATACCCTACGCCGTACCCGAAGCCTTCCCCGAACCCGTAACCTAAGCCGTACCCTAAGCCTAACCCTAAGCCTAACCGTAACCCTAGGCTACCCTTGACTGCTTCTGACTCCAATAGATTTCCTAAGCACTAGTGTTTTAAGGAACAGCTTAAAAAGAGAATCCTAATGTGATTTCTTTATAATGGGTGTGTTCCTTATCTTATCCTAGTGTCTAAACTCTTCTCCATGGCTGGATCCCCAAATAATATTCCTTTACGTGCTAAGGGGTATCTAGAGAGTGGGATAGGTTTAATAACAACCCTAACCCTAACACGTACCCTAACCCTAACCCCTACCCTAACCCTAACACGTACCCTAAACCTAAACCGTACCCTAAACCGAGCCCTAACCCTAACACTAACCCTAACCCTAACCCATACCCTACGCCGTACACGAAGCCCTCCCCGAACCCGAACCCTAAGCCGTACCCTTAGCCTAACCCTAAGCCTAACCCTAACACTAGGCTACCCTTGACTGCTTCTGCCTCCAATAGATTTCCTAAGCACTAGTGTTTTAAGGAACAGCTTAAAAAGAGAATCCTAATGTGATTTCTCTATAAAGGGTGTGTTCCTTATCTTAGCCTAGTGTCTAAACTCTTCTCCATGGCTGTACCCACCAATAATATTCCTTTACGTGCTAAGGGGTATCTAGAGAGTGGGATAGGTTTAATAACTACCCTAACCCTAATGCGTACCCTAACCCTAACCCCTACCCTAACCCTAACACGTACCCTAATCCTAACCAGTACCCTAAACGGAGCCCTAACCCTAACACCAACCCAAACCCTAACCCTAACCCATACCCTACGCCCTACCCGAAGCCCTCCCCGAACCCGTAACCTAAGCCTTACCCTAAGCCTAACCCTAACCCTAGGCTACCCTTGACTGCTTCTGCCTTCAATAGATTTCCTAAGCACTAGTGTTTTAAGGAAGAGCTGAAAAAGAGAATCCTAATGTGATTTCTTTATAATGGGAGTGTTCCTTATCTTATCCTAGTGTCTAAACTCTTCTCCAGGGCTGGATCCCCAAATAATATTCCTTTACGTGCTAAGGGGTATCTAGAGAGTGGGATAGGTTTAATAACCCTAACCCTAACACGTACCCTAACCCTAACCCTAACCCTAACCCTAACATGTACCCTAATCCTAAACAATACCCTAAACCGAGCCCTAACCCTAACACTAACCCTAAGCCTAACCCTAACCCATACCCTACGCCGTACCCGAAGCCCTCCCCGAACCCGTAACCTAAGCCGTACCCTAAGCCTAACCCTAAGCCTAACCCTAACCCTAGGCTACCCTTGACTGCTTCTGCCTCCAATAGTTTTCCTAAGCACTAGTGTTTTAAGGAACAGCGTAAAAAGAGAATCCTAATGTGATTTCTTTATAATGTGTGTGTTCCTTATATTATTTTAGTGTCTAAACTCTTCTTCATGGGTGGACCCCCAAATAATATTCCTTTACGTGCTAAGGGGTATCTAGAGAGTGGGATAGGTTTAATAACTACCCTAACCCTAACACGTACCCTAACCCTAACCCCTACCCTTATCCTAACACGTACCCTAAAACTAAACCGTACCCTAAACCGAGCCCTAACCCTAACACTAACCCTAACCCTAACCCATACCCTACGCCGTATCCGAAGACCTCCCCGAACCCGTACCCTAAGCCGTACCCTTAGCCTAACCCTAAGCCTAACCCTAACACTAGGCTACCCTTGACTCCTTCTGCCTCCAATAGATTTCCTAAGCACTAGTGTTTTAAGGAACAGCTTAAAAAGAGAATCCTAATGTGATTTCTCTATAAAGGGTGTGTTCCTTATCTTAGCCTAGTGTCTAAACTCTTCTCCATGGCTGGACCCCCAAATAATATTCCTTTACGTGCTAAGGGGTATCTAGAGAGTGGGATAGGTTTAATAACTACCCTAACCCTAATGCGTACCCTAACCCTAACCCCTACCCTAACCCTAACACGTACCCTAATCCTAAGCCGTACACTAAACCGAGCCCTCACATTAACACTAACCCTAACCCTAACCCTAACTCATACACTACACCGTACCCGAAGCCCTCCCCGAACCCGTACCCTAAGCCTTACCCTAAGCCTAACCCTAAACCTAGGCTACCCTTGACTGCTTCTGCCTCCAATAGATTTCCTAAGCAATAGTGTTTTAAGGAACAGCTGAAAAAGAGAATCCTAATGTGATTTCTTTATAATGGGTGTGTTCCTTATCTTATCCTAGTGTCTAAACTCTTCTCCATGGCTGGACCCCCAAATAATATTCCTTTACGTGCTAAGGGGTATATAGAGTGGGATAGGTTTAATAACTACCCTAACCCTAACGCGTACCCTAACCCTAACCCCTACCCTAACCCTAACACGTACCCTAATCCTAACCAATACACTAAACCGAGCACTAACCCTAACACTAACCCTAACCCTAACCCTAACCCATACCCTACGCCGTACCCGAAGCCCTCCCCGAACCCGTACCCTAAGCCGTACCCTTAGCCTAACCCTAAGCCTAAACCTAACACTAGGCTACCCTTGACTGCTTCTGCCTCCAATAGATTTCCTAAGCACTAGTGTTTTAAAGAACAGCTTAAAAAGAGAATCCTAATGTGATTTCTCTATAAAGGGTGTGTTCCTTATCTTAGCCTAGTGTCTAAACTCTTCTCCATGGCTGGACCCACCAATAATATTCCTTTACGTGCTAAGGGGTATCTAGAGAGTGGGATAGGTTTAATAACTAACCTAACCCTAATGCGTACCCTAACCCTAACCCCTACCCTAACCCTAACACGTACCCTAATCCTAACCAGTACCCTAAACGGAGCCCTAACCCTAACACCAACCCAAACCCTAACCCTAACCCATACCCTACGCCGTACCAGAAGCCCTCCCCGAACCCGTAACCTAAGCCTTACCCTAAGCCTAACCCTATCCCTAGGCTACCCTTGACTGCTTCTGCCTCCAATAGATTTCCTAAGCACTAGTGTTTTAAGGAAGAGCTGAAAAAGAGAATCCTAATGTGATTTCTTTATAATGGGTGTGTTCCTTATCTTATCCTAGTGTCTAAACTCTTCTCCATGGCTGGATCCCCAAATAATATTCCTTTACGTGCTAAGGGGTATCTAGAGAGTGGGATAGGTTTAATAACCCTAACCCTAACACGTACCCTAACCCTAACCCTAACCCTAACCCTAACACGTACCCTAATCGTAACCAGTACCCTAAACGGAGCCCTAACCCTAACACCAACCCAAACCCTAACCCTAACCCATACCCTACGCCGTACCCGAAGCCCTCCCCGAACCCGTAACCTAAGCCGTACCCTAAGCCTAACCCTAAGCCTAACCCTAACCCTAGGCTACCCTTGACTGCTTCTGCCTCCAATAGATTTCCTAAGCACTAGTGTTTTAAGGAACAGCGTAAAAAGAGAATCCTAATGTGATTTCTTTATAATGTGTGTGTTCCTTATATTATCTTAGTGTCTAAACTCTTCTTCATGGGTGGACCCCCAAATAATATTCCTTTACGTGCTAAGGGGTATCTAGAGAGTGGGATAGGTTTAATAACTACCCTAACCCTAACACGTACCCTAACCCTAACCCCTACCCTAACCCTAACACGTACCCTAAACCGAGCCCTAACCCTAACACTAACCCTAACCCTAACCCTAACCCATACCCTACGCCTTACCCGAACCCCTCCCCGAGCCCGTACCCTAAGCCGTACCCTAAGCCTAACCCTAACCCTAACCCTAACCCTAGGCTACGCTTGACTGATTCTGCCTCCAAAGATTTCCTAAGCACTAGTGGTTTAAGGAAGAGCTTAAAAAGAGAATCCTAATGTGATTTCTTTATAATGTGTGTGTTCCTTATATTATCTTAGTGTCTAAACTCTTCTCCATGGCTGGACCCCCAAATAATATTCCTTTACGTGCTAAGGGGTATCTAGAGAGTGGGATAGGTTTAATAACTACCCTAACCCTAACGCGTACCCTAACCCTAACCCCTAACCTAACCCTAACACGTACCCTAATCCTAACCCGTACCCTAAACCGAGCCCTAACCCTAACACTAACCCTAACCCTAACCCTAACCCATACCCTACGCCGTACGCGAAGCCCTCTCCGAACCCGTACCCTAAGCCGTACCCTAAGCCTAACCCTAAGCCTAACCCTAACCCTAGGCTACCCTTGACTGCTTCAGCCTCAAATAGATTTCCTAAGCACTAGTGTTTTAAGGAACAGCTTTAAAAGATAATCCTAATGTGATTTCTTTATAATGGGTGTGTTCCTTATCTTATCCTAGTGTCTAAACTCTTCTCCATGGCTGGACCTCCAAATAATATTCCTTTACGTGCTAAGGGGTATCTAGAGAGTGGGATAGGTTTAATAACTACCCTAACCCTAACGCGTACCCTAACCCTAACCCCTACCCTAACCCTAACACGTACCCTAATCCTAAACAATACCCTAAACCGAGCCCTAACCCTAACACTAACCCTAACACTAACCCTAACCCATACCCTACGCCGTACCCGAAGCCCTCCCCGAACCCGTACCCTAAGCCGTACCCTAAGCCTAACCCTAAGCCTAACCCTAACCCTAGGCTACCCTTGACTGCTTCTGCCTCCAATAGATTTCCTAAGCACTAGTGTTTTAAGGAACAGCTTAAAAAGAGAATCCTAATGTGATTTCTTTATAATGGGTGTGTTCCGTATCTTATCCTAGTGTCTAAACTCTTCTCCATGGTTGGACCCCCAAATAATATTCCTTTACGTGCTAAGGGGTATTTAGAGAGTGGGATAGGTTTAATAACTACCCTAACCCTAACGCGTACCCTAACCTTAACCCCTACCCTAACCCTAACACGTACCCTAATCCTAACCCGTACCCTAAATGGAGCCCTAACCCTAACACTAACCCAAACCCTAACCCTAACCCATACCCTACGCCGTACCTGAAGCCCTCTCTGAACCCGTACCGTAAGCCGTATCCTAATCCTAACCCTAAGCCTAACCCTAACCCTAGGCTACCCTTGACTGCTTCTGCCTCCAATAGATTTCCTAAGCACTAGTGTTTTAAGGAACAGCTTAAAAAGAGAATCCTAATGTGATTTCTTTATAATGGGTGTGTTCCTTATCTTATCCTAGTGTCTAAAGTCTTCTCCATTGCTGGACTCCCAAATAATATTCCTTTACGTGCTAAAGGGTATATAGAGAGTGGGATAGCTTTAATAACTACCCTAACCCTAACGCGTACCCTAACCCTAACCCCTACCCTAACCCTAACACGTACCCTAATCCTAAACAATACCCTAAACCGCGCCCTAACCCTAACACTAACCCTAACCCTAACCCTAACCCATACCCTACGCCGTACCCGAAGTCCTCACCGAACCCGTAACCTAAGCCGTACCTTAAGCCTAACCATAAGCCTAAACCTAACACTAGGCTACCCTTGACTGCTTCTGCCTCCAATAGATTTCCTAAGCACTAGTGTTTTAAGGAACAGCTTAAAAAGAGAATCCTAATGTGATTTCTTTATAATGTGTGTGTTCCTTATATTATCTTAGTGTCTAAACTCTTCTTCATGGGTGGACCCCCAAATAATATTCCTTTACGTGCTAAGGTGTATCTAGAGAGTGGGATAGGTTTAATAAGAACCCTAACCCTAACCCCTACCCTAACCCTAACACGTACCCTAATCATAACCCGTATCCTAAACGGATCCCTAACCCTAACACGAACCGAAACCCTAACCCTAACCCATACCCTACGCCGTACCTGAAGCCCTCTCCGAACCCGTACCGTAAGCCGTATCCTAATCCTAACCCTAAGCCTAACCCTAACCCTAGGCTACCCTTGACTGCTTCTGCCTCCAATAGATTTCCTAAGCACTAGTGTTTTAAGGAACAGCTTAAAAAGAGAATCCTAATGTGATTTCTTTATAATGGGTGTGTTCCTTATCTTATCCTAGTGTCTAAACTCTTCTCCATTGCTGGACCCCCAAATAATATTCCTTTACGTGCTAAGGGGTATATAGAGTGGGATAGGTTTAATAACTACCCTAACCCTAACGCGTACCCTAACCCTAACCCTTACCCTAACCCTAACATGTACCCTAATCCTAAACAATACCCTAAACCGAGCCCTAACCCTAACACTAACCCTAAGCCTAACCCTAACCCATACCCTACGCCGTAGCCGAAGCCCTCCCCGAACCCGTAACCTAAGCCGTACCCTAAGCCTAACCCTAAGCCTAACCCTAACCCTAGGCTACCCTTGACTGCTTCTGCCTCCAATAGATTTCCAAACACTAGTGTTTTAAGGAACAGCGTAAAAAGAGAATCCTAATGTGATTTCTTTATAATGTGTGTGTTCCTTATATTATCTTAGTGTCTAAACTCTTCTTCATGGGTGGACCCCCAAATAATATTCCTTTACGTGCTAAGGGGTATCTAGAGAGTGGGATAGGTTTAATAACTACCCTAACCGTAACACGTACCCTAACCCTAACCCCTACCCTAACCCTAACACGTACCCTAAAACTAAACCGTACCCTAAACCGAGCCCTAACCCTAACACTAACCCTAACCCTAACCCATACCCTACGCCGTACCCGAAGACCTCCCCGAACCCGTACCCTAAGCCGTACCCTTAGCCTAACCCTAAGCCTAACCCTAACACTAGGCTACCCTTGACTCCTTCTGCCTCCAATAGATTTCCTAAGCACTAGTGTTTTAAGGAACAGCTTAAAAAGAGAATCCTAATGTGATTTCTCTATAAAGGGTGTGTTCCTTATCTTAGCCTAGTGTCTAAACTCTTTTCCATGGCTGGACCCCCAAATAATATTCCTTTACGTGCTAAGGGGTATCTAGAGAGTGGGATAGGATTAATAACTACCCTAACCCTAATGCGTACCCTAACCCTAACCCCTACCCTAACCCTAACACGTACCCTAATCCTAAGCCGTTCACTAAACCGAGCCCTAACATTAACACTAACCCTAACCCTAACCCTAACTCATACACTACACCGTACCCGAAGCCCTCCCCGAACCCGTACCCTAAGCCTTACCCTAAGCCTAACCCTAACCCTAGGCTACCCTTGACTGCTTCTGCCTCCAATAGATTTCCTAAGCACTAGTGTTTTAAGGAACAGCTTAAAAAGAGAATCCTAATGTGATTTCTTTATAATGTGTGTGTTCCTTATATTATCTTAGTGTCTAAACTCTTCTTCATGGGTGGACCACCAAATAATATTCCTTTACGTGCTAAGGTGTATCTAGAGAGTGGGATAGGTTTAAGAAGAACCCTAACCCTAACCCCTACCCTAACCCTAACACGTACCCTAATCATAACCCGTACCCTAAACGGAGCCCTAACCCTAACACTAACCCAAACCCTAACCCTAACCCATACCCTACGCCTTACCTGAAGCCCTCTCCGAACCCGTACTGTAAGCCGTATCCTAATCCTAACCCTAAGCCTAACCCTAACCCTAGGCTACCCTTGACTGCTTCTGCCTCCAATAGATTTCCTAAGCACTAGTGTTTTAAGGAACAGCTTCAAAAGAGAATCCTATTGTGATTTCTTTATCATGGGTGTGTTCCTTATCTTATCCTAGTGTCTAAACTCTTCTCCATGGCTGGACCCCCAAATAATATTCATTACGTGCTAAGGGGTATCTAGAGAGTGGGATAGGTTTAATAACTACCCTAACACTAACGCGTACCCTAACCCTAACCCTTACCCTAACCCTAACATGTACCCTAATCCTAAACAATACCCTAAACCGAGCCCTAACCCTAACACTAACCCTAAGCCTAACCCTAACCCATACCCTACGCCGTACCCGAAGCCCTCCCCGAACCCGTAACCTAAGCCGTACCCTAAGCCTAACCCTAAGCCTAACCCTAACCCTAGGCTACCCTTGACTGCTTCTGCCTCCAATAGATTTCCTAAGCACTAGTGTTTTAAGGAACAGCGTAAAAAGAGAATCCTAATGTGATTTCTTTATAATGTGTGTGTTCCTTATATTATCTTAGTGTCTAAACTCTTCTTCATGGGTGGACCCCCAAATAATATTCCTTTACGTGCTAAGGGGTATCTAGAGAGTGGGATAGGTTTAATAACTACCCTAACCCTAACACGTACCCTAACCCTAACCCCTACCCTAACCCTAACACGTACCCTAATCCTAACCCGTACCCTAAACCGAGCCCTAACCCTAACACTAACCCTAACCCTAACCCTAACCCATACCCTACGCCTTACCCGAACCCCTCCCCGAGCCCGTACCCTACGCCGTACCCTAAGCCTAACCCTAACCCTAAACCTAACCCTAGGCTACCCTTGACTGCTTCTGCCTCCAATAGATTTCCTAAGCACTAGTGGTTTAAGGAAGAGCTTAAAAAGAGAATCCTAATGTGATTTCTTTATAATGTGTGTGTTCCTTATATTATCTTAGTGTCTAAATTCTTCTCCATGGCTGGACCCCCAAATAATATTCCTTTACGTGCTAAGGGGTATCTAGAGAGTGGGATAGGTTTAATAACTAACCTAACCCTAACGCGTACCCTAACCCTAACCCCTACCCTAACCCTAACACGTACCCTAATCCTAACCCGTACCCTAAACCGAGCCCTAACCCTAACACTAACCCTAACCCTAACCCTAACCCATACCCTACGCCGTACGCGAAGCCCTCTCCGAACCCGTACCCTAAGCCGTACCCTAAGCCTAACCCTAAGCCTAACCCTAACCCTAGGCTACCCTTGACTGCTTCAGCCTCAAATAGATTTCCTAAGCACTAGTGTTTTAAGGAACAGCTTTAAAAGAGAATCCTAATGTGATTTCTTTATAATGGGTGTGTTCCTTATCTTATCCTAGTGTCTAAACTCTTCTCCATTGCTGGACCCCCAAATAATATTCCTTTACGTGCTAAAGGGTATATAGAGTGGGATAGGTTTAATAACTACCCTAACCCTAACGCGTACCCTAACCCTAACCCTTACCCTAACCCTAACATGTACCCTAATCCTAAACAATACCCTAAACCGAGCCCTAACCCTAACACTAACCCTAAGCCTAACCCTAACCCATACCCTACGCCGTAGCCGAAGCCCTCCCCGAACCCGTAACCTAAGCCGTACCCTAAGCCTAACCCTAAGCCTAACCCTAAACCTAG
This sequence comes from Balaenoptera physalus, assembly GCF_965194825.1. Lineage (NCBI taxonomy): Eukaryota > Metazoa > Chordata > Mammalia > Artiodactyla > Balaenopteridae > Balaenoptera > Balaenoptera physalus. The sequence goes on along the minus strand of NW_028126410.1, from coordinate 721,706 downwards.
GCTACCCTTGACTGCTTCTGCCTCCAATAGATTTCCTAAGCACTAGTGTTTTAAGGAACAGCGTAAAAAGAGAATCCTAATGTGATTTCTTTATAATGTGTGTGTTCCTTATATTATCTTAGTGTCTAAACTCTTCTTCATGGGTGGACCCCCAAATAATATTCCTTTACGTGCTAAGGGGTATCTAGAGAGTGGGATAGGTTTAATAACTACCCTAACCCTAACACGTACCCTAACCCTAACCCCTACCCTAACCCTAACACGTACCCTAAAACTAAACCGTACCCTAAACCGAGCCCTAACCCTAACACTAAACCTAACCCTAACCCATACCCTACGCCGTACCCGAAGACCTCCCCGAACCCGTACCCTAAGCCGTACCCTTAGCCTAACCCTAAGCCTAACCCTAACACTAGGCTACCCTTGGCTCCTTCTGCCTCCAATAGATTTCCTAAGCACTAGTGTTTTAAGGAACAGCTTAAAAAGAGAATCCTAATGTGATTTCTCTATAAAGGGTGTGTTCCTTATCTTAGCCTAGTGTCTAAACTCTTCTCCATGGCTGGACCCCCAAATAATATTCCTTTACGTGCTAAGGGGTATCTAGAGAGTGGGATAGGATTAATAACTACCCTAACCCTAATGCGTACCCTAACCCTAACCCCTACCCTAACCCTAACACGTACCCTAATCCTAAGCCGTACACTGAACCGAGCCCTAACATTAACACTAACCCTAACCCTAACCCTAACTCATACACTACACCGTACCCGAAGCCCTCCCCGAACCCGTACCCTAAGCCTTACCCTAAGCCTAACCCTAACCCTAGGCTACCCTTGACTGCTTCTGCCTCCAATAGATTTCCTAAGCACTAGTGTTTTAAGGAAGAGCAGAAAAAGAGAATCCTAATGTGATTTCTTTATAATGTGTGTGTTCCTTATCTTATCCTAGTGTCTAAACTCTTCTCCATGGCTGGATGCCCAAATAATATTCCTTTACGTGCTAAGGGGTATCTAGAGGGTGGGATAGGTTTAATAACCCTAACCCTAACACGTACCCTAACCCTAACCCCTACCCTAACCCTAACACGTACCCTAATCCTAAACCGTACCCTAAACCGAGCCCTAACCCTAACACTAACCCTAAACCTAACCCTAACCCATACACTACACCGTACCCGAAGCCCTCCCCGAACCCGTACCCTAAGCCGTACTCTAAGTCTAACCCTAACCCTAGGCTACCCTTGACTGCTTCTGCCTCCAATAGATTTCCTAAGCACTAGTGTTTTAAGGAACAGCTTAAAAAGAGAATCCTAATGTCATTTCTTTATAATGGGTGTGTTCCTTATCTTATCCTAGTGTCTAAACTCTTCTCCATGGCTGGACCCCCAAATAATATTCCTTTACGTGCTAAGGGGTATATAGAGAGTGGGATAGGTTTAATAACTACCCTAACCCTAACGCGTACCCTAACCCTAACCCCTACCCTAACCCTAACACGTACCCTAATCCTAAACAATACCCTAAACCGAGCCCTAACCCTAACACTAACCCTAACCCTAACCCTAACCCATACCCTACGCCGTACCCGAATTCCTCCCCGAACCCGTAACCTAAGCCGTACCCTAAGCCTAACCCTAAGCCTAAACCTAACCCTAGGCTACCCTTGACTGCTTCTGCCTCCAATAGATTTCCTAAGCACTAGTGTTTTAAGGAACAGCTTAAAAAGAGAATCAATGTGATTTCTTTATAATGTGTGTGTTCCTTATATTATCTTAGTGTCTAAACTCTTCTTCATGGGTGGACCCCCAAATAATATTCCTTTACGTGCTAAGGTGTATCTAGAGAGTGGGATAGGTTTAATAAGAACCCTAACCCTAACCCCTACCCTAACCCTAACACGTACCCTAATCATAACCCGTACCCTAAACGGAGCCCTAACCCTAACACTAACCCAAACCCTAACCCTAACCCATACCCTACGCCGTACCTGAAGCCCTCTCCGAACCCGTACTGTAAGCCGTATCCTAATCCTAACCCTAAACCTAACCCTAACCCTAGGCTACCCTTGACTGCTTCTGCCTCCAATAGATTTCCTAAGCACTAGTGTTTTAAGGAACAGCTTCAAAAGAGAATCCTATTGTGATTTCTTTATCATGGGTGTGTTCCTTATCTTATCCTAGTGTCTAAACTCTTCTCCATGGCTGGACCCCCAAATAATATTCATTACGTGCTAAGGGGTATCTAGAGAGTGGGATAGGTTTAATAACTACCCTAACACTAACGCGTACCCTAACCCTAACCCTTACCCTAACCCTAACATGTACCCTAATCCTAAACAATACCCTAAACCGAGCCCTAACCCTAACACTACCCCTAAGCCTAACCCTAACCCATACCCTACGCCGTACCCGAAGCCCTCCCCGAACCCGTAACCTAAGCCGTACCCTAAGCCTAACCCTTAGCCTAACCCTAACCCTAGGCTACCCTTGACTGCTTCTGCCTCCAATAGATTTCCTAAGCACTAGTGTTTTAAGGAACAGCATAAAAAGAGAATCCTAATGTGATTTCTTTATAATGTGTGTGTTCCTTATATTATCTTAGTGTCTAAACTCTTCTTCATGGGTGGACCTCCAAATAATATTCCTTTACGTGCTAAGGGGTATATAGAGAGTGGGATAGGTTTAATAACTACCCTAACCCTAACGCGTACCCGAACCCTAACCCCTACCCTAACCCTAACACGTACCCTAATCCTAAGCAATACTCTAAACCGAGCCCTAACCCTAACACTACCCCTAAGCCTAACCCTAACCCATACCCTACGCCGTACCCGAAGCCCTCCCGAACCCGTACACTAAGCCGTACCCTAAGCCGTACCCTAAGTCTAACCCTAACCCTAGGCTACCCTTGACTGCTTCTGCCTCCAATAGATTTCCTAAGCAGTAGTGTTTTAAGGAACAGCTTAAAAAGAGAATCCTAATGTGATTTCTTTATAATGGGTGTGTTCCTTATCTTATCCTAGTGTCTAAACTCTTCTCCATGGCTGTACCCCCAAATAATATTCCTTTACGTGTTAAGGGGTATATAGAGAGTGGGATAGGTTTAATAACTACCCTAACCCTAACGCGTACCCTAACCCTAACCCCTACCCTAACCCTAACACGTACCCTAATCCTAAACAATACCCTAAACCGAGCCCTAACCCTAACACTAACCCTAACCCTAACCCTAACCCATACCCTACGCCGTACCCGAATTCCTCCCCGAACCCGTAACCTAAGCCGTACCCTAAGCCTAACCCTAAGCCTAATCCTAACCCTAGGCTACCCTTGACTGCTTCTGCCTCCAATAGATTTCCTAAGCCCTAGTGTTTTAAGGAACAGCTTAAAAAGAGAATCCTAATGTGATTTCTTTATAATGTGTGTGTTCCTTATATTATCTTAGTGTCTAAACTCTTCTTCATGGGTGGACCCCCAAATAATATTCCTTTACGTGCTAAGGTGTATCTAGAGAGTGGGATAGGTTTAATAAGAACCCTAACCCTAACCCCTACCCTAACCCTAACACGTACCCTAATCATAACCCGTACCCTAAACGGAGCCCTAACCCTAACACTAACCGAAACCCTAACCCTAACCCATACCCTACGCCGTACCTGAAGCCCTCTCCGAACCCGTACCGTAAGCCGTATCCTAATCCTAACCCTAAGCCTAACCCTAACCCTAGGCTACCCTTGACTGCTTCTGCCTCCAATAGATTTCCTAAGCACTAGTGTTTTAAGGAACAGCTTAAAAAGAGAATCCTAATGTGATTTCTTTATAATGGGTGTGTTCCTTATCTTATCCTAGTGTCTAAACTCTTCTCCATTGCTGGACCCCCAAATAATATTCCTTTACGTGCTAAAGGGTATATAGAGTGGGATAGGTTTAATAACTACCCTAACCCTAACGCGTACCCTAACCCTAACCCTTACCCTAACCCTAACATGTACCCTAATCCTAAACAATACCCTAAACCGAGCCCTAACCCTAACACTAACCCTAAGCCTAACCCTAACCCATACCCTACGCCGTAGCCGAAGCCCTCCCCGAACCCGTAACCTAAGCCGTACCCTAAGCCTAACCCTAAGCCTAACCCTAAACCTAGGCTACCCTTGACTGCTTCTGCCTCCAATAGATTTCCTAAGCACTAGTGTTTTAAGGAACAGCGTAAAAAGAGAATCCTAATGTGATTTCTTTATAATGTGTGTGTTCCTTATATTATCTTAGTGTCTAAACTCTTCTTCATGGGTGGACCCCCAAATAATATTCCTTTACGTGCTAAGGGGTATCTAGAGAGTGGGATAGGTTTAATAACTACCCTAACCCTAACACGTACCCTAACCCTAACCCCTACCCTAACCCTAACACGTACCCTAAAACTAAACCGTACCCTAAACAGAGCCCTAACCCTAACACTAAACCTAACCCTAACCCATACCCTACGCCGTACCCGAAGACCTCCCCGAACCCGTACCCTAAGCCGTACCCTTAGCCTAACCCTAAGCCTAACCCTAACACTAGGCTACCCTTGGCTCCTTCTGCCTCCAATAGATTTCCTAAGCACTAGTGTTTTAAGGAACAGCTTAAAAAGAGAATCCTAATGTGATTTCTCTATAAAGGGTGTGTTCCTTATCTTAGCCTAGTGTCTAAACTCTTCTCCATGGCTGGACCCCCAAATAATATTCCTTTACGTGCTAAGGGGTATCTAGAGAGTGGGATAGGATTAATAACTACCCTAACCCTAATGCGTACCCTAACCCTAACCCCTACCCTAACCCTAACACGTACCCTAATCCTAAGCCGTACACTGAACCGAGCCCTAACATTAACACTAACCCTAACCCTAACCCTAACTCATACACTACACCGTACCCGAAGCCCTCCCCGAACCCGTACCCTAAGCCTTACCCTAAGCCTAACCCTAACCCTAGGCTACCCTTGACTGCTTCTGCCTCCAATAGATTTCCTAAGCACTAGTGTTTTAAGGAAGAGCAGAAAAAGAGAATCCTAATGTGATTTCTTTATAATGTGTGTGTTCCTTATCTTATCCTAGTGTCTAAACTCTTCTCCATGGCTGGATGCCCAAATAATATTCCTTTACGTGCTAAGGGGTATCTAGAGGGTGGGATAGGTTTAATAACCCTAACCCTAACACGTACCCTAAACCTAACCCCTACCCTAACCCTAACACGTACCCTAATCCTAAACCGTACCCTAAACCGAGCCCTAACCCTAACCCTAACCCTAACCCATACCCTACGCCATACCCGAATTCCTCCCCGAACCCGTAACCTAAGCCGTACCCTAAGCCTAACCCTAAGCCTAAACCTAACCCTAGGCTACCCTTGACTGCTTCTGCCTCCAATAGATTTCCTAAGCACTAGTGTTTTAAGGAAGAGCTTAAAAAGAGAATCAATGTGATTTCTTTATAATGTGTGTGTTCCTTATATTATCTTAGTGTCTAAACTCTTCTTCATGGGTGGACCCCCAAATAATATTCCTTTACGTGCTAAGGTGTATCTAGAGAGTGGGATAGGTTTAATAAGAACCCTAACCCTAACCCCTACCCTAACCCTAACACGTACCCTAATCATAACCCGTACCCTAAACGGAGCCCTAACCCTAACACTAACCCAAACCCTAACCCTAACCCATACCCTACGCCGTACCTGAAGCCCTCTCCGAACCCGTACTGTAAGCCGTATCCTAATCCTAACCCTAAACCTAACCCTAACCCTAGGCTACCCTTGACTGCTTCTGCCTCCAATAGATTTCCTAAGCACTAGTGTTTTAAGGAACAGCTTCAAAAGAGAATCCTATTGTGATTTCTTTATCATGGGTGTGTTCCTTATCTTATCCTAGTGTCTAAACTCTTCTCCATGGCTGGACCCCCAAATAATATTCATTACGTGCTAAGGGGTATCTAGAGAGTGGGATAGGTTTAATAACTACCCTAACACTAACGCGTACCCTAACCCTAACCCTTACCCTAACCCTAACATGTACCCTAATCCTAAACAATACCCTAAACCGAGCCCTAACCCTAACACTACCCCTAAGCCTAACCCTAACCCATACCCTACGCCGTACCCGAAGCCCTCCCCGAACCCGTAACCTAAGCCGTACCCTAAGCCTAACCCTTAGCCTAACCCTAACCCTAGGCTACCCTTGACTGCTTCTGCCTCCAATAGATTTCCTAAGCACTAGTGTTTTAAGGAACAGCGTAAAAAGAGAATCCTAATGTGATTTCTTTATAATGTGTGTGTTCCTTATATTATCTTAGTGTCTAAACTCTTCTTCATGGGTGGACCTCCAAATAATATTCCTTTACGTGCTAAGGGGTATATAGAGAGTGGGATAGGTTTAATAACTACCCTAACCCTAACGCGTACCCGAACCCTAACCCCTACCCTAACCCTAACACGTACCCTAATCCTAAGCAATACTCTAAACCGAGCCCTAACCCTAACACTACCCCTAAGCCTAACCCTAACCCATACCCTACGCCGTACCCGAAGCCCTCCCCGAACCCGTACCCTAAGCCGTACCCTAAGCCGTACCCTAAGTCTAACCCTAACCCTAGGCTACCCTTGACTGCTTCTGCCTCCAATAGATTTCCTAAGCAGTAGTGTTTTAAGGAACAGCTTAAAAAGAGAATCCTAATGTGATTTCTTTATAATGGGTGTGTTCCTTATCTTATCCTAGTGTCTAAACTCTTCTCCATGGCTGTACCCCCAAATAATATTCCTTTACGTGTTAAGGGGTATATAGAGAGTGGGATAGGTTTAATAACTACCCTAACCCTAACGCGTACCCTAACCCTAACCCCTACCCTAACCCTAACACGTACCCTAATCCTAAACAATACCCTAAACCGAGCCCTAACCCTAACACTAACCCTAACCCTAACCCTAACCCATACCCTACGCCGTACCCGAATTCCTCCCCGAACCCGTAACCTAAGCCGTACCCTAAGCCTAACCCTAAGCCTAATCCTAACCCTAGGCTACCCTTGACTGCTTCTGCCTCCAATAGATTTCCTAAGCACTAGTGTTTTAAGGAACAGCTTAAAAAGAGAATCCTAATGTGATTTCTTTATAATGTGTGTGTTCCTTATATTATCTTAGTGTCTAAACTCTTCTTCATGGGTGGACCCCCAAATAATATTCCTTTACGTGCTAAGGTGTATCTAGAGAGTGGGATAGGTTTAATAAGAACCCTAACCCTAACCCCTACCCTAACCCTAACACGTACCCTAATCATAACCCGTACCCTAAACGGAGCCCTAACCCTAACACTAACCGAAACCCTAACCCTAACCCATACCCTACGCCCTACCTGAAGCCCTCTCCGAACCCGTACCGTAAGCCGTATCCTAATCCTAACCCTAAGCCTAACCCTAACCCTAGGCTACCCTTGACTGCTTCTGCCTCCAATAGATTTCCTAAGCACTAGTGTTTTAAGGAACAGCTTAAAAAGAGAATCCTAATGTGATTTCTTTATAATGGGTGTGTTCCTTATCTTATCCTAGTGTCTAAACTCTTCTCCATTGCTGGACCCCCAAATAATATTCCTTTACGTGCTAAAGGGTATATAGAGTGGGATAGGTTTAATAACTACCCTAACCCTAACGCGTACCCTAACCCTAACCCTTACCCTAACCCTAACATGTACCCTAATCCTAAACAATACCCTAAACCGAGCCCTAACCCTAACACTAACCCTAAGCCTAACCCTAACCCATACCCTACGCCGTAGCCGAAGCCCTCCCCGAACCCGTAACCTAAGCCGTACCCTAAGCCTAACCCTAAGCCTAACCCTAAACCTAGGCTACCCTTGACTGCTTCTGCCTCCAATAGATTTCCTAAGCACTAGTGTTTTAAGGAACAGCGTAAAAAGAGAATCCTAATGTGATTTCTTTATAATGTGTGTGTTCCTTATATTATCTTAGTGTCTAAACTCTTCTTCATGGGTGGACCCCCAAATAATATTCCTTTACGTGCTAAGGGGTATCTAGAGAGTGGGATAGGTTTAATAACTACCCTAACCCTAACACGTACCCTAACCCTAACCCCTACCCTAACCCTAACACGTACCCTAAAACTAAACCGTACCCTAAACCGAGCCCTAACCCTAACACTAAACCTAACCCTAACCCATACCCTACGCCGTACCCGAAGACCTCCCCGAACCCGTACCCTAAGCCGTACCCTTAGCCTAACCCTAAGCCTAACCCTAACACTAGGCTACCCTTGGCTCCTTCTGCCTCCAATAGATTTCCTAAGCACTAGTGTTTTAAGGAACAGCTTAAAAAGAGAATCCTAATGTGATTTCTCTATAAAGGGTGTGTTCCTTATCTTAGCCTAGTGTCTAAACTCTTCTCCATGGCTGGACCCCCAAATAATATTCCTTTACGTGCTAAGGGGTATCTAGAGAGTGGGATAGGATTAATAACTACCCTAACCCTAATGCGTACCCTAACCCTAACCCCTACCCTAACCCTAACACGTACCCTAATCCTAAGCCGTACACTGAACCGAGCCCTAACATTAACACTAACCCTAACCCTAACCCTAACTCATACACTACACCGTACCCGAAGCCCTCCCCGAACCCGTACCCTAAGCCTTACCCTAAGCCTAACCCTAACCCTAGGCTACCCTTGACTGCTTCTGCCTCCAATAGATTTCCTAAGCACTAGTGTTTTAAGGAAGAGCAGAAAAAGAGAATCCTAATGTGATTTCTTTATAATGTGTGTGTTCCTTATCTTATCCTAGTGTCTAAACTCTTCTCCATGGCTGGATGCCCAAATAATATTCCTTTACGTGCTAAGGGGTATCTAGAGGGTGGGATAGGTTTAATAACCCTAACCCTAACACGTACCCTAACCCTAACCCCTACCCTAACCCTAACACGTACCCTAATCCTAAACCGTACCCTAAACCGAGCCCTAACCCTAACACTAACCCTAAACCTAACCCTAACCCATACACTACACCGTACCCGAAGCCCTCCCCGAACCCGTACCCTAAGCCTTACCCTAAGCCTAACCCTAACCCTAGGCTACCCTTGACTGCTTCTGCCTCCAATAGATTTCCTAAGCACTAGTGTTTTAAGGAACAGCTTAAAAAGTGAATCCTAATGTTATTTATTTATAATGGGTGTGTTCCTTATCTTATCCTAGTGTCTAAACTCTTCTCCATGGCTGGACCTCCAAATAATATTCCTTTACGTGCTAAGGGGTATCTAGAGAGTGGGATAGGTTTAATAACTACCCTAACACTAACGCATACCCTAACCCTAACCCTTACCCTAACCCTAACACGTACCCTAATCCTAACCAATACACTAAACCGAGCCCTAACCATAACACTAACCCTAACCCTAACCCTAACCCATACCCTACGCCGTACCCGAAGCCCTCCCCGAACCCGTACCCTAAGCCGTACTCTAAGTCTAACCCTAACCCTAGGCTACCCTTGACTGCTTCTGCCTCCAATAGATTTCCTAAGCAGTAGTGTTTTAAGGAACAGCTTAAAAAGAGAATCCTAATGTCATTTCTTTATAATGGGTGTGTTCCTTATCTTATCCTAGTGTCTAAACTCTTCTCCATGGCTGGACCCCCAAATAATATTCCTTTACGTGCTAAGGGGTATATAGAGAGTGGGATAGGTTTAATAACTACCCTAACCCTAACGCGTACCCTAACCCTAACCCCTACCCTAACCCTAACACGTACCCTAATCCTAAACAATACCCTAAACCGAGCCCTAACCCTAACACTAACCCTAACCCTAACCCTAACCCATACCCTACGCCGTACCCGAATTCCTCCCCGAACCCGTAACCTAAGCCGTACCCTAAGCCTAACCCTAAGCCTAAACCTAAGCCTAGGCTACCCTTGACTGCTTCTGCCTCCAATAGATTTCCTAAGCACTAGTGTTTTAAGGAACAGCTTAAAAAGAGAATCAATGTGATTTCTTTATAATGTGTGTGTTCCTTATATTATCTTAGTGTCTAAACTCTTCTTCATGGGTGGACCCCCAAATAATATTCCTTTACGTGCTAAGGTGTATCTAGAGAGTGGGATAGGTTTAATAAGAACCCTAACCCTAACCCCTACCCTAACCCTAACACGTACCCTAATCATAACCCGTACCCTAAACGGAGCCCTAACCCTAACACTAACCCAAACCCTAACCCTAACCCATACCCTACGCCGTACCTGAAGCCCTCTCCGAACCCGTACTGTAAGCCGTATCCTAATCCTAACCCTAAACCTAACCCTAACCCTAGGCTACCCTTGACTGCTTCTGCCTCCAATAGATTTCCTAAGCACTAGTGTTTTAAGGAACAGCTTCAAAAGAGAATCCTATTGTGATTTCTTTATCATGGGTGTGTTCCTTATCTTATCCTAGTGTCTAAACTCTTCTCCATGGCTGGACCCCCAAATAATATTCATTACGTGCTAAGGGGTATCTAGAGAGTGGGATAGGTTTAATAACTACCCTAACACTAACGCGTACCCTAACCCTAACCCTTACCCTAACCCTAACATGTACCCTAATCCTAAACAATACCCTAAACCGAGCCCTAACCCTAACACTACCCCTAAGCCTAACCCTAACCCATACCCTACGCCGTACCTGAAGCCCTCCCCGAACCCGTAACCTAAGCCGTACCCTAAGCCTAACCCTTAGCCTAACCCTAACCCTAGGCTACCCTTGACTGCTTCTGCCTCCAATAGATTTCCTAAGCACTAGTGTTTTAAGGAACAGCGTAAAAAGAGAATCCTAATGTGATTTCTTTATAATGTGTGTGTTCCTTATATTATCTTAGTGTCTAAACTCTTCTTCATGGGTGGACCTCCAAATAATATTCCTTTACGTGCTAAGGGGTATATAGAGAGTGGGATAGGTTTAATAACTACCCTAACAATAACGCGTACCCGAACCCTAACCCCTACCCTAACCCTAACACGTACCCTAATCCTAAGCAATACTCTAAACCGAGCCCTAACCCTAACACTACCCCTAAGCCTAACCCTAACCCATACCCTACGCCGTACCCGAAGCCCTCCCCGAACCCGTACCCTAAGCCGTACCCTAAGCCGTACCCTAAGTCTAACCCTAACCCTAGGCTACCCTTGACTGCTTCTGCCTCCAATAGATTTCCTAAGCAGTAGTGTTTTAAGGAACAGCTTAAAAAGAGAATCCTAATGTGATTTTTTATAATGGGTGTGTTCCTTATCTTATCCTAGTGTCTAAACTCTTCTCCATGGCTGTACCCCCAAATAATATTCCTTTACGTGTTAAGGGGTATATAGAGAGTGGGATAGGTTTAATAACTACCCTAACCCTAACGCGTACCCTAACCCTAACCCCTACCCTAACCCTAACACGTACCCTAATCCTAAACAATACCCTAAACCGAGCCCTAACCCTAACACTAACCCTAACCCTAACCCTAACCCATACCCTACGCCGTACCCGAATTCCTCCCCGAACCCGTAACCTAAGCCGTACCCTAAGCCTAACCCTAAGCCTAATCCTAACCCTAGGCTACCCTTGACTGCTTCTGCCTCCAATAGATTTCCTAAGCACTAGTGTTTTAAGGAACAGCTTAAAAAGAGAATCCTAATGTGATTTCTTTATAATGTGTGTGTTCCTTATATTATCTTAGTGTCTAAACTCTTCTTCATGGGTGGACCCCCAAATAATATTCCTTTACGTGCTAAGGTGTATCTAGAGAGTGGGATAGGTTTAATAAGAACCCTAACCCTAACCCCTACCCTAACCCTAACACGTACCCTAATCATAACCCGTACCCTAAACGGAGCCCTAACCCTAACACTAACCGAAACCCTAACCCTAACCCATACCCTACGCCGTACCTGAAGCCCTCTCCGAACCCGTACCGTAAGCCGTATCCTAATCCTAACCCTAAGCCTAACCCTAACCCTAGGCTACCCTTGACTGCTTCTGCCTCCAATAGATTTCCTAAGCACTAGTGTTTTAAGGAACAGCTTAAAAAGAGATTCCTAATGTGATTTCTTTATAATGGGTGTGTTCCTTATCTTATCCTAGTGTCTAAACTCTTCTCCATTGCTGGACCCCCAAATAATATTCCTTTACGTGCTAAAGGGTATATAGAGTGGGATAGGTTTAATAACTACCCTAACCCTAACGCGTACCCTAACCCTAACCCTTACCCTAACCCTAACATGTACCCTAATCCTAAACAATACCCTAAACCGAGCCCTAACCCTAACACTAACCCTAAGCCTAACCCTAACCCATACCCTACGCCGTAGCCGAAGCCCTCCCCGAACCCGTAACCTAAGCCGTACCCTAAGGCTAACCCTAAGCCTAACCCTAAACCTAGGCTACCCTTGACTGCTTCTGCCTCCAATAGATTTCCTAAGCACTAGTGTTTTAAGGAACAGCGTAAAAAGAGAATCCTAATGTGATTTCTTTATAATGTGTGTGTTCCTTATATTATCTTAGTGTCTAAACTCTTCTTCATGGGTGGACCCCCAAATAATATTCCTTTACGTGCTAAGGGGTATCTAGAGAGTGGGATAGGTTTAATAACTACCCTAACCCTAACACGTACCCTAACCCTAACCCCTACCCTAACCCTAACACGTACCCTAAAACTAAACCGTACCCTAAACCGAGCCCTAACCCTAACACTAAACCTAACCCTAACCCATACCCTACGCCGTACCCGAAGACCTCCCCGAACCCGTACCCTAAGCCGTACCCTTAGCCTAACCCTAAGCCTAACCCTAACACTAGGCTACCCTTGGCTCCTTCTGCCTCCAATAGATTTCCTAAGCACTAGTGTTTTAAGGAACAGCTTAAAAAGAGAATCCTAATGTGATTTCTCTATAAAGGGTGTGTTCCTTATCTTAGCCTAGTGTCTAAACTCTTCTCCATGGCTGGACCCCCAAATAATATTCCTTTACGTGCTAAGGGGTATCTAGAGAGTGGGATAGGATTAATAACTACCCTAACCCTAATGCGTACCCTAACCCTAACCCCTACCCTAACCCTAACACGTACCCTAATCCTAAGCCGTACACTGAACCGAGCCCTAACATTAACACTAACCCTAACCCTAACCCTAACTCATACACTACACCGTAACCGAAGCCCTCCCCGAACCCGTACCCTAAGCCTTACCCTAAGCCTAACCCTAACCCTAGGCTACCCTTGACTGCTTCTGCCTCCAATAGATTTCCTAAGCACTAGTGTTTTAAGGAAGAGCAGAAAAAGAGAATCCTAATGTGATTTCTTTATAATGTGTGTGTTCCTTATCTTATCCTAGTGTCTAAACTCTTCTCCATGGCTGGATGCCCAAATAATATTCCTTTACGTGCTAAGGGGTATCTAGAGGGTGGGATAGGTTTAATAACCCTAACCCTAACACGTACCCTAACCCTAACCCCTACCCTAACCCTAACACGTACCCTAATCCTAAACCGTACCCTAAACCGAGCCCTAACCCTAACACTAACCCTAAACCTAACCCTAACCCATACACTACACCGTACCCGAAGCCCTCCCCGAACCCGTACCCTAAGCCTTACCCTAAGCCTAACCCTAACCCTAGGCTACCCTTGACTGCTTCTGCCTCCAATAGATTTCCTAAGCACTAGTGTTTTAAGGAACAGCTTAAAAAGTGAATCCTAATGTTATTTATTTATAATGGGTGTGTTCCTTATCTTATCCTAGTGTCTAAACTCTTCTCCATGGCTGGACCTCCAAATAATATTCCTTTACGTGCTAAGGGGTATCTAGAGAGTGGGATAGGTTTAATAACTACCCTAACACTAACGCATACCCTAACCCTAACCCTTACCCTAACCCTAACACGTACCCTAATCCTAACCAATACACTAAACCGAGCCCTAACCATAACACTAACCCTAACCCTAACCCTAACCCATACCCTACGCCGTACCCGAAGCCCTCCCCGAACCCGTACCCTAAGCCGTACTCTAAGTCTAACCCTAACCCTAGGCTACCCTTGACTGCTTCTGCCTCCAATAGATTTCCTAAGCAGTAGTGTTTTAAGGAACAGCTTAAAAAGAGAATCCTAATGTCATTTCTTTATAATGGGTGTGTTCCTTATCTTATCCTAGTGTCTAAACTCTTCTCCATGGCTGGACCCCCAAATAATATTCCTTTACGTGCTAAGGGGTATATAGAGAGTGGGATAGGTTTAATAACTACCCTAACCCTAACGCGTACCCTAACCCTAACCCCTACCCTAACCCTAACACGTACCCTAATCCTAAACAATACCCTAAACCGAGCCCTAACCCTAACACTAACCCTAACCCTAACCCTAACCCATACCCTACGCCATACCCGAATTCCTCCCCGAACCCGTAACCTAAGCCGTACCCTAAGCCTAACCCTAAGCCTAAACCTAACCCTAGGCTACCCTTGACTGCTTCTGCCTCCAATAGATTTCCTAAGCACTAGTGTTTTAAGGAAGAGCTTAAAAAGAGAATCAATGTGATTTCTTTATAATGTGTGTGTTCCTTATATTATCTTAGTGTCTAAACTCTTCTTCATGGGTGGACCCCCAAATAATATTCCTTTACGTGCTAAGGTGTATCTAGAGAGTGGGATAGGTTTAATAAGAACCCTAACCCTAACCCCTACCCTAACCCTAACACGTACCCTAATCATAACCCGTACCCTAAACGGAGCCCTAACCCTAACACTAACCCAAACCCTAACCCTAACCCATACCCTACGCCGTACCTGAAGCCCTCTCCGAACCCGTACTGTAAGCCGTATCCTAATCCTAACCCTAAACCTAACCCTAACCCTAGGCTACCCTTGACTGCTTCTGCCTCCAATAGATTTCCTAAGCACTAGTGTTTTAAGGAACAGCTTCAAAAGAGAATCCTATTGTGATTTCTTTATCATGGGTGTGTTCCTTATCTTATCCTAGTGTCTAAACTCTTCTCCATGGCTGGACCCCCAAATAATATTCATTACGTGCTAAGGGGTATCTAGAGAGTGGGATAGGTTTAATAACTACCCTAACACTAACGCGTACCCTAACCCTAACCCTTACCCTAACCCTAACATGTACCCTAATCCTAAACAATACCCTAAAACGAGCCCTAACCCTAACACTACCCCTAAGCCTAACCCTAACCCATACCCTACGCCGTACCCGAAGCCCTCCCCGAACCCGTAACCTAAGCCGTACCCTAAGCCTAACCCTTAGCCTAACCCTAACCCTAGGCTACCCTTGACTGCTTCTGCCTCCAATAGATTTCCTAAGCACTAGTGTTTTAAGGAACAGCGTAAAAAGAGAATCCTAATGTGATTTCTTTATAATGTGTGTGTTCCTTATATTATCTTAGTGTCTAAACTCTTCTTCATGGGTGGACCTCCAAATAATATTCCTTTACGTGCTAAGGGGTATATAGAGAGTGGGATAGGTTTAATAACTACCCTAACCCTAACGCGTACCCGAACCCTAACCCCTACCCTAACCCTAACACGTACCCTAATCCTAAGCAATACTCTAAACCGAGCCCTAACCCTAACACTACCCCTAAGCCTAACCCTAACCCATACCCTACGCCGTACCCGAAGCCCTCCCCGAACCCGTACCCTAAGCCGTACCCTAAGCCGTACCCTAAGTCTAACCCTAACCCTAGGCTACCCTTGACTGCTTCTGCCTCCAATAGATTTCCTAAGCAGTAGTGTTTTAAGGAACAGCTTAAAAAGAGAATCCTAATGTGATTTCTTTATAATGGGTGTGTTCCTTATCTTATCCTAGTGTCTAAACTCTTCTCCATGGCTGTACCCCCAAATAATATTCCTTTACGTGTTAAGGGGTATATAGAGAGTGGGATAGGTTTAATAACTACCCTAACCCTAACGCGTACCCTAACCCTAACCCCTACCCTAACCCTAACACGTACCCTAATCCTAAACAATACCCTAAACCGAGCCCTAACCCTAACACTAACCCTAACCCTAACCCTAACCCATACCCTACGCCGTACCCGAATTCCTCCCCGAACCCGTAACCTAAGCCGTACCCTAAGCCTAACCCTAAGCCTAATCCTAACCCTAGGCTACCCTTGACTGCTTCTGCCTCCAATAGATTTCCTAAGCACTATTGTTTTAAGGAACAGCTTAAAAAGAGAATCCTAATGTGATTTCTTTATAATGTGTGTGTTCCTTATATTATCTTAGTGTCTAAACTCTTCTTCATGGGTGGACCCCCAAATAATATTCCTTTACGTGCTAAGGTGTATCTAGAGAGTGGGATAGGTTTAATAAGAACACTAACCCTAACCCCTACCCTAACCCTAACACGTACCCTAATCATAACCCGTACCCTAAACGGAGCCCTAACCCTAACACTAACCCAAACCCTAACCCTAACCCAAACCCTACGCCGTACCTGAAGCCCTCTCCGAACCCGTACCGTAAGCCGTATCCTAATCCTAACCCTAAGCCTAACCCTAACCCTAGGCTACCCTTGACTCCTTCTGCCTCCAATAGATTTCCTAAGCACTAGTGTTTTAAGGAACAGCTTAAAAAGAGAATCCTAATGTGATTTCTCTATAAAGGGTGTGTTCCTTATCTTAGCCTAGTGTCTAAACTCTTCTCCATGGCTGGACCCCCAAATAATATTCCTTTACGTGCTAAGGGGTATCTAGAGAGTGGGATAGGATTAATAACTACCCTAACCCTAATGCGTACCCTAACCCTAACCCCTACCCTAACCCTAACACGTACCCTAATCCTAAGCCGTACACTAAACCGAGCCCTAACATTAACACTAACCCTAACCCTAACCCTAACTCATACACTACACCGTACCCGAAGCCCTCCCCGAAACCATACCCTAAGCCTTACCCTAAGCCTAACCCTAACCCTAGGCTACCCTTGACTGCTTCTGCCTCCAATAGATTTCCTAAGCACTAGTGTTTTAAGGAAGAGCTGAAAAAGAGAATCCTAATGTGATTTCTTTATAATGTGTGTGTTCCGTATCTTATCCTAGTGTCTAAACTCTTCTCCATGGCTGGATGCCCAAATAATATTCCTTTACGTGCTAAGGGGTATCTAGAGATTGGGATAGGTTTAATAACCCTAACCCTAACACGTACCCTAACCCTAACCCCTACCCTAACCCTAACACGTACCCTAATCCTAAACCGTACCCTAAACCGAGCCCTAACCCTAACACTAACCCTAAACCTAACCCTAACCCATACACTACACCGTACCCGAAGCCCTCCCCGAACCCGTACCCTAAGCCGTACCCTAAGCCGTACCCTAAGTCTAACCCTAACCCTAGGCTACCCTTGACTGCTTCTGCCTCCAATAGATTTCCTAAGCAGTAGTGTTTTAAGGAACAGCTTAAAAAGAGAATCCTAATGTGATTTCTTTATAATGGGTGTGTTCCTTAACTTATCCTAGTGTCTAAACTCTTCTCCATGGCTGTACCCCCAAATAATATTCCTTTACGTGCTAAGGGGTATATAGAGTGGGATAGGTTTAATAACTACCCTAACCCTAACGCGTACCCTAACCCTAACGCGTACCCTAACCCTAACCCTTACCCTAACCCTAACATGTACCCTAATCCTAAACAATACCCTAAACCGAGCCCTAACCCTAACACTACCCCTAAGCCTAACCCTAACCCATACCCTACGCCGTACCCGAAGCCCTCCCCGAACCCGTAACCTAAGCCGTACCCTAAGCCTAACCCTAAGCCTAACCCTAACCCTAGGCTACCCTTGACTGCTTCTGCCTCCAATAGATTTCCTAAGCACTAGTGTTTTAAGGAACAGCGTAAAAAGAGAATCCTAATGTGATTTCTTTATAATGTGTGTGTTCCTTATATTATCTTAGTGTCTAAACTCTTCTTCATGGGTGGACCTCCAAATAATATTCCTTTACGTGCTAAGGGGTATATAGAGAGTGGGATAGGTTTAATAACTACCCTAACCCTAACGCGTACCCTAACCCTAACCCCTACCCTAACCCTAACACGTACCCTAATCCTAAGCAATACCCTAAACCGAGCCCTAACCCTAACACTACCCCTAAGCCTAACCCTAACCCATACCCTACGCCGTACCCGAAGCCCTCCCCGAACCCGTACCCTAAGCCGTACCCTAAGTCTAACCCTAACCCTAGGCTACCCTTGACTGCTTCTGCCTCCAATAGATTTCCTAAGCAGTAGTGTTTTAAGGAACAGCTTAAAAAGAGAATCCTAATGTCATTTCTTTATAATGGGTGTGTTCCTTATCTTATCCTAGTGTCTAAACTCTTCTCCATGGCTGGATGCCCAAATAATATTCCTTTACGTGCTAAGGGGTATCTAGAGGGTGGGATAGGTTTAATAACCCTAACCCTAACACGTACCCTAACCCTAACCCCTACCCTGACCCTAACACGTACCCTAATCCTAAACGGTACCCTAAACCGAGCCCTAACCCTAACACTAACCCTAACCCTAACCCTAACCCATACACTACACCGTACCCGAAGCCCTCCCCGAACCCGTACCCTAAGCCTTACCCTAATCCTAACCCTAACCCTAGGCTACCCTTGACTGCTTCTGCCTCCAATAGATTTCCTAAGCACTAGTGTTTTAAGGAACAGCTTAAAAAGAGAATCCTAATGTGATTTCTTTATAATGGGTGTGTTCCTTATCTTATCCTAGTGTCTAAAGTCTTCTCCATTGCTGGACCCCCAAATAATATTCCTTTACGTGCTAAGGGGTATATAGAGAGTGGGATAGGTTTAATAACTACCCTAACCCTAACGCGTACCCTAACCCTAACCCCTACCCTGACCCTAACACGTACCCTAATCCTAAACAATAACCTAAACCGAGCCCTAACCCTAACACTAACCCTAACCCTAACCCTAACCCATACCCTACGCCGTACCCGAAGTCCTCCCCGAACCCGTAACCTAAGCCATACCCTAAGCCTAACCCTAAGCCTAAACCTAACCCTAGGCTACCCTTGACTGCTTCTGCCTCCAATAGATTTCCTAAGCACTAGTGTTTTAAGGAACAGCGTAAAAAGAGAATCCTAATGTGATTTCTTTATAATGTGTGTGTTCCTTATATTATCTTAGTGTCTAAACTCTTCTTCATGGGTGGACCCCCAAATAATATTCCTTTACGTGCTAAGGTGTATCTAGAGAGTGGGATAGGTTTAATAAGAACCCTAACCCTAACCCCTACCCTAACCCTAACACGTACCCTAATCATAACCCGTACCCTAAACGGAGCCCTAACCCTAACACTAACCCAAACCCTAACCCTAACCCATACCCTACGCCGTACCTGAAGCCCTCTCCGAACCCGTACCGTAAGCCGTATCCTAATCCTAACCCTAAGCCTAACCCTAACCCTAGGCTACCCTTGATGCTTCTGCCTCCAATAGATTTCCTAAGCAGTAGTGGTTTAAGGAACAGCTTAAAAAGAGAATCCTAATGTGATTTCTTTATAATGGGTGTGTTCCTTATCTTATCCTAGTGTCTAAACTCTTCTCCATTGCTGGACCCCCAAATAATATTACTTTACGTGCTATGGGGTATATAGAGTGGGATAGGTTTAATAACTACCCTAACCCTAACGCGTACCCTAACCCTAACCCTTACCCTAACCCTAACATGTACCCTAATCCTAAACAATACCCTAAACCGAGCCCTAACCCTAACACTAACCCTAAGCCTAACCCTAACCCATACCCTACGCCGTACCCGAAGCCCTCCCCGAACCCGTAACCTAAGCCGTACCCTAAGCCTAACCCTAAGCCTAACCCTAACCCTAGGCTACCCTTGACTGCTTCTGCCTCCAATAGATTTCCTAAGCACTAGTGTTTTAAGGAACAGCGTAAAAAGAGAATCCTAATGTGATTTCTTTATAATGTGTGTGTTCCTTATATTATTTTAGTGTCTAAACTCTTCTTCATGGGTGGACCCCCAAATAATATTCCTTTACGTGCTAAGGGGTATCTAGAGAGTGGGATAGGTTTAATAACTACCCTAACCCTAACACGTACCCTAACCCTAACCCCTACCCTTATCCTAACACGTACACTAAAACTAAACCGTACCCTAAACCGAGCCCTAACCCTAACACTAACCCTAACCCTAACCCATACCCTACGCCGTATCCGAAGACCTCCCCGAACCCGTACCCTAAGCCGTACCCTTAGCCTAACCCTAAGCCTAACCCTAACACTAGGCTACCCTTGACTCCTTCTGCCTCCAATAGATTTCCTAAGCACTAGTGTTTTAAGGAACAGCTTAAAAAGAGAATCCTAATGTGATTTCTCTATAAAGTGTGTGTTCCTTATCTTAGCCTAGTGTCTAAACTCTTCTCCATGGCTGGACCCCCAAATAATATTCCTTTACGTGCTAAGGGGTATCTAGAGAGTGGGATAGGTTTAATAACTACCCTAACCCTAATGCGTACCCTAACCCTAACCCCTACCCTAACCCTAACACGTACCCTAATCCTAAGCCGTACACTAAACCGAGCCCTCACATTAACACTAACCCTAACCCTAACCCTAACTCATACACTACACCGTACCCGAAGCCCTCCCCGAACCCGTACCCTAAGCCTTACCCTATGCCTAACCCTAAACCTAGGCTACCCTTGACTGCTTCTGCCTCCAATAGATTTCCTAAGCAATAGTGTTTTAAGGAACAGCTGAAAAAGAGAATCCTAATGTGATTTCTTTATAATGGGTGTGTTCCTTATCTTATCCTAGTGTCTAAACTCTTCTCCATGGCTGGACCCCCAAATAATATTCCTTTACGTGCTAAGGGGTATCTAGAGAGTGGGATAGGTTTAATAACTACCCTAACCCTAACGCGTACCCTAACCCTAACCCTTACCCTAACCCTAACATGTACCCTAATCCTAAACAATACCCTAAACCGAGCCCTAACACTAACACTAACCCTAAGCCTAACCCTAACCCATACCCTACGCCGTACCCGAAGCCCTCCCCGAACCCGTAACCTAAGCCGGACCCTAAGCCTAACCCTAAGCCTAACCGTAACCCTAGGCTACCCTTGACTGCTTCTGACTCCAATAGATTTCCTAAGCACTAGTGTTTTAAGGAACAGCTTAAAAAGAGAATCCTAATGTGATTTCTTTATAATGGGTGTGTTCCTTATCTTATCCTAGTGTCTAAACTCTTCTCCATGGCTGGACCCCCAAATAATATTCCTTTACGTGCTAAGGGGTATCTAGAGAGTGGGATAGGTTTAATAACTACCCTAACCCTAACGCGTACCCTAACCCTAACCCCTACCCTAACCCTAACACGTACCCTAATCCTAAACAATACCCTAAACCGAGCCCTAACCCTAACACTAACCCTAACCCTAACCCATACCCTACGCCGTACACGAAGCCCTCCCCGAACCCGAACCCTAAGCCGTACCCTTAGCCTAACCCTAAGCCTAACCCTAACACTAGGCTACCCTTGACTGCTTCTGCCTCCAATAGATTTCCTAAGCACTAGTGTTTTAAGGAACAGCTTAAAAAGAGAATCCTAATGTGATTTCTCTATAAAGGGTGTGTTCCTTATCTTAGCCTAGTGTCTAAACTCTTCTCCATGGCTGGACCCACCAATAATATTCCTTTACGTGCTAAGGGGTATCTAGAGAGTGGGATAGGTTTAATAACTACCCTAACCCTAATGCGTACCCTAACCCTAACCCCTACCCTAACCCTAACACGTACCCTAATCCTAACCAGTACCCTAAACGGAGCCCTAACCCTAACACCAAACCAAACCCTAACCCTAACCCATACCCTACGCCGTACCAGAAGCCCTCCCCGAACCCGTAACCTAAGCCTTACCCTAAGCCTAACCCTATCCCTAGGCTACCCTTGACTGCTTCTGCCTCCAATAGATTTCCTAAGCACTAGTGTTTTAAGGAAGAGCTGAAAAAGAGAATCCTAATGTGATTTCTTTATAATGGGTGTGTTCCTTATCTTATCCTAGTGTCTAAACTCTTCTCCATGGCTGGATCCCCAAATAATATTCCTTTACGTGCTAAGGGGTATCTAGAGAGTGGGATAGGTTTAATAACCCTAACCCTAACACGTACCCTAACCCTAACCCTAACCCTAACCCTAACACGTACCCTAATCGTAACCAGTACCCTAAACGGAGCCCTAACCCTAACACCAACCCAAACCCTAACCCTAACCCATACCCTACGCCGTACCCGAAGCCCTCCCCGAACCCGTAACCTAAGCCGTACCCTAAGCTTAACCCTAAGCCTAACCCTAACCCTAGGCTACCCTTGACTGCTTCTGCCTCCAATAGATTTCCTAAGCACTAGTGTTTTAAGGAACAGCGTAAAAAGAGAATCCTAATGTGATTTCTTTATAATGTGTGTGTTCCTTATATTATCTTAGTGTCTAAACTCTTCTTCATGGGTGGACCCCCAAATAATATTCCTTTACGTGCTAAGGGGTATCTAGAGAGTGGGATAGGTTTAATAACTGCCCTAACCCTAACACGTACCCTAACCCTAACCCCTACCCTAACCCTAACACGTACCCTAAACCGAGCCCTAACCCTAACACTAACCCTAACCCTAACCCTAACCCATACCCTACGCCTTACCCGAACCCCTCCCCGAGCCCGTACCCTAAGCCGTACCCTAAGCCTAACCCTAACCCTAACCCTAACCCTAGGCTACCCTTGACTGATTCTGCCTCCAAAGATTTCCTAAGCACTAGTGGTTTAAGGAAGAGCTTAAAAAGAGAATCCTAATGTGATTTCTTTATAATGTGTGTGTTCCTTATATTATCTTAGTGTCTAAACTCTTCTCCATGGCTGGACCCCCAAATAATATTCCTTTACGTGCTAAGGGGTATCTAGAGAGTGGGATAGGTTTAATAACTACCCTAACCCTAACGCGTACCCTAACCCTAACCCCTAACCTAACCCTAACACGTACCCTAATCCTAACCCGTACCCTAAATGGAGCCCTAACCCTAACACTAACCCAAACCCTAACCCTAACCCATACCCTACGCCGTACCTGAAGCCCTCTCTGAACCCGTACCGTAAGCCGTATCCTAATCCTAACCCTAAGCCTAACCCTAACCCTAGGCTACCCTTGACTGCTTCTGCCTCCAATAGATTTCCTAAGCACTAGTGTTTTAAGGAACAGCTTAAAAAGAGAATCCTAATGTGATTTCTTTATAATGGGTGTGTTCCTTATCTTATCCTAGTGTCTAAAGTCTTCTCCATTGCTGGACTCCCAAATAATATTCCTTTACGTGCTAAAGGGTATATAGAGAGTGGGATAGCTTTAATAACTACCCTAACCCTAACGCGTAACCTAACCCTAACACCTACCCTAAACCTAACACGTACCCTAATCCTAAACAATACCCTAAACCGCGCCCTAACCCTAACACTAACCCTAACCCTAACCCTAACCCATACCCTACGCCGTACCCGAAGTACTCACCGAACCCGTAACCTAAGCCGTACCTTAAGCCTAACCCTAAGCCTAAACCTAACACTAGGCTACCCTTGACTGCTTCTGCCTCCAATAGATTTCCTAAGCACTAGTGTTTTAAGGAACAGCTTAAAAAGAGAATCCTAATGTGATTTCTTTATAATGTGTGTGTTCCTTATATTATCTTAGTGTCTAAACTCTTCTTCATGGGTGGACCCCCAAATAATATTCCTTTACGTGCTAAGGGGTATCTAGAGAGTGGGATAGGTTTAATAACTGCCCTAACCCTAACCCCTACCCTAACCCTAACACGTACCCTAATCATAACCCGTATCCTAAACGGATCCCTAACCCTAACACTAACCGAAACCCTAACCCTAACCCATACCCTACGCCGTACCTGAAGCCCTCTCCGAACCCGTACCGTAAGCCGTATCCTAATCCTAACCCTAAGCCTAACCCTAACCCTAGGCTACCCTTGACTGCTTCTGCCTCCAATAGATTTCCTAAGCACTAGTGTTTTAAGGAACAGCTTAAAAAGAGAATCCTAATGTGATTTCTTTATAATGGGTGTGTTCCTTATCTTATCCTAGTGTCTAAACTCTTCTCCATTGCTGGACCCCCAAATAATATTCCTTTACGTGCTAAGGGGTATATAGAGTGGGATAGGTTTAATAACTACCCTAACCCTAACGCGTACCCTAACCCTAACCCTTACCCTAACCCTAACATGTACCCTAATCCTAAACAATACCCTAAACCGAGCCCTAACCCTAACACTAACCCTAAGCCTAACCCTAACCCATACCCTACGCCGTAGCCGAAGCCCTCCCCGAACCCGTAACCTAAGCCGTACCCTAAGCCTAACCCTAAGCCTAACCCTAACCCTAGGCTACCCTTGACTGCTTCTGCCTCCAATAGATTTCCTAAGCACTAGTGTTTTAAGGAACAGCGTAAAAAGAGAATCCTAATGTGATTTCTTTATAATGTGTGTGTTCCTTATATTATCTTAGTGTCTAAACTCTTCTTCATGGGTGGACCCCCAAATAATATTCCTTTACGTGCTAAGGGGTATCTAGAGAGTGGGATAGGTTTAATAACTACCCTAACCGTAACACGTACCCTAACCCTAACCCCTACCCTAACCCTAACACGTACCCTAAAACTAAACCGTACCCTAAACCGAGCCCTAACCCTAACACTAACCCTAACCCTAACTCATACCCTACGCCGTACCCGAAGACCTCCCCGAACCCGTACCCTAAGCCGTACCCTTAGCCTAACCCTAAGCCTAACCCTAACACTAGGCTACCCTTGACTCCTTCTGCCTCCAATAGATTTCCTAAGCACTAGTGTTTTAAGGAACAGCTTAAAAAGAGAATCCTAATGTGATTTCTCTATAAAGGGTGTGTTCCTTATCTTAGCCTAGTGTCTAAACTCTTTTCCATGGCTGGACCCCCAAATAATATTCCTTTACGTGCTAAGGGGTATCTAGAGAGTGGGATAGGATTAATAACTACCCTAACCCTAATGCGTACCCTAACCCTAACCCCTACCCTAACCCTAACACGTACCCTAATCCTAAGCCGTTCACTAAACCGAGCCCTAACATTAACACTAACCCTAACCCTAACCCTAACTCATACACTACACCGTACCCGAAGCCCTCCCCGAACCCGTACCCTAAGCCTTACCCTAAGCCTAACCCTAACCCTAGGCTACCCTTGACTGCTTCTGCCTCCAATAGATTTCCTAAGCACTAGTGTTTTAAGGAACAGCTTAAAAAGAGAATCCTAATGTGATTTCTTTATAATGTGTGTGTTCCTTATATTATCTTAGTGTCTAAACTCTTCTTCATGGGTGGACCACCAAATAATATTCCTTTACGTGCTAAGGTGTATCTAGAGAGTGGGATAGGTTTAAGAAGAACCCTAACCCTAACCCCTACCCTAACCCTAACACGTACCCTAATCATAACCCGTACCCTAAACGGAGCCCTAACCCTAACACTAACCCAAACCCTAACCCTAACCCATACCCTACGCCGTACCTGAAGCCCTCTCCGAACCCGTACTGTAAGCCGTATCCTAATCCTAACCCTAAGCCTAACCCTAACCCTAGGCTACCCTTGACTGCTTCTGCCTCCAATAGATTTCCTAAGCACTAGTGTTTTAAGGAACAGCTTCAAAAGAGAATCCTATTGTGATTTCTTTATCATGGGTGTGTTCCTTATCTTATCCTAGTGTCTAAACTCTTCTCCATGGCTGGACCCCCAAATAATATTCATTACGTGCTAAGGGGTATCTAGAGAGTGGGATAGGTTTAATAACTACCCTAACACAAACGCGTACCCTAACCCTAACCCTTACCCTAACCCTAACATGTACCCTAATCCTAAAAAATACCCTAAACCGAGCCCTAACCCTAACACTAACCCTAAGCCTAACCCTAACCCATACCCTACGCCGTACCCGAAGCCCTCCCCGAACCCGTAACCTAAGCCGTACCCTAAGCCTAACCCTAAGCCTAACCCTAACCCTAGGCTACCCTTGACTGCTTCTGCCTCCAATAGATTTCCTAAGCACTAGTGTTTTAAGGAACAGCGTAAAAAGAGAATCCTAATGTGATTTCTTTATAATGTGTGTGTTCCTTATATTATCTTAGTGTCTAAACTCTTCTTCATGGGTGGACCCCCAAATAATATTCCTTTACGTGCTAAGGGGTATCTAGAGAGTGGGATAGGTTTAATAACTACCCTAACCCTAACACGTACCCTAACCCTAACCCCTACCCTAACCCTAACACGTACCCTAATCCTAACCCGTACCCTAAACCGAGCCCTAACCCTAACACTAACCCTAACCCTAACCCTAACCCATACCCTACGCCTTACCCGAACCCCTCCCCGAGCCCGTACCCTAAGCCGTACCCTAAGCCTAACCCTAACCCTAAACCTAACCCTAGGCTACCCTTGACTGCTTCTGCCTCCAATAGATTTCCTAAGCACTAGTGGTTTAAGGAAGAGCTTAAAAAGAGAATCCTAATGTGATTTCTTTATAATGTGTGTGTTCCTTATATTATCTTAGTGTCTAAATTCTTCTCCATGGCTGGACCCCCAAATAATATTCCTTTACGTGCTAAGGGGTATCTAGAGAGTGGGATAGGTTTAATAACTAACCTAACCCTAACGCGTACCCTAACCCTAACCCCTACCCTAACCCTAACACGTACCCTAATCCTAACCCGTACCCTAAACCGAGCCCTAACCCTAACACTAACCCTAACCCTAACCCTAACCCATACCCTACGCCGTACGCGAAGCCCTCTCCGAACCCGTACCCTAAGCCGTACCCTAAGCCTAACCCTAAGCCTAACCCTAACCCTAGGCTACCCTTGACTGCTTCAGCCTCAAATAGATTTCCTAAGCACTAGTGTTTTAAGGAACAGCTTTAAAAGAGAATCCTAATGTGATTTCTTTATAATGGGTGTGTTCCTTATCTTATCCTAGTGTCTAAACTCTTCTCCATGGCTGGACCACCAAATAATATTCCTTTACGTGCTAAGGGGTATCTAGAGAGTGGGATAGGTTTAATAACTACCCTAACCCTAACGCGTACCCTAACCCTAACCCCTACCCTAACCCTAACACGTACCCTAATCCTAACCCGTACCCTAAACGGAGCCCTAACCCTAACACTAACCCAAACCCTAACCCTAACCCATACCCTACGCCGTACCTGAAGCCCTCTCTGAACCCGTACCGGAAGCCGTATCCTAATCCTAACCCTAAGCCTAACCCTAACCCTAGGCTACCCTTGACTGCTTCTGCCTTCAATAGATTTCCTAAGCACTAGTGTTTTAAGGAACAGCTTAAAAAGAGAATCCTAATGTGATTTCTTTATAATGGGTGTGTTCCTTATCTTATCCTAGTGTCTAAAGTCTTCTCCATTGCTGGACCCCCAAATAATATTCCTTTACGTGCTAAGGGGTATATAGAGAGTGGGATAGGTTTAATAACTACCCTAACCCTAACGCGTACCCTAACCCTAACCCCTACCCTAACCCTAACACGTACCCTAATCCTAAACAATACCCTAAACCGAGCCCTAACCCTAACACTAACCCTAACCCTAACCCTAACCCATACCCTACGCCGTACCCGAAGTCCTCCCCGAACCCGTAACCTAAGCCGTACCTTAAGCCTAACCCTAAGCCTAAACCTAACACTAGGCTACCCTTGACTGCTTCTGCCTCCAATAGATTTCCTAAGCAATAGTGTTTTAAGGAACAGCTTAAAAGGGAATCCTAATGTGATTTCTCTATAAAGGGTGTGTTCCTTATCTTAGCCTAGTGTCTAAACTCTTCTCCATGGCTGGACCCCCAAATAATATTCCTTTACGTGCTAAGGGGTATCTAGAGAGTGGGATAGGATTAATAACTACCCTAACCCTAATGCGTACCCTAACCCTAACCCCTACCCTAACCCTAACACGTACCCTAATCCTAAGCCGTACACTAAACCGAGCCCTAACATTAACACTAACCCTAACCCTAACCCTAACTCATACACTACACCGTACCCGAAGCCCTCCCCGAAACCATACCCTAAGCCTTACCCTAAGCCTAACCCTAACCCTAGGCTACCCTTGACTGCTTCTGCCTCCAATAGATTTCCTAAGCACTAGTGTTTTAAGGAAGAGCTGAAAAAGAGAATCCTAATGTGATTTCTTTATAATGTGTGTGTTCCGTATCTTATCCTAGTGTCTAAACTCTTCTCCATGGCTGGATGCCCAAATAATATTCCTTTACGTGCTAAGGGGTATCTAGAGATTGGGATAGGTTTAATAACCCTAACCCTAACACGTACCCTAACCCTAACCCTAACCCTAACCCTAACGCGTACCCTAACCCTAACCCTTACCCTAACCCTAACACGTACCCTAATCCTAAGCAATACCCTAAACCGAGCCCTAACCCTAACACTACCCCTAAGCCTAACCCTAACCCATACCCTACGCCGTACCCGAAGCCCTCCCCGAAACCGTACCCTAAGCCGTACCCTAAGCCGTACCCTAAGTCTAACCCTAACCCTAGGCTACCCTTGACTGCTTCTGCCTCCAATAGATTTCCTAAGCAGTAGTGTTTTAAGGAACAGCTTAAAAAGAGAATCCTAATGTGATTTCTTTATAATGGGTGTGTTCCTTATCTTATCCTAGTGTCTAAACTCTTCTCCATGGCTGTACCCCCAAATAATATTCCTTTACGTGTTAAGGGGTATATAGAGAGTGGGATAGGTTTAATAACTACCCTAACCCTAACGCGTACCCTAACCCTAACCCCTACCCTAACCCTAACACGTACCCTAATCCTAAACAATACCCTAAACCGAGCCCTAACCCTAACACTAACCCTAACCCTAACCCTAACCCATACCCTACGCCGTACCCGAATTCCTCCCCGAACCCGTAACCTAAGCCGTACCCTAAGCCTAACCCTAAGCCTAATCCTAACCCTAGGCTACCCTTGACTGCTTCTGCCTCCAATAGATTTCCTAAGCACTAGTGTTTTAAGGAACAGCTTAAAAAGAGAATCCTAATGTGATTTCTTTATAATGTGTGTGTTCCTTATATTATCTTAGTGTCTAAACTCTTCTTCATGGGTGGACCCCCAAATAATATTCCTTTACGTGCTAAGGTGTATCTAGAGAGTGGGATAGGTTTAATAAGAACCCTAACCCTAACCCCTACCCTAACCCTAACACGTACCCTAATCATAACCCGTACCCTAAACGGAGCCCTAACCCTAACACTAACCCAAACCCTAACCCTAACCCAAACCCTACGCCGTACCTGAAGCCCTCTCCGAACCCGTACCGTAAGCCGTATCCTAATCCTAACCCTAAGCCTAACCCTAACCCTAGGCTACCTTGACTGCTTCTGCCTCCAATAGATTTCCTAAGCACTAGTGTTTTAAGGAACAGCTTAAAAAGAGAATCCTAATGTGATTTCTTTATAATGGGTGTGTTCCTTATCTTATCCTAGTGTCTAAACTCTTCTCCATTGCTGGACCCCCAAATAATATTCCTTTACGTGCTAAGGGGTATATAGAGTGGGATAGGTTTAATAACTACCCTAACCCTAACGCGTACCCTAACCCTAACGCGTACCCTAACCCTAACCCTTACCCTAACCCTAACATGTACCCTAATCCTAAACAATACCCTAAACCGAGCCCTAACCCTAACACTACCCCTAAGCCTAACCCTAACACATACCCTACGCCGTACCCGAAGCCCTCCCCGAACCCGTAACCTAAGCCGTACCCTAAGCCTAACCCTAAGCCTAACGCTAACCCTAGGCTACCCTTGACTGCTTCTGCCTCCAATAGATTTCCTTAGCACTAGTGTTTTAAGGAACAGCGTAAAAAGAGAATCCTAATGTGATTTCTTTATAATGTGTGTGTTCCTTATATTATCTTAGTGTCTAAACTCTTCTTCATGGGTGGACCCCCAAATAATATTCCTTTACGTGCTAAGGGGTATCTAGAGAGTGGGATAGGTTTAATAACTGCCCTAACCCTAACACGTACCCTAACCCTAACCCCTACCCTAACCCTAACACGTACCCTAAACCGAGCCCTAACCCTAACACTAACCCTAACCCTAACCCTAACCCATACCCTACGCCTTACCCGAACCCCTCCCCGAGCCCGTACCCTAAGCCGTACCCTAAGCCTAACCCTAACCCTAACCCTAACCCTAGGCTACCCTTGACTGATTCTGCCTCCAAAGATTTCCTAAGCACTAGTGGTTTAAGGAAGAGCTTAAAAAGAGAATCCTAATGGAATTTCTTTATAATGTGTGTGTTCCTTATATTATCTTAGTGTCTAAACTCTTCTCCATGGCTGGACCCCCAAATAATATTCCTTTACGTGCTAAGGGGTATCTAGAGAGTGGGATAGGTTTAATAACTACCCTAACCCTAACGCGTACCCTAACCCTAACCCCTAACCTAACCCTAACACGTACCCTAATCCTAACCCGTACCCTAAATGGAGCCCTAACCCTAACACTAACCCAAACCCTAACCCTAACCCATACCCTACGCCGTACCTGAAGCCCTCTCTGAACCCGTACCGTAAGCCGTATCCTAATCCTAACCCTAAGCCTAACCCTAACCCTAGGCTACCCTTGACTGCTTCTGCCTCCAATAGATTTCCTAAGCACTAGTGTTTTAAGGAACAGCTTAAAAAGAGAATCCTAATGTGATTTCTTTATAATGGGTGTGTTCCTTATCTTATCCTAGTGTCTAAAGTCTTCTCCATTGCTGGACTCCCAAATAATATTCCTTTACGTGCTAAAGGGTATATAGAGAGTGGGATAGCTTTAATAACTACCCTAACCCTAACGCGTAACCTAACCCTAACACCTACCCTAACCCTAACACGTACCCTAATCCTAAACAATACCCTAAACCGCGCCCTAACCCTAACACTAACCCTAACCCTAACCCTAACCCATACCCTACGCCGTACCCGAAGTACTCACCGAACCCGTAACCTAAGCCGTACCTTAAGCCTAACCCTAAGCCTAAACCTAACACTAGGCTACCCTTGACTGCTTCTGCCTCCAATAGATTTCCTAAGCACTAGTGTTTTAAGGAACAGCTTAAAAAGAGAATCCTAATGTGATTTCTTTATAATGTGTGTGTTCCTTATATTATCTTAGTGTCTAAACTCTTCTTCATGGGTGGACCCCCAAATAATATTCCTTTACGTGCTAAGGTGTATCTAGAGAGTGGGATAGGTTTAATAAGAACCCTAACCCTAACCCCTACCCTAACCCTAACACGTACCCTAATCATAACCCGTATCCTAAACGGATCCCTAACCCTAACACTAACCGAAACCCTAACCCTAACCCATACCCTACGCCGTACCTGAAGCCCTCTCCGAACCCGTACCGTAAGCCGTATCCTAATCCTAACCCTAAGCCTAACCCTAACCCTAGGCTACCCTTGACTGCTTCTGCCTCCAATAGATTTCCTAAGCACTAGTGTTTTAAGGAACAGCTTAAAAAGAGAATCCTAATGTGATTTCTTTATAATGGGTGTGTTCCTTATCTTATCCTAGTGTCTAAACTCTTCTCCATTGCTGGACCCCCAAATAATATTCCTTTACGTGCTAAGGGGTATATAGAGTGGGATAGGTTTAATAACTACCCTAACCCTAACGCGTACCCTAACCCTAACCCTTACCCTAACCCTAACATGTACCCTAATCCTAAACAATACCCTAAACCGAGCCCTAACCCTAACACTAACCCTAAGCCTAACCCTAACCCATACCCTACGCCGTAGCCGAAGCCCTCCCCGAACCCGTAACCTAAGCCGTACCCTAAGCCTAACCCTAAGCCTAACCCTAACCCTAGGCTACCCTTGACTGCTTCTGCCTCCAATAGATTTCCTAAGCACTAGTGTTTTAAGGAACAGCGTAAAAAGAGAATCCTAATGTGATTTCTTTATAATGTGTGTGTTCCTTATATTATCTTAGTGTCTAAACTCTTCTTCATGGGTGGACCCCCAAATAATATTCCTTTAGGTGCTAAGGGGTATCTAGAGAGTGGGATAGGTTTAATAACTACCCTAACCGTAACACGTACCCTAACCCTAACCCCTACCCTAACCCTAACACGTACCCTAAAACTAAACCGTACCCTAAACCGAGCCCTAACCCTAACACTAACCCTAACCCTAACTCATACCCTACGCCGTACCCGAAGACCTCCCCGAACCCGTACCCTAAGCCGTACCCTTAGCCTAACCCTAAGCCTAACCCTAACACTAGGCTACCCTTGACTCCTTCTGCCTCCAATAGATTTCCTAAGCACTAGTGTTTTAAGGAACAGCTTAAAAAGAGAATCCTAATGTGATTTCTCTATAAAGGGTGTGTTCCTTATCTTAGCCTAGTGTCTAAACTCTTTTCCATGGCTGGACCCCCAAATAATATTCCTTTACGTGCTAAGGGGTATCTAGAGAGTGGGATAGGATTAATAACTACCCTAACCCTAATGCGTACCCTAACCCTAACCCCTACCCTAACCCTAACACGTACCCTAATCCTAAGCCGTTCACTAAACCGAGCCCTATCATTAACACTAACCCTAACCCTAACCCTAACTCATACACTACACCGTACCCGAAGCCCTCCCCGAACCCGTACCCTAAGCCTTACCCTAAGCCTAACCCTAACCCTAGGCTACCCTTGACTGCTTCTGCCTCCAATAGATTTCCTAAGCACTAGTGTTTTAAGGAACAGCTTAAAAAGAGAATCCTAATGTGATTTCTTTATAATGTGTGTGTTCCTTATATTATCTTAGTGTCTAAACTCTTCTTCATGGGTGGACCACCAAATAATATTCCTTTACGTGCTAAGGTGTATCTAGAGAGTGGGATAGGTTTAAGAAGAACCCTAACCCTAACCCCTACCCTAACCCTAACACGTACCCTAATCATAACCCGTACCCTAAACGGAGCCCTAACCCTAACACTAACCCAAACCCTAACCCTAACCCATACCCTACGCCGTACCTGAAGCCCTCTCCGAACCCGTACTGTAAGCCGTATCCTAATCCTAACCCTAAGCCTAACCCTAACCCTAGGCTACCCTTGACTGCTTCTGCCTCCAATAGATTTCCTAAGCACTAGTGTTTTAAGGAACAGCTTCAAAAGAGAATCCTATTGTGATTTCTTTATCATGGGTGTGTTCCTTATCTTATCCTAGTGTCTAAACTCTTCTCCATGGCTGGACCCCCAAATAATATTCATTACGTGCTAAGGGGTATCTAGAGAGTGGGATAGGTTTAATAACTACCCTAACACTAACGCGTACCCTAACCCTAACCCTTACCCTAACCCTAACATGTACCCTAATCCTAAAAAATACCCTAAACCGAGCCCTAACCCTAACACTAACCCTAAGCCTAACCCTAACCCATACCCTACGCCGTACCCGAAGCCCTCCCCGAACCCGTAACCTAAGCCGTACCCTAAGCCTAACCCTAAGCCTAACCCTAACCCTAGGCTACCCTTGACTGCTTCTGCCTCCAATAGATTTCCTAAGCACTAGTGTTTTAAGGAACAGCGTAAAAAGAGAATCCTAATGTGATTTCTTTATAATGTGTGTGTTCCTTATATTATCTTAGTGTCTAAACTCTTCTTCATGGGTGGACCCCCAAATAATATTCCTTTACGTGCTAAGGGGTATCTAGAGAGTGGGATAGGTTTAATAACTACCCTAACCCTAACACGTACCCTAACCCTAACCCCTACCCTAACCCTAACACGTACCCTAATCCTAACCCGTACCCTAAACCGAGCCCTAACCCTAACACTAACCCTAACCCTAACCCTAACCCATACCCTACGCCTTACCCGAACCCCTCCCCGAGCCCGTACCCTAAGCCGTACCCTAAGCCTAACCCTAACCCTAAACCTAACCCTAGGCTACCCTTGACTGCTTCTGCCTCCAATAGATTTCCTAAGCACTAGTGGTTTAAGGAAGAGCTTAAAAAGAGAATCCTAATGTGATTTCTTTATAATGTGTGTGTTCCTTATATTATCTTAGTGTCTAAATTCTTCTCCATGGCTGGACCCCCAAATAATATTCCTTTACGTGCTAAGGGGTATCTAGAGAGTGGGATAGGTTTAATAACTAACCTAACCCTAACGCGTACCCTAACCCTAACCCCTACCCTAACCCTAACACGTACCCTAATCCTAACCCGTACCCTAAACCGAGCCCTAACCCTAACACTAACCCTAACCCTAACCCTAACCCATACCCTACGCCGTACGCGAAGCCCTCTCCGAACCCGTACCCTAAGCCGTACCCTAAGCCTAACCCTAAGCCTAACCCTAACCCTAGGCTACCCTTGACTGCTTCAGCCTCAAATAGATTTCCTAAGCACTAGTGTTTTAAGGAACAGCTTTAAAAGAGAATCCTAATGTGATTTCTTTATAATGGGTGTGTTCCTTATCTTATCCTAGTGTCTAAACTCTTCTCCATGGCTGGACCACCAAATAATATTCCTTTACGTGCTAAGGGGTATCTAGAGAGTGGGATAGGTTTAATAACTACCCTAACCCTAACGCGTACCCTAACCCTAACCCCTACCCTAACCCTAACACGTTCCCTAATCCTAAACAATACCCTAAACCGAGCCCTAACCCTAACACTAACCCTAACACTAACCCTAACCCATACCCTACGCCGTACCCGAAGCCCTCCCCGAACCCGTACCTTAAGCCGTACCCTAAGCCTAACCCTAAGCCTAACCGTAACCCTAGGCTACCCTTGACTGCTTCTGCCTCCAATAGATTTCCTAAGCACTAGTGTTTTAAGGAACAGCTTAAAAAGAGAATCCTAATGTGATTTCTTTATAATGTGTGTGTTCCGTATCTTATCCTAGTGTCTAAACTCTTCTCCATGGTTGGACCCCCAAATAATATTCCTTTACGTGCTAAGGGGTATTTAGAGAGTGGGATAGGTTTAATAACTACCCTAACCCTAACGCGTACCCTAACCCTAACCCCTACCCTAACCCTAACACGTACCCTAATCCTAACCCGTACCCTAAACGGAGCCCTAACCCTAACACTAACCCAAACCCTAACCCTAACCCATACCCTACGCCGTACCTGAAGCCCTCTCTGAACCCGTACCGGAAGCCGTATCCTAATCCTAACCCTAAGCCTAACCCTAACCCTAGGCTACCCTTGACTGCTTCTGCCTTCAATAGATTTCCTAAGCACTAGTGTTTTAAGGAACAGCTTAAAAAGAGAATCCTAATGTGATTTCTTTATAATGGGTGTGTTCCTTATCTTATCCTAGTGTCTAAAGTCTTCTCCATTGCTGGACCCCCAAATAATATTCCTTTACGTGCTAAGGGGTATATAGAGAGTGGGATAGGTTTAATAACTACCCTAACCCTAACGCGTACCCTAACCCTAACCCCTACCCTAACCCTAACACGTACCCTAATCCTAAACAATACCCTAAACCGAGCCCTAACCCTAACACTAACCCTAACCCTAACCCTAACCCATACCCTACGCCGTACCCGAAGTCCTCCCCGAACCCGTAACCTAAGCCGTACCTTAAGCCTAACCCTAAGCCTAAACCTAACACTAGGCTACCCTTGACTGCTTCTGCCTCCAATAGATTTCCTAAGCAATAGTGTTTTAAGGAACAGCTTAAAAAGAGAATCCTAATGTGATTTCTCTATAAAGGGTGTGTTCCTTATCTTAGCCTAGTGTCTAAACTCTTCTCCATGGCTGGACCCCCAAATAATATTCCTTTACGTGCTAAGGGGTATCTAGAGAGTGGGATAGGATTAATAACTACCCTAACCCTAATGCGTACCCTAACCCTAACCCCTACCCTAACCCTAACACGTACCCTAATCCTAAGCCGTACACTAAACCGAGCCCTAACATTAACACTAACCCTAACCCTAACCCTAACTCATACACTACACCGTACCCGAAGCCCTCCCCGAAACCATACCCTAAGCCTTACCCTAAGCCTAACCCTAACCCTAGGCTACCCTTGACTGCTTCTGCCTCCAATAGATTTCCTAAGCACTAGTGTTTTAAGGAAGAGCTGA
Organism: Balaenoptera physalus; assembly: GCF_965194825.1. Lineage (NCBI taxonomy): Eukaryota > Metazoa > Chordata > Mammalia > Artiodactyla > Balaenopteridae > Balaenoptera > Balaenoptera physalus. The sequence continues at coordinate 685,480 of NW_028126410.1, read as the reverse complement.
AAAAGAGAATCCTAATGTGATTTCTTTATAATGTGTGTGTTCCGTATCTTATCCTAGTGTCTAAACTCTTCTCCATGGCTGGATGCCCAAATAATATTCCTTTACGTGCTAAGGGGTATCTAGAGATTGGGATAGGTTTAATAACCCTAACCCTAACACGTACCCTAACCCTAACCCCTACCCTAACCCTAACACGTACCCTAATCCTAAACCGTACCCTAAACCGAGTCCTAACCCTAACACTAACCCTAAACCTAACCCTAACCCATACACTACACCGTACCCGAAGCCCTCCCCGAACCCGTACCCTAAGCCTTACCCTAAGCCTAACCCTAACCCTAGGCTACCCTTGACTGCTTCTGCCTCCAATAGATTTCCTAAGCACTAGTGTTTTAAGGAAGAGCTGAAAAAGAGAATCCTAATGTGATTTCTTTATAATGTGTGTGTTCCTTATCTTATCCTAGTGTCTAAACTCTTCTCCATGCCTGGACCTCCAAATAATATTCCTTTACGTGCTAAGGGGTATATAGAGAGTGGGATAGGTTTAATAACTACCCTAACCCTAACGCGTACCCTAACCCTAACCCCTACCCTAACCCTAACACGTACCCTAATCCTAAGCAATACCCTAAACCGAGCCCTAACCCTAACACTACCCCTAAGCCTAACCCTAACCCATACCCTACGCCGTACCCGAAGCCCTCCCCGAAACCGTACCCTAAGCCGTACCCTAAGCCGTACCCTAAGTCTAACCCTAACCCTAGGCTACCCTTGACTGCTTCTGCCTCCAATAGATTTCCTAAGCAGTAGTGTTTTAAGGAACAGCTTAAAAAGAGAATCCTAATGTGATTTCTTTATAATGGGTGTGTTCCTTATCTTATCCTAGTGTCTAAACTCTTCTCCATGGCTGTACCCCCAAATAATATTCCTTTACGTGTTAAGGGGTATATAGAGAGTGGGATAGGTTTAATAACTACCCTAACCCTAACGCGTACCCTAACCCTAACCCCTACCCTAACCCTAACACGTACCCTAATCCTAAACAATACCCTAAACCGAGCCCTAACCCTAACACTAACCCTAACCCTAACCCTAACCCATACCCTACGCCGTACCCGAATTCCTCCCCGAACCCGTAACCTAAGCCGTACCCTAAGCCTAACCCTAAGCCTAATCCTAACCCTAGGCTACCCTTGACTGCTTCTGCCTCCAATAGATTTCCTAAGCACTATTGTTTTAAGGAACAGCTTAAAAAGAGAATCCTAATGTGATTTCTTTATAATGTGTGTGTTCCTTATATTATCTTAGTGTCTAAACTCTTCTTCATGGGTGGACCCCCAAATAATATTCCTTTACGTGCTAAGGTGTATCTAGAGAGTGGGATAGGTTTAATAAGAACCCTAACCCTAACCCCTACCCTAACCCTAACACGTACCCTAATCATAACCCGTACCCTAAACGGAGCCCTAACCCTAACACTAACCCAAACCCTAACCCTAACCCAAACCCTACGCCGTACCTGAAGCCCTCTCCGAACCCGTACCGTAAGCCGTATCCTAATCCTAACCCTAAGCCTAACCCTAACCCTAGGCTACCTTGACTGCTTCTGCCTCCAATAGATTTCCTAAGCACTAGTGTTTTAAGGAACAGCTTAAAAAGAGAATCCTAATGTGATTTCTTTATAATGGGTGTGTTCCTTATCTTATCCTAGTGTCTAAACTCTTCTCCATTGCTGGACCCCCAAATAATATTCCTTTACGTGCTAAGGGGTATATAGAGTGGGATAGGTTTAATAACTACCCTAACCCTAACGCGTACCCTAACCCTAACGCGTACCCTAACCCTAACCCTTACCCTAACCCTAACATGTACCCTAATCCTAAACAATACCCTAAACCGAGCCCTAACCCTAACACTACCCCTAAGCCTAACCCTAACACATACCCTACGCCGTACCCGAAGCCCTCCCCGAACCCGTAACCTAAGCCGTACCCTAAGCCTAACCCTAAGCCTAACGCTAACCCTAGGCTACCCTTGACTGCTTCTGCCTCCAATAGATTTCCTTAGCACTAGTGTTTTAAGGAAGAGCGTAAAAAGAGAATCCTAATGTGATTTCTTTATAATGTGTGTGTTCCTTATATTATCTTAGTGTCTAAACTCTTCTTCATGGGTGGACCTCCAAATAATATTCCTTTACGTGCTAAGGGGTATATAGAGAGTGGGATAGGTTTAATAACTACCCTAACCCTAACGCGTACCCTAACCCTAACCCCTACCCTAACCCTAACACGTACCCTAATCCTAAACAATACCTTAAACCGAGCCCTAACCCTAACACTACCCCTAAGCCTAACCCTAACCCATACCCTACGCCGTACCCGAAGCCCTCCCCGAACCCGTACCCTAAGCCGTACCCTAAGCCGTACCCTAAGTCTAACCCTAACCCTAGGCTACCCTTGACTGCTTCTGCCTCCAATAGATTTCCTAAGCACTAGTGTTTTAAGGAACAGCTTAAAAAGAGAATCCTAATGTGATTTCTTTATAATGGGTGTGTTCCTTATCTTATCCTAGTGTCTAAACTCTTCTCCATTGCTGGACCCCCAAATAATATTCCTTTACGTGCTAAGGGGTATATAGAGTGGGATAGGTTTAATAACTACCCTAACCCTAACGCGTACCCTAACCCTAACCCTTACCCTAACCCTAACATGTACCCTAATCCTAAACAATACCCTAAACCGAGCCCTAACCCTAACACTAACCCTAAGCCTAACCCTAACCCATACCCTACGCCGTAGCCGAAGCCCTCCCCGAACCCGTAACCTAAGCCGTACCCTAAGCCTAACCCTAAGCCTAACCCTAACCCTAGGCTACCCTTGACTGCTTCTGCCTCCAATAGATTTCCTAAGCACTAGTGTTTTAAGGAACAGCGTAAAAAGAGAATCCTAATGTGATTTCTTTATAATGTGTGTGTTCCTTATATTATCTTAGTGTCTAAACTCTTCTTCATGTGTGGACCCCCAAATAATATTCCTTTACGTGCTAAGGGGTATCTAGAGAGTGGGATAGGTTTAATAACTACCCTAACCGTAACACGTACCCTAACCCTAACCCCTACCCTAACCCTAACACGTACCCTAAAACTAAACCGTACCCTAAACCGAGCCCTAACCCTAACACTAACCCTAACCCTAACTCATACCCTACGCCGTACCCGAAGACCTCCCCGAACCCGTACTCTAAGCCGTACCCTTAGCCTAACCCTAAGCCTAACCCTAACACTAGGCTACCCTTGACTCCTTCTGCCTCCAATAGATTTCCTAAGCACTAGTGTTTTAAGGAACAGCTTAAAAAGAGAATCCTAATGTGATTTCTCTATAAAGGGTGTGTTCCTTCTCTTAGCCTAGTGTCTAAACTCTTTTCCATGGCTGGACCCCCAAATAATATTCCTTTACGTGCTAAGGGGTATCTAGAGAGTGGGATAGGATTAATAACTACCCTAACCCTAATGCGTACCCTAACCCTAACCCCTACCCTAACCCTAACACGTACCCTAATCCTAAGCCGTTCACTAAACCGAGCCCTAACATTAACACTAACCCTAACCCTAACCCTAACTCATACACTACACCGTACCCGAAGCCCTCCCCGAACCCGTACCCTAAGCCTTACCCTAAGCCTAACCCTAACCCTAGGCTACCCTTGACTGCTTCTGCCTCCAATAGATTTCCTAAGCACTAGTGTTTTAAGGAACAGCTTAAAAAGAGAATCCTAATGTGATTTCTTTATAATGTGTGTGTTCCTTATATTATCTTAGTGTCTAAACTCTTCTTCATGGGTGGACCACCAAATAATATTCCTTTACGTGCTAAGGTGTATCTAGAGAGTGGGATAGGTTTAAGAAGAACCCTAACCCTAACCCCTACCCTAACCCTAACACGTACCCTAATCATAACCCGTACCCTAAACGGAGCCCTAACCCTAACACTAACCCAAACCCTAACCCTAACCCATACCCTACGCCGTACATGAAGCCCTCTCCGAACCCGTACTGTAAGCCGTATCCTAATCCTAACCCTAAGCCTAACCCTAACCCTAGGCTACCCTTGACTGCTTCTGCCTCCAATAGATTTCCTAAGCACTAGTGTTTTAAGGAACAGCTTCAAAAGAGAATCCTATTGTGATTTCTTTATCATGGGTGTGTTCCTTATCTTATCCTAGTGTCTAAACTCTTCTCCATGGCTGGACCCCCAAATAATATTCATTACGTGCTAAGGGGTATCTAGAGAGTGGGATAGGTTTAATAACTACCCTAACACTAACGCGTACCCTAACCCTAACCCTTACCCTAACCCTAACATGTACCCTAATCCTAAAAAATACCCTAAACCGAGCCCTAACCCTAACACTAACCCTAAGCCTAACCCTAACCCATACCCTACGCCGTACCCGAAGCCCTCCCCGAACCCGTAACCTAAGCCGTACCCTAAGCCTAACCCTAAGCCTAACCCTAACCCTAGGCTACCCTTGACTGCTTCTGCCTCCAATAGATTTCCTAAGCACTAGTGTTTTAAGGAACAGCGTAAAAAGAGAATCCTAATGTGATTTCTTTATAATGTGTGTGTTCCTTATATTATCTTAGTGTCTAAACTCTTCTTCATGGGTGGACCCCCAAATAATATTCCTTTACGTGCTAAGGGGTATCTAGAGAGTGGGATAGGTTTAATAACTACCCTAACCCTAACACGTACCCTAACCCTAACCCCTACCCTAACCCTAACACGTACCCTAATCCTAACCCGTACCCTAAACCGGGCCCTAACCCTAACACTAACCCTAACCCTAACCCTAACCCATACCCTACGCCTTACCCGAACCCCTCCCCGAGCCCGTACCCTAAGCCGTACCCTAAGCCTAACCCTAACCCTAAACCTAACCCTAGGCTACCCTTGACTGCTTCTGCCTCCAATAGATTTCCTAAGCACTAGTGGTTTAAGGAAGAGCTTAAAAAGAGAATCCTAATGTGATTTCTTTATAATGTGTGTGTTCCTTATATTATCTTAGTGTCTAAATTCTTCTCCATGGCTGGACCCCCAAATAATATTCCTTTACGTGCTAAGGGGTATCTAGAGAGTGGGATAGGTTTAATAACTAACCTAACCCTAACGCGTACCCTAACCCTAACCCCTACCCTAACCCTAACACGTACCCTAATCCTAACCCGTACCCTAAACCGAGCCCTAACCCTAACACTAACCCTAACCCTAACCCTAACCCATACCCTACGCCGTACGCGAAGCCCTCTCCGAACCCGTACCCTAAGCCGTACCCTAAGCCTAACCCTAAGCCTAACCCTAACCCTAGGCTACCCTTGACTGCTTCAGCCTCAAATAGATTTCCTAAGCACTAGTGTTTTAAGGAACAGCTTTAAAAGAGAATCCTAATGTGATTTCTTTATAATGGGTGTGTTCCTTATCTTATCCTAGTGTCTAAACTCTTCTCCATGGCTGGACCACCAAATAATATTCCTTTACGTGCTAAGGGGTATCTAGAGAGTGGGATAGGTTTAATAACTACCCTAACCCTAACGCGTACCCTAACCCTAACCCCTACCCTAACCCTAACACGTTCCCTAATCCTAAACAATACCCTAAACCGAGCCCTAACCCTAACACTAACCCTAACACTAACCCTAACCCATACCCTACGCCGTACCCGAAGCCCTCCCCGAACCCGTACCTTAAGCCGTACCCTAAGCCTAACCCTAAGCCTAACCGTAACCCTAGGCTACCCTTGACTGCTTCTGCCTCCAATAGATTTCCTAAGCACTAGTGTTTTAAGGAACAGCTTAAAAAGAGAATCCTAATGTGATTTCTTTATAATGTGTGTGTTCCGTATCTTATCCTAGTGTCTAAACTCTTCTCCATGGTTGGACCCCCAAATAATATTCCTTTACGTGCTAAGGGGTATTTAGAGAGTGGGATAGGTTTAATAACTACCCTAACCCTAACGCGTACCCTAACCCTAACCCCTACCCTAACCCTAACACGTACCCTAATCCTAACCCGTACCCTAAACGGAGCCCTAACCCTAACACTAACCCAAACCCTAACCCTAACCCATACCCTACGCCGTACCTGAAGCCCTCTCTGAACCCGTACCGGAAGCCGTATCCTAATCCTAACCCTAAGCCTAACCCTAACCCTAGGCTACCCTTGACTGCTTCTGCCTTCAATAGATTTCCTAAGCACTAGTGTTTTAAGGAACAGCTTAAAAAGAGAATCCTAATGTGATTTCTTTATAATGGGTGTGTTCCTTATCTTATCCTAGTGTCTAAAGTCTTCTCCATTGCTGGACCCCCAAATAATATTCCTTTACGTGCTAAGGGGTATATAGAGAGTGGGATAGGTTTAATAACTACCCTAACCCTAACGCGTACCCTAACCCTAACCCCTACCCTAACCCTAACACGTACCCTAATCCTAAACAATACCCTAAACCGAGCCCTAACCCTAACACTAACCCTAACCCTAACCCTAACCCATACCCTACGCCGTACCCGAAGTCCTCCCCGAACCCGTAACCTAAGCCGTACCTTAAGCCTAACCCTAAGCCTAAACCTAACACTAGGCTACCCTTGACTGCTTCTGCCTCCAATAGATTTCCTAAGCAACAGTGTTTTAAGGAACAGCTTAAAAAGAGAATCCTAATGTGATTTCTCTATAAAGGGTGTGTTCCTTATCTTAGCCTAGTGTCTAAACTCTTCTCCATGGCTGGACCCCCAAATAATATTCCTTTACGTGCTAAGGGGTATCTAGAGAGTGGGATAGGATTAATAACTACCCTAACCCTAATGCGTACCCTAACCCTAACCCCTACCCTAACCCTAACACGTACCCTAATCCTAAGCCGTACACTAAACCGAGCCCTAACATTAACACTAACCCTAACCCTAACCCTAACTCATACACTACACCGTACCCGAAGCCCTCCCCGAAACCATACCCTAAGCCTTACCCTAAGCCTAACCCTAACCCTAGGCTACCCTTGACTGCTTCTGCCTCCAATAGATTTCCTAAGCACTAGTGTTTTAAGGAAGAGCTGAAAAAGAGAATCCTAATGTGATTTCTTTATAATGTGTGTGTTCCGTATCTTATCCTAGTGTCTAAACTCTTCTCCATGGCTGGATGCCCAAATAATATTCCTTTACGTGCTAAGGGGTATCTAGAGATTGGGATAGGTTTAATAACCCTAACCCTAACACGTACCCTAACCCTAACCCCTACCCTAACCCTAACACGTACCCTAATCCTAAACCGTACCCTAAACCGAGTCCTAACCCTAACACTAACCCTAAACCTAACCCTAACCCATACACTACACCGTACCCGAAGCCCTCCCCGAACCCGTACCCTAAGCCTTACCCTAAGCCTAACCCTAACCCTAGGCTACCCTTGACTGCTTCTGCCTCCAATAGATTTCCTAAGCACTAGTGTTTTAAGGAAGAGCTGAAAAAGAGAATCCTAATGTGATTTCTTTATAATGTGTGTGTTCCTTATCTTATCCTAGTGTCTAAACTCTTCTCCATGCCTGGACCTCCAAATAATATTCCTTTACGTGCTAAGGGGTATATAGAGAGTGGGATAGGTTTAATAACTACCCTAACCCTAACGCGTACCCTAACCCTAACCCCTACCCTAACCCTAACACGTACCCTAATCCTAAACAATACCCTAAACCGAGCCCTAACCCTAACACTACCCCTAAGCCTAACCCTAACCCATACCCTACGCCGTACCCGAAGCCCTCCCCGAACCCGTACCCTAAGCCGTACCCTAAGCCGTACCCTAAGTCTAACCCTAACCCTAGGCTACCCTTGACTGCTTCTGCCTCCAATAGATTTCCTAAGCAGTAGTGTTTTAAGGAACAGCTTAAAAAGAGAATCCTAATGTGATTTCTTTATAATGGGTGTGTTCCTTAACTTATCCTAGTGTCTAAACTCTTCTCCATGGCTGTACCCCCAAATAATATTCCTTTACGTGTTAAGGGGTATATAGAGAGTGGGATAGGTTTAATAACTACCCTAACCCTAACGCGTACCCTAACCCTAACCCCTACCCTAACCCTAACACGTACCCTAATCCTAAACAATACCCTAAACCGAGCCCTAACCCTAACACTAACCCTAACCCTAACCCTAACCCATACCCTACGCCGTACCCGAATTCCTCCCCGAACCCGTAACCTAAGCCGTACCCTAAGCCTAACCCTAAGCCTAATCCTAACCCAAGGCTACCCTTGACTGCTTCTGCCTCCAATAGATTTCCTAAGCACTAGTGTTTTAAGGAACAAATTAAAAAGAGAATCCTAATGTGATTTCTTTATAATGTGTGTGTTCCTTATATTATCTTAGTGTCTAAACTCTTCTTCATGGGTGGACCCCCAAATAATATTCCTTTACGTGCTAAGGTGTATCTAGAGAGTGGGATAGGTTTAATAAGAACCCTAACCCTAACCCCTACCCTAACCCTAACACGTACCCTAATCATAACCCGTACCCTAAACGGAGCCCTAACCCTAACACTAACCCAAACCCTAACCCTAACCCATACCCTACGCCGTACCTGAAGCCCTCTCCGAACCCGTACCGTAAGCCGTATCCTAATCCTAACCCTAAGCCTAACCCTAACCCTAGGCTACCTTGACTGCTTCTGCCTCCAATAGATTTCCTAAGCACTAGTGTTTTAAGGAACAGCTTAAAAAGAGAATCCTAATGTGATTTCTTTATAATGGGTGTCTTCCTTATCTTATCCTAGTGTCTAAACCCTTCTCCATTGCTGGACCCCCAAATAATATTCCTTTACGTGCTAAGGGGTATATAGAGTGGGATAGGTTTAATAACTACCCTAACCCTAACGCGTACCCTAACCCTAACGCGTACCCTAACCCTAACCCTTACCCTAACCCTAACATGTACCCTAATCCTAAACAATACCCTAAACCGAGCCCTAACCCTAACACTACCCCTAAGCCTAACCCTAACCCATACCCTACGCCGTACCCGAAGCCCTCCCCGAACCCGTAACCTAAGCCGTACCCTAAGCCTAACCCTAAGCCTAACCCTAACCCTAGGCTACCCTTGACTGCTTCTGCCTCCAATAGATTTCCTAAGCACTAGTGTTTTAAGGAACAGCGTAAAAAGAGAATCCTAATGTGATTTCTTTATAATGTCTGTGTTCCTTATATTATCTTAGTGTCTAAACTCTTCTTCATGGGTGGACCTCCAAATAATATTCCTTTACGTGCTAAGGGGTATATAGAGAGTGGGATAGGTTTAATAACTACCCTAACCCTAACGCGTACCCTAACCCTAACCCCTACCCTAACCCTAACACGTACCCTAATCCTAAGCAATACCCTAAACCGAGCCCTAACCCTAACACTACCCCTAAGCCTAACCCTAACCCATACCCTACGCCGTACCCGAAGCCCTCCCCGAAACCGTACCCTAAGCCGTACCCTAAGCCGTACCCTAAGTCTAACCCTAACCCTAGGCTACCCTTGACTGCTTCTGCCTCCAATAGATTTCCTAAGCAGTAGTGTTTTAAGGAACAGCTTAAAAAGAGAATCCTAATGTGATTTCTTTATAATGGGTGTGTTCCTTATCTTATCCTAGTGTCTAAACTCTTCTCCATGGCTGTACCCCCAAATAATATTCCTTTACGTGTTAAGGGGTATATAGAGAGTGGGATAGGTTTAATAACTACCCTAACCCTAACGCGTACCCTAACCCTAACCCCTACCCTAACCCTAACACGTACCCTAATCCTAAACAATACCCTAAACCGAGCCCTAACCCTAACACTAACCCTAACCCTAACCCTAACCCATACCCTACGCCGTACCCGAATTCCTCCCCGAACCCGTAACCTAAGCCGTACCCTAAGCCTAACCCTAAGCCTAATCCTAACCCTAGGCTACCCTTGACTGCTTCTGCCTCCAATAGATTTCCTAAGCACTATTGTTTTAAGGAACAGCTTAAAAAGAGAATCCTAATGTGATTTCTTTATAATGTGTGTGTTCCTTATATTATCTTAGTGTCTAAACTCTTCTTCATGGGTGGACCCCCAAATAATATTCCTTTACGTGCTAAGGTGTATCTAGAGAGTGGGATAGGTTTAATAAGAACCCTAACCCTAACCCCTACCCTAACCCTAACACGTACCCTAATCATAACCCGTACCCTAAACGGAGCCCTAACCCTAACACTAACCCAAACCCTAACCCTAACCCAAACCCTACGCCGTACCTGAAGCCCTCTCCGAACCCGTACCGTAAGCCGTATCCTAATCCTAACCCTAAGCCTAACCCTAACCCTAGGCTACCTTGACTGCTTCTGCCTCCAATAGATTTCCTAAGCACTAGTGTTTTAAGGAACAGCTTAAAAAGAGAATCCTAATGTGATTTCTTTATAATGGGTGTGTTCCTTATCTTATCCTAGTGTCTAAACTCTTCTCCATTGCTGGACCCCCAAATAATATTCCTTTACGTGCTAAGGGGTATATAGAGTGGGATAGGTTTAATAACTACCCTAACCCTAACGCGTACCCTAACCCTAACGCGTACCCTAACCCTAACCCTTACCCTAACCCTAACATGTACCCTAATCCTAAACAATACCCTAAACCGAGCCCTAACCCTAACACTACCCCTAAGCCTAACCCTAACACATACCCTACGCCGTACCCGAAGCCCTCCCCGAACCCGTAACCTAAGCCGTACCCTAAGCCTAACCCTAAGCCTAACGCTAACCCTAGGCTACCCTTGACTGCTTCTGCCTCCAATAGATTTCCTTAGCACTAGTGTTTTAAGGAACAGCGTAAAAAGAGAATCCTAATGTGATTTCTTTATAATGTGTGTGTTCCTTATATTATCTTAGTGTCTAAACTCTTCTTCATGGGTGGACCTCCAAATAATATTCCTTTACGTGCTAAGGGGTATATAGAGAGTGGGATAGGTTTAATAACTACCCTAACCCTAACGCGTACCCTAACCCTAACCCCTACCCTAACCCTAACACGTACCCTAATCCTAAACAATACCTTAAACCGAGCCCTAACCCTAACACTACCCCTAAGCCTAACCCTAACCCATACCCTACGCCGTACCCGAAGCCCTCCCCGAACCCGTACCCTAAGCCGTACCCTAAGCCGTACCCTAAGTCTAACCCTAACCCTAGGCTACCCTTGACTGCTTCTGCCTCCAATAGATTTCCTAAGCAGTAGTGTTTTAAGGAACAGCTTAAAAAGAGAATCCTAATGTGATTTCTTTATAATGGGTGTGTTCCTTATCTTATCCTAGTGTCTAAACTCTTCTCCATGGCTGTACCCCCAAATAATATTCCTTTACGTGTTAAGGGGTATATAGAGAGTGGGATAGGTTTAATAACTACCCTAACCCTAACGCGTACCCGAACCCTAATCCCTACCCTAACCCTAACACGTACCCTAATCCTAAACAATACCCTAAACCGAGCCCTAACCCTAACACTAACCCTAACCCTAACCCTAACCCATACCCTACGCCGTACCCGAATTTCTACCCGAACCCGTAACCTAAGCCGTACCCTAAGCCTAACCCTAAGCCTTATCCTAACCCTAGGCTACCCTTGACTGCTTCTGCCTCCAATAGATTTCCTAAGCACTAGTGTTTTAAGGAACAGCTTAAAAAGAGAATCCTAATGTGATTTCTTTATAATGTGTGTGTTCCTTATATTATCTTAGTGTCTAAACTCTTCTTCATGGGTGGACCCCCAAATAATATTCCTTTACGTGCTAAGGTGTATCTAGAGAGTGGGATAGGTTTAATAAGAACCCTAACCCTAACCCCTACCCTAACCCTAACACGTACTCTAATCATAACCCGTACCCTAAACGGAGCCCTAACCCTAACACTAACCCAAACCCTAACCCTAACCCATACCCTACGCCGTACCTGAAGCCCTCTCCGAACCCGTACCGTAAGCCGTATCCTAATCCTAACCCTAAGCCTAACCCTAACCCTAGGCTACCTTGACTGCTTCTGCCTCCAATAGATTTCCTAAGCACTAGTGTTTTAAGGAACAGCTTAAAAAGAGAATCCTAATGTGATTTCTTTATAATGGGTGTGTTCCTTATCTTATCCTAGTGTCTAAACTCTTCTCCGTTGCTGGACCCCCAAATAATATTCCTTTACGTGCTAAGGGGTATATAGAGTGGGATAGGTTTAATAACTACCCTAACCCTAACGCGTACCCTAACCCTAACGCGTACCCTAACCCTAACCCTTACCCTAACCCTAACATGTACCCTAATCCTAAACAATACCCTAAACCGAGCCCTAACCCTAACACTACCCCTAAGCCTAACCCTAACCCATACCCTACGCCGTACCCGAAGCCCTCCCCGAACCCGTAACCTAAGCCGTACCCTAAGCCTAACCCTAAGCCTAACCCTAACCCTAGGCTACCCTTGAGTGATTCTGCCTCCAATAGATTTCCTAAGCACTAGTGTTTTAAGGAACAGCGTAAAAAGAGAATCCTAATGTGATTTCTTTATAATGTGTGTGTTCCTTATATTATCTTAGTGTCTAAACTCTTCTTCATGGGTGGACCCCCAAATAATATTCCTTTACGTGCTAACGGGTATCTAGAGAGTGGGATAGGTTTAATAACTACCCTAACCCTAACACGTACCCTAACCCTAACCCCTACCCTAACCCTAACACGTACCCTAAAATTAACCATACCCTAAACCGAGCCCTAACCCTAACACTAACCCTAACCCTAACCCATACCCTACGCCGTACCCGAAGACCTCCCCGAACCCGTACCCTAAGCCGTACCCTTAGCCTAACCCTAAGCCTAACCCTAACACTAGGCTACCCTTGACTCCTTCTGCCTCCAATAGATTTCCTAAGCACTAGTGTTTTAAGGAACAGCTTAAAAAGAGAATCCTAATGTGATTTCTCTATAAAGGGTGTGTTCCTTATCTTAGCCTAGTGTCTAAACTCTTCTCCATGGCTGGACCCCCAAATAATATTCCTTTACGTGCTAAGTGGTATCTAGAGAGTGGGATAGGTTTAATAACTAACCTAACCCTAATGCGTACCCTAACCCTAACCCCTACCCTAACCCTAACACGTACCCTAATCCTAAGCCGTACACTAAACCGAGCCCTAACATTAACACTAACCCTAACCCTAACCCTAACTCATACACTACACCGTACCCGAAGCCCTCCCTGAACCCGTACCCTAAGCCTTACCCTAAGCCTAACCCTAACCCTAGGCTACCCTTGACTGCTTCTGCCTCCAATAGATTTCCTAAGCACTAGTGTTTTAAGGAAGAGCTGAAAAAGAGAATCCTAATGTGATTTCTTTATAATGGGTGTGTTCCTTATCTTATCCTAGTGTCTAAACTCTTCTCCATGGCTGGATGCCCAAATAATATTCCTTTACGTGCTAAGGGGTATCTAGAGAGTGGGATAGGTTTAATAACTACCCTAACCCTAACGCGTACCCTAACCCTAACCCTTACCCTAACCCTAACATGTACCCTAATCCTAAACAATACCCTAAACCGAGCCCTAACCCTAACACTAACCCTAAGCCTAACCCTAACCCATACCCTACGCCGTACCCGAAGCCCTCCCCGAACCCGTAACCTAAGCCGTACCCTAAGCCTAACCCTAAGCCTAACCCTAACGCTAGGCTACCCTTGACTGCTTCTGCCTCCAATAGATTTCCTAAGCACTAGTGTTTTAAGGAACAGCGTAAAAAGAGAATCTTAATGTGATTTCTTTATAATGTGTGCGTTCCTTATATTATCTTAGTGTCTAAACTCTTTTTCATGGGTGGACCCCCAAATAATATTCCTTTACGTGCTAAGGGGTATCTAGAGAGTGGGATAGGTTTAATAACTACCCTAACCCTAACACGTACCCTAACCCTAACCCCTACCCTAACCCTAACACGTACCCTAAAACTAAACCGTACCCTAAACCGAGCCCTAACCCTAACACTAACCCTAACCCTAACCCATACCCTACGCCGTACCCGAAGACCTCCCGGAACCCGTACCCTAAGCCGTACCCTTAGCCTAACACTAAGGCTAATCCTAACACTAGGCTACCCTTGACTCCTTCTGCCTCCAATAGATTTCCTAAGCACTAGTGTTTTAAGGAACAGCTTAAAAAGAGAATCCTAATGTGATTTCTCTATAAAGGGTGTGTTCCTTATCTTAGCCTAGTGTCTAAACTCTTCTCCATGGCTGGACCCGCAAATAATATTCCTTTACGTGCTAATGGGTATCTAGAGAGTGGGATAGGTTTAATAACTACCCTAACCCTAACGCGTACCCTAACCCTAACCCCTACCCTAACCCTAACACGTACCCTAATCCTAACCCATACCCTAAACCGAGCCCTAACCCTAACACTAAACCTAACCCTAAACCTAACCCATACCCTACGCCGTACGCGAAGCCCTCTCCGAACCCGTACCCTAAGCCGTACCCTAAGCCTAACCCTAAGCCTAACCCTAACCCTAGGCTACCCTTGACTGCTTCAGCCTCAAATAGATTTCCTAAGCACTAGTGTTTTAAGGAACAGCTTTAAAAGAGAATCCTAATGTGATTTCTTTATAATGGGTGTGTTCCTTATCTTATCCTAGTGTCTAAACTCTTCTCCATGGCTGGACCACCAAATAATATTCCTTTACGTGCTAAGGGGTATCTAGAGAGTGGGATAGGTTTAATAACTACCCTAACCCTAACGCGTACCCTAACCTTAACCCCTACCCTAACCCTAACACGTACCCTAATCCTAAACAATACCCTAAACCGAGCCCTAACCCTAACACTAACCCTAACACTAAACCTAACCCATACCCTACGCCGTACCGGAAGCCCTCCCCGAACCCGTACCCTAAGCCGTACCCTAAGCCTAACCCTAAGCCTATCCCTAACCCTAGGCTACCCTTGACTGCTTCTGCCTCCAATAGATTTCCTAAGCACTAGTGTTTTAAGGAACAGCTTAAAAAGAGAATCCTAATGTGATTTCTTTATAATGGGTGTGTTCCGTATCTTATCCTAGTGTCTAAACTCTTCTCCATGGTTGGACCCCCAAATAATATTCCTTTACGTGCTAAGGGGTATTTAGAGAGTGGGATAGGTTTAATAACTACCCGAACCCTAACGCGTACCCTAACCCTAACCCCTACCCTAACCCTAACACGTACCCTAATCCTAACCCGTACCCTAAACGGAGCCCTAACCCTAACACTAACCCAAACCCTAACCCTAACCCATACACTACGCCGTACCTGAAGCCCTCTCTGAACCCGTACCATAAGCCGTATCCTAATCCTAACCCTAAGCCTAACCCTAACCCTAGGCTACCCTTGACTGCTTCTGCCTCCAATAGATTTCCTAAGCACTAGTGTTTTAAGGAACAGCTTAAAAAGAGAATCCTAATGTGATTTCTTTATAATGGGTGTGTTCCTTATCTTATCCTAGTGTCTAAAGTCTTCTCCATTGCTGGACCCCCAAATAATATTCCTTTACGTGCTAAGGGGTATATAGAGAGTGGGATAGGTTTAATAACTACCCTAACCCTAACGCGTACCCTAACCCTAACCCCTACCCTAACCCTAACACGTACCCTATTCCTAAACAATACCCTAAACCGAGCCCTAACCCTAACACTAACCCTAACCCTAACCTTAACCCATACCCTACGCCGTACCCGAAGTTCTCACCGAACCCGTAACCTAAGCCGTACCCTAAGCCTAACCCTAAGCCTAAACCTAACCCTAGGCTACCCTTGACTGCTTCTGCCTCCAATAGATTTCCTAAGCACTAGTGTTTTAAGGAACAGCTTAAAAAGAGAATCCTAATGTGATTTCTTTATAATGTGTGTGTTCCTTATATTATCTTAGTGTCTAAACTCTTCTTCATGGGTGGACCCCCAAATAATATTCCTTTACGTGCTAAGGTGTATCTAGAGAGTGGGATAGGTTTAATAAGAACCCTAACCCTAACCCCTACCCTAACCCTAACACGTACCCTAATCATAACCCGTACCCTAAACGGAGCCCTAACCCTAACACTAACCCAAACCCTAACCCTAACCCATACCTTACGCCGTACCTGAAGCCCTCTCCGAACCCGTACCGTAAGCCGTATCCTAATCCTAACCCTAAGCCTAACCCTAACCCTAGGCTACCCTTGACTGCTTCTGCCTCCAATAGATTTCCTAAGCACTAGTGTTTTAAGGAACAGCTTAAAAAGAGAATCCTAATGTGATTTCTTTATAATGGGTGTGTTCCTTATCTTATCCTAGTGTCTAAACTCTTCTCCATTGCTGGACCCCCAAATAATATTCCTTTACGTGATAAGGGGTATCTAGAGAGTGGGATAGGTTTAATAACTACCCTAACCCTAACACGTACCCTAACCCTAACCCCTACCCTAACCCTAACACGTACCCTAAAACTAAACCGTACCCTAAACCGAGCCCTAACCCTAACACTAACCCTAAACCTAACCCATACCCTACACCATACCCGAAGACCTCCCCGAACCCGTACCCTAAGCCGTACCCTTAGCCTAACCCTAAGCCTAACCCTAACACTAGGCTACCCTTGACTCCTTCTGCCTCCAATAGATTTCCTAAGCACTAGTGTTTTAAGGAACAGCATAAAAAGAGAATCCTAATGTGATTTCTCTATAAAGGGTATGTTCCTTATCTTAGCCTAGTGTCTAAACTCTTCTGCATGGCTGGACCCCCAAATAATATTCCTTTACGTGCTAAGGAGTATCTAGAGAGTGGGATAGGTTTAATAACTACCCTAACCCTAATGCGTACCCTAACCCTAACCCCTACCCTAACCCTAACACGTACCCTAATCCTAAGCCGTACACTAAACCGAGCCCTAACATTAACACTAACCCTAACCCTAACCCTAACTCATACACTACACCGTACCCGAAGCCCTCCCCGAACCCGTACCCTAAGCCTTACCCTAAGCCTAACCCTAACCCTAGGCTACCCTTGACTGCTTCTTCCTCCAATAGATTTCCTAAGCACTAGTGTTTTAAGGAAGAGCTGAAAAAGAGAATCCTAATGTGATTTCTTTATAATGTGTGTGTTCCTTATCTTATCCTAGTGTCTAAACTCTTCTCCATGGCTGGATACCCAAATAATATTCCTTTACGTGCTAAGGAGTATCTAGAGAGTAGAATAGGTTTAATAACCCTAACCCTAACACGTACCCTAACCCTAACCCCTCCCCTAACCCTAACACGTACCCTAATCCTAAACCGTACCCTAAACCGAGCCCTAACCCTAACACTAACCCTAACCCTAACCCTAACCCATACACTACACCGTACCCGAAGCCCTCCCCGAACCCGTACCCTAAGCCTTACCCTAAGCCTAACCCTAACCCTAGGCTACCCTTGACTGCTTCTGCCTCCAATAGATTTCCTAAGCACTAGTGTTTTAAGGAACAGCTTAAAAAGAGAATCCTAATGTGATTTATTTATAATGGGTGTGTTCCTTATCTTATCCTAGTGTCTAAACTCTTCTCCATGGCTGGACCCCCAAATAATATTCCTTTACGTGCTAAGGGGTATCTAGAGAGTGGGATAGGTTTAATAACTACCCTAACCCTAATGCGTACCCTAACCCTAACCCCTACCCTAACCCTAACACGTACCCTAATCCTAAGCCGTACACTAAACCGAGCCCTAACATTAACACTAACCCTAACCCTAACCCTAACTCATACACTACACCGTACCCGAAGCCCTCCCCGAACCCGTACCCTAAGCGTTACCCTAAGCCTAACCCTAACCCTAGGCTACCCTTGACTGCTTCTGCCTCCAATAGATTTCCTAAGCACTAGTGTTTTAAGGAAGAGCTGAAAAAATGAATCCTAATGTGATTTCTTTATAATGTGTGTGTTCCTTATCTTATCCTAGTGTCTAAACTCTTCTCCATGGCTGGATGCCCAAATAATATTCCTTTACGTGCTAAGGGGTATCTAGAGAGTGGGATAGGTTTAATAACTACCCTAACGCTAACGCGTACCCTAACCCTAACCCTTACCCTAACCCTAACATGTACCCTAATCCTAAACAATACCCTAAACCGAGCCCTAACCCTAACACTAACCCTAAGCCTAACCCTAACCCATACCCTACGCCGTACCCGAAGCCCTCCCCGAACCCGTAACCTAAGCCGTACCCTAAGCCGTACCCTAAGCCTAACCCTAACCCTAGGCTACCCTTGACTGCTTCTGCCTCCAATAGATTTCCTAAGCACTAGTGTTTTAAGGAACAGCTTAAAAAGAGAATCCTAATGTGATTTCTTTATAATGGGTGTGTTCCTTATCTTATCCTAGTGTCTAAAGTCTTCTCCATTGCTGGACCCCCAAATAATATTCCTTTACGTGCTAAGGGTTATATAGAGAGTGGGATAGGTTTAATAACTACCCTAACCCTAACGCGTACCCTAACCCTAACCCCTACCCTAACCCTAACACGTACCCTAATCCTAAACAATACCCTAAACCGAGCCCTAACCCTAACACTAACCCTAACCCTAACCTTAACCCATACCCTACGCCGTACCCGAAGTTCTCCCCGAACCCGTAACCTAAGCCGTACCCTAAGCCTAACCCTAAGCCTAAACCTAACCCTAGGCTACCCTTGACTGCTTCTGCCTCCAATAGATTTCCTAAGCACTAGTGTTTTAAGGAACAGCTTAAAAAGAGAATCCTAATGTGATTTCTTTATAATGTGTGTGTTCCTTATATTATCTTAGTGTCTAAACTCTTCTTCATGGGTGGACCCCCAAATAATATTCCTTTACGTGCTAAGGTGTATCTAGAGAGTGGGATAGGTTTAATAAGAACCCTAACCCTAACCCCTACCCTAACCCTAACACGTACCCTAATCATAACCCGTACCCTAAACAGAGCCCTAACCCTAACACTAACCCAAACCCTAACCCTAACCCATACCTTACGCCGTACCTGAAGCCCTCTCCGAACCCGTACCGTAAGCCGTATCCTAATCCTAACCCTAAGCCTAACCCTAACCCTAGGCTACCCTTGACTGCTTCTGCCTCCAATAGATTTCCTAAGCACTAGTGTTTTAAGGAACAGCTTAAAAAGAGAATCCTAATGTGATTTCTTTATAATGGGTGTGTTCCTTATCTTATCCTAGTGTCTAAACTCTTCTCCATTGCTGGACCCCCAAATAATATTCCTTTACGTGCTAAGGGGTATCTAGAGAGTGGGATAGGTTTAATAACTACCCTAACCCTAACACGTACCCTAACCCTAAGCCTAACACGTACCCTAAAACTAAACCGTACCCTAAACCGAGCCCTAACCCTAACACTAACCCTAACCCTAACCCATACCCTACACCGTACCCGAAGACCTCCCCGAACCCGTACCCTAAGCCGTACCCTTAGCCTAACCCTAAGCCTAACCCTAACACTAGGCTACCCTTGACTCCTTCTGCCTCCAATAGATTTCCTAAGCACTAGTGTTTTAAGGAACAGCATAAAAAGAGAATCCTAATGTGATTTCTCTATAAAGGGTGTGTTCTTTACCTTAGCCTACTGTCTAAACTCTTCTGCATGGCTGGACCCCCAAATAATATTCCTTTACGTGCTAAGGGGTATCTAGAGAGTGGGATAGGTTTAATAACTACCCTAACCCTAATGCGTACCCTAACCCTAACCCCTACCCTAACCCTAACACGTACCCTAATCCTAAGCCGTACACTAAACCGAGCCCTAACATTAACACTAACACTAACCCTAACCCTAACTCATACACTACACCGTACCCGAAGCCCTCCCCGAACCCGTATCCTAAGCCTTACCCTAAGCCTAACCCTAACCCTAGGCTACCCTTGACTGCTTCTGCCTCCAATAGATTTCCTAAGCACTAGTGTTTTAAGGAAGAGCTGAAAAAGAGAATCCTAATGTGATTTCTTTATAATGTGTGTGTTCCTTATCTTATCCTAGTGTCTAAACTCTTCTCCATGGCTGTATACCCAAATAATATTCCTTTACGTGCTAAGGAGTATCTAGAGAGTGGGATAGGTTTAATAACCCTAACCCTAACACGTACCCTAACCCTAACCCCTACCCTAACCCTAACACTTACCCTAATCCTAAACCGTACCCTAAACCGAGCCCTAACCCTAACACTAACCCTAACCCTAACCCTAACCCATACACTACACCGTACCCGAAGCCCTCCCCGAACCCGTACCCTAAGCCGTACCCTAAGCCTAACCCTAAGCCTAAACCTAACCCTAGGCTACCCTTGACTGCTTCTGCCTCCAATAGATTTCCTAAGCAGTAGTGTTTTAAGGAACACCAAAAAAGAGAATCCTAATGTGATTTCTTTATAATGGGTGTGTTCCGTATCTTATCCTAGTGTCTAAACTCTTCTCCATGGTTGGACCCCCAAATAATATTCCTTTACGTGCTAAGGGGTATTTAGAGAGTGGGATAGGTTTAATAACTACCCTAACCCTAACGCGTACCCTAACCCTAACCCCTACCCTAACCCTAACACGTACCCTAATCCTAACCCGTACCCTAAACGGAGCCCTAAACCTAACACTAACCCAAACCCTAACCCTAACCCATACCCTACGCCGTACCTGAAGCCCTCTCTGAACCCGTACCGTAAGCCGTATCCTAATCCTAACCCTAAGCCTAACCCTAACCCTAGGCTACCCTTGACTGCTTCTGCCTCCAATAGATTTCCTAAGCACTAGTGTTTTAAGGAACAGCTTAAAAAGAGAATCCTAATGCGATTTCTTTATAATGGGTGTGTTCCTTATCTTATCCTAGTGTCTAAAGTCTTCTCCATTGCTGGAACCCCAAATAATATTCCTTTACGTGCTAAGGGGTATATAGAGAGTGGGATAGCTTTAATAACTACCCTAACCCTAACGCGTACCCTAACCCTAACCCCAACCCTAACCCTAACACGTACCCTAATCCTAAACAATACCCTAAACCGAACCCTAACCCTAACACTAACCCTAACCCTAACCCATACCCTACGCCGTACCCGAAGACCTCCCCGAACCCGTACCCTAAGCCGTACCCTTAGCCTAACCCTAAGCCTAACCCTAACACTAGGCTACCCTTGACTCCTTCTGCCTCCAATAGATTTCCTAAGCACTAGTGTTTTAAGGAACAGCTTAAAAAGAGAATCCTAATGTGATTTCAATATAAAGGGTGTGTTCCTTATCTTAGCCTAGTGTCTAAACTCTTCTCCATGGCTGGACCCCCAAATAATATTCCTTTACGTGCTAAGGGGTATCTAGAGAGTGGGATAGGTTTAATAACTACCCTAACCCTAATGCGTACCCTAACCCTAACCCCTCCCCTAACCCTAACACGTACCCTAATCCTAAGCCGTACACTAAACCGAGCCCTAACATTAACACTAACCCTAACACTAACCCTAACTCATACACTACACCGTACCCGAAGCCCTCCCCGAACACGTACCCTAAGCGTTACCCTAAGCCTAACCCTAACCCTAGGCTACCCTTGACTGCTTCTGCCTCCAATAGATTTCCTAAGCACTAGTGTTTTAAGGAAGAGCTGAAAAAGAGAATCCTAATGTGATTTCTTTATAATGTGTGTGTTCCTTATCTTATCCTAGTGTCTAAACTCTTCTCCATGGCTGGATGCCCAAATAATATTCCTTTACGTGCTAAGGGGTATCTAGAGAGTGGGATAGGTTTAATAACTACCCTAACCCTAACGCGTACCCTAACCCTAACCCTTACCCTAACCCTAACATGTACCCTAATCCTAAACAATACCCTAAACCGAGCCCTAACCCTAACACTAACCCTAACCGTAACCCTAACCCATACCCTACGCCTTACCCGAACCCCTCCCCGAGCCCGTACCCTAAGCCGTACCCTAAGCCTAACCCTAACCCTAACCCTAACCCTAGGCTACCCTTGACTGCTTCTGCCTCCAATAGATTTCCTAAGCACTAGTGGTTTAAGGAACAGCTTAAAAAGAGAATCCTAATGTGATTTCTTTATAATGTGTGTGTTCCTTATATTATCTTAGTGTCTAAACTCTTCTCCATGGCTGGACCCCCAAATAATATTCCTTTACGTGCTAATGGGTATCTAGAGAGTGGGATAGGTTTAATAACTACCCTAACCCTAACGCGTACCCTAACCCTAACCCCTACCCTAACCCTAACAAGTACCCTAATCCTAACCCGTACCCTAAACCGAGCCCTAACCCTAACACTAAACCTAACCCTAACCCTAACCCATACCCTACGCCGTACGCGAAGCCCTCTCCGAACCCGTACCCTAAGCCGTACCCTAAGCCTAACCCTAAGCCTAACCCTAACCCTAGGCTACCCTTGACTGCTTCAGCCTCAAATAGATTTCCTAAGCACTAGTGTTTTAAGGAACAGCTTTAAAAGAGAATCCTAATGTGATTTCTTTATAATGGGTGTGTTCCTTATCTTATCCTAGTGTCTAAACTCTTCTCCATGGCTGGACCACCAAATAATATTCCTTTACGTGCTAAGGGGTATCTAGAGAGTGGGATAGGTTTAATAACTACCCTAACCCTAACGCGTACCCTAACCTTAAACCCTACCCTAACCCTAACACGTACCCTAATCCTAAACAATACCCTAAACCGAGCCCTAACCCTAACACTAACCCTAACACTAAACCTAACCCATACCCTACGCCGTACCCGAAGCCCTCCCTGAACCCGTACCCTAAGCCGTACCCTAAGCCTAACCCTAAGCCTAACCCTAACCCTAGGCTACCCTTGACTGCTTCTGCCTCCAATAGATTTCCTAAGCACTAGTGTTTTAAGGAACAGCTTAAAAAGAGAATCCTAATGTGATTTCTTTATAATGGGTGTGTTCCGTATCTTATCCTAGTGTCTAAACTCTTCTCCATGGTTGGACCCCCAAATAATATTCCTTTACGTGCTAAGGGGTATTTAGAGAGTGGGATAGGTTTAATAACTACCCGAACCCTAACGCGTACCCTAACCCTAACCCCTACCCTAACCCTAACACGTACCCTAATCCTAACCCGTACCCTAAACGGAGCCCTAATCCTAACACTAACCCAAACACTAACCCTAACCCATACCCTACGCCGTACCTGAAGCCCTCTCTGAACCCGTACCGTAAGTCGTATCCTAATCCTAACCCTAAGCCTAACCCTAACCCTAGGCTACTCTTGACTGCTTCTGCCGCCAATAGATTTCCTAAGCACTAGTGTTTTAAGGAACAGCTTAAAAAGAGAATCCTAATGCGATTTCTTTATAATGGGTGTGTTCCTTATCTTATCCTAGTGTCTAAAGTCTTCTCCATTGCTGGACCCCCAAATAATATTCCTTTACGTGCTAAGGGGTATATAGAGAGTGGGATAGCTTTAATAAATACCCTAACCCTAACGCGTACCCTAACCCTAACCCCAACCCTAACCCTAACACGTACCCTAATCCTAAACAATACCCTAAACCGAGCCCTAACCCTAACACTAACCCTAACCCTAACCCATACCCTACGCCGTACCCGAAGACCTCCCCGAACCCGTACCCTAAGCCGTACCCTTAGCCTAACCCTAAGCCTAACCCTAACACTAGGCTACCCTTGACTCCTTCTGCCTCCAATAGATTTCCTAAGCACTAGTGTTTTAAGGAACAGCTTAAAAAGAGAATCCTAATGTGATTTCTCTATAAAGGGTGTGTTCCTTATCTTAGCCTAGTGTCTAAACTCTTCTCCATGGCTGGACCCCCAAATAATATTCCTTTACGTGCTAAGGGGTATCTAGAGAGTGGGATAGGTTTAATAACTACCCTAACCCTAATGCGTACCCTAACCCTAACCCCTACCCTAACCCTAACACGTACCCTAATCCTAAGCCGTACACTAAACCGAGCCCTAACATTAACACTAACCCTAACACTAACCCTAACTCATACACTACACCGTACCCGAAGCCCTCCCCGAACCCGTACCCTAAGCGTTACCCTAAGCCTAACCCTAACCCTAGGCTACCCTTGACTGCTTCTGCCTCCAATAGATTTCCTAAGCACTAGTGTTTTAAGGAAGAGCTGAAAAAGAGAATCCTAATGTGATTTCTTTATAATGTGTGTGTTCCTTATCTTATCCTAGTGTCTAAACTCTTCTCCATGGCTGGATGCCCAAATAATATTCCTTTACATGCTAAGGGGTATCTAGAGAGTGGGATAGGTTTAATAACTACCCTAACCCTAACGCGTACCCTAACCCTAACCCTTACCCTAACCCTAACATGTACCCTAATCCTAAACAATACCCTAAACCGAGCCCTAACCCTAACACTAACCCTAACCGTAACCCTAACCCATACCCTACGCCTTACCCGAACCCCTCCCCGAGCCCGTACCCTAAGCCGTACCCTAAGCCTAACCCTAACCCTAACCCTAACCCTAGGCTACCCTTGACTGCTTCTGCCTCCAATAGATTTCCTGAGCACTAGTGGTTTAAGGAACAGCTTAAAAAGAGAATCCTAATGTGATTTCTTTATAATGTGTGTGTTCCTTATATTATCTTAGTGTCTAAACTCTTCTCCATGGCTGGACCCCCAAATAATATTCCTTTACGTGCTAATGGGTATCTAGAGAGTGGGATAGGTTTAATAACTACCCTAACCCTAACGCGTACCCTAACCCTAACCCCTACCCTAACCCTAACACGTACCCTAATCCTAACCCGTACCCTAAACCGAGACCTAACCCTAACACTAAACCTAACCCTAACCCTAACCCATACCCTACGCCGTACGCGAAGCCCTCTCCGAACCCGTACCCTAAGCCGTACCCTAAGCCTAACCCTAAGCCTAACCCTAACCCTAGGCTACCCTTGACTGCTTCAGCCTCAAATAGATTTCCTAAGCACTAGTGTTTTAAGGAACAGCTTTAAAAGAGAATCCTAATGTGATTTCTTTATAATGGGTGTGTTCCTTATCTTATCCTAGTGTCTAAACTCTTCTCCATGGCTGGACCACCAAATAATATTCCTTTACGTGCTAAGGGGTATCTAGAGAGTGGGATAGGTTTAATAACTACCCTAACCCTAACGCGTACCCTAACCTTAAACCCTACCCTAACCCTAACACGTACCCTAATCCTAAACAATACCCTAAACCGAGCCCTAACCCTAACACTAACCCTAACACTAAACCTAACCCATACCCTACGCCGTACCCGAAGCCCTCCCCGAACCCGTACCCTAAGCCGTACCCTAAGCCTAACCCGAAGCCTAACCCTAACCCTAGGCTACCCTTGACTGCTTCTGCCTCCAATAGATTTCCTAAGCACTAGTGTTTTAAGGAACAGCTTAAAAAGAGAATCCTAATGTGATTTCTTTATAATGGGTGTGTTCCGTATCTTATCCTAGTGTCTAAACTCTTCTCCATGGTTGGACCCCCAAATAATATTCCTTTACGTGCTAAGGGGTATTTAGAGAGTGGGATAGGTTTAATAACTACCCGAACCCTAACGCGTACCCTAACCCTAACCCCTACCCTAACCCTAACACGTACCCTAATCCTAACCCGTACCCTAAACGGAGCCCTAATCCTAACACTAACCCAAACACTAACCCTAACCCATACCCTACGCCGTACCCAAACCCCTCCCCGAACCCGTACCTTAAGCCTTACCCTAAGCCGTACCCTAACCCTAGGCTCCCCTTCACTGCTTCTGCCTCCAATAGATTTCCTAAGCACTAGTGTTTTAAGGAACAGCTTAAAAAGAGAATCCTAATGTGATTTCTTTATAATGGGTGTGTTCCTTATCTTATCCTAGTGTCTAAACTCTTCTCCATGGCTGGACCTCCAAATAATATTCCTTTACGTGCTAAGGGGTATCTAGAGATTGGGATAGGTTTAATAAATACCCTAACACTAACGCGTACCCTAACCCTAACCCCTATCCTAACCCTAAAACGTACCCTAATCCTAACCAATACCCTAAGCCGAGCCCTAACCCTAACACTAACCCTAACCCTAACCCTAACCCATACCCTAAGCCGTACCCGAAGCCCTCCCCAAACCCGTACCCTAAGCCGTACCCTAAGCCGTACCCTAAGCCTAACCCTAACCCTAGGCTACCCTTGACTGCTTCTGGTCCAATAGATTTCCTAAGCACTAGTGTTTTAAGGAACAGCTTAAAAAGAGAATCTTAATGTGATTTCTTTATAATGTGTCTGTTCCTTATCTTATCCTAGTGTCTAAACTCTTCTCCATGGCTGGAACTCCAAATAATATTCCTTTACATGCTAAGCGGTATCTAGAGAGTGGGATAGGTTTAATAACTACCCTAACACTAACGCGTACCCTAACCCTAACCCCTACCCTAACACTAACACGTACCCTAATCCTAACCAATACCCTAAATCGAGCCCTAACCCTAACACTAACCCTAACCCTAACCCTAACCCATACCCTACGCCGTACCCTAACCCTCCCCGAACCCGTACCCTAAGCCGTACCCTAAGCCTAACCCCAAGCCTAACCCTAACCCTTGGTTACCCTTGACTGCTTCTGCCTCCAATAGCTTTCCTAAGCACTAGTGTTTTAAGGAACAGCTTAAAAGAGAATCCTAATGTGATTTCTTTATAATGGGTTTGTTCCTTATCTTATCCTAGTGTCTAAACTCTACTCCATGGCTGGACCCCCAAATAATATTCCTTTACGTGCTAAGGTGTATCTAGAGAGTGGGATAGGTGTAATAACTACCCTAACCCTAACGCGTACCCTAAACCTAACCCCTACCCTAACCCTAACATGTACCCTAATTCTATCCCGTACCCTAAACCGAGCCCTAACCCTAACACTAACCCTAACCCTAACCCTAACCCATACCCTACGCCGTACCCAAAGCCCTCCCCGAACCCGTACCCTAAGCCGTACCCTAAGCCGTACCCTAACCCTAGGCTACCCTTCACTGCTTCTGCCTCCAATAGATTTCCTAAGCACTAGTGTTTTAAGGAACAGCTTAAAAAGAGAATCCTAATGTGATTTCTTTATAATGGGTGTGTTCCTTATCTTATCCTAGTGTCTAAACTCTTCTCCATGGCTGGACCTCCAAATAATATTCCTTTACGTGCTAAGGGGTATCTAGAGATTGGGATAGGTTTAATAAATACCCTAACACTAACGCGTACCCTAACCCTAACCCCTACCCTAACCCTAACACGTACCCTAATCCTAACCAATACCCTAAGCCGAGCCCTAACCCTAACACTAACCCTAACCCTAACCCTAACCCATACCCTAAGCCGTACCCGAAGCCCTCCCCAAACCCGTACCCTAAGCCGTACCCTAAGCCGTACCCTAAGCCTAACCCTAACCCTAGGCTACCCTTGACTGCTTCTACCTCCAATAGATTTCCTAAGCACTAGTGTTTTAAGGAACAGCTTAAAAAGAGAATCTTAATGTGATTTCTTTATAATGTGTCTGTTCCTTATCTTATCCTAGTGTCTAAACTCTTCTCCATGGCTGGAACTCCAAATAATATTCCTTTACATGCTAAGCGGTATCTAGAGAGTGGGATAGGTTTAATAACTACCCTAACACTAACGCGTACCCTAACCCTAACCCCTACCCTAACACTAACACGTACCCTAATCCTTACCAATACCCTAAACCGAGCCCTAACCCTAACACTAACCCTAACCCTAACCCTAACCCATACCCTACGCCGTACCCGAAGCCCTCACCGAACCCGTACCCTAAGCCGTACCCTAAGCCTAACCCCAAGCCTAACCCTAACCCTTGGTTACCCTTGACTGCTTCTGCCTCCAATAGCTTTCCTAAGCACTAGTGTTTTAAGGAACAGCTTAAAAAGACAATCCTAATGTGATTTCTTTATAATGGGTGTGTTCCTTATCTTATCCTAGTGTCTAAACTCTTCTCCATGGCTGGACCCCCAAATAATATTCCTTTACGTGCTAAGGTGTATCTAGAGAGTGGGATAGGTTTAATAACTACCCTAACCCTAACGCGTACCCTAAACCTAACCCCTACCCTAACCCTAACATGTACCCTAATTCTATCCCGTACCCTAAACCGAGCCCTAACCCTAACACTAACCCTAACCCTAACCCTAACCCATACCCTACGCCGTACCCAAAGCCCTCCCCGAACCCGTACCGTAAGCCATACCCTAAGCCGTACCCTAAGCCTAACCCTAACCCTAGGCTACCCTTGACTGCTTCTTCCTCCAATAGATTTCCTAAGCACTAGTGTTTTAAGGAACAGCTTAAAAAGAGAATCCTAATGTGATTTCTTTATAATGGGTGTGTTCCTTATCGTATCCTAGTGTCTAAACTCTTCTCCATGGCTGGACCCCCAAATAATATTCCTTTACGTGCTAAGGGGTATCTAGAGAGTGGGATAGGTTTAATAACTACCCTAACCCTAACGCGTACCCTAACCCTATCCCCTACCCTAACCCTAACACGTACCCTAATCCTAACCCGTACCCTAAACCGAGCCCTAACCCTAACACTAACCCTAACCCTAACCCTAACCCATACCCTACGCCGTACCCGAAGCCCTCACCGAACCCGTACCCTTAGCCGTACCCTAAGCCTAACCCTAAGCCTAACCCTAACCCTAGGCTACCCTTGACTGCTTCTGCCTCCAATAGATTTCCTAAGCACTAGTGTTTTAAGGAACAGCTTAAAAAGAGAATCCTAATGTGATTTCTTTATAATGGGTGTGTTCCTTATCTTATCCTAGTGTCTAAACTCTTCTCCATGGCTGGACCTCCAAATAATATTCCTTTACGTGCTAAGGGGTATCTACAGAGTGGGATAGGTTTAATAACTAACCTAACACTAACGCGTACCCTAACCCTAACCCCTACCCTAACACTAACACGTACCCTAATCCTAACGAAAACCCTAAACCGAGCCCTAACCCTAACACTAACCCTAACCCTAACCCTAACCCATACCCTACGCCATACCCGAACCCCTCCCCGAACCCGTACCCTAAGCCGTACCCTAAGCCTAACCCCAAGCCTAACCCTAACCCTAGGCTACCCTTGACTGCTTCTGCCTCCAATAG
This sequence comes from Balaenoptera physalus, assembly GCF_965194825.1. Lineage (NCBI taxonomy): Eukaryota > Metazoa > Chordata > Mammalia > Artiodactyla > Balaenopteridae > Balaenoptera > Balaenoptera physalus. The sequence continues at coordinate 656,271 of NW_028126410.1, read as the reverse complement.
ATTTCCTAAGCACTAGTGTTTTAAGGAACAACTTAAAAAGAGAATCCTAATGTGATTTCTTTATAATGGGTGTGTTCCTTATCTTATCCTAGTGTCTAAACTCTTCTCCATGGCTGCACCTCCAAATAATATTCCTTTACGTGCTAAGGGGTATCTAGAGAGTGGGATAGGTTTAATAACTACCCTAACACTAACGCGTACCCTAACCCTAACCCCTACCCTAACCCTAACACGTACCCTAATCCTAACCAATACCCTAAACCGAGCCCTAACCCTAACACTAACCCTAACCCTAACCCATACCCTACGCCGTACCCGAAGCCCTCCCCGAACCCGTACCCTAAGCCGTACCCTAAGCCGTACCCTAAGCCTAACCCTAACCCTAGGCTACCCTTGACTGCTTCTGCCTCCAATAGATTTCCTAAGCACTAGTGTTTTAAGGAACAGCTTAAAAAGAGAATCCTAATGTGATTTCTTTATAATGTGTCTGTTCCTTATCTTATCCTAGTGTCTAAACTCTTCGCCATGGCTGGAACTCCAAATAATATTCCTTTACGTGCTAAGCGGTATCTAGAGAGTGGGATAGGTTTAATAACTACCCTAACACTAACGCGTACCCTAACCCTAACCCCTACCCTAACACTAACAAGTACCCTAATCCTAACCAATACCCTAAACCGAGCCCTAACCCTAACACTAACCCTAACCCTAACCCTAACCCATACCCTACGCCGTACCCGAAGCCCTCCCCGAACCCGTACCCTAAGCCGTACCCTAAGCCTAACCCCAAGCCTAACCCTAACCCTTGGTTACCCTTGACTGCTTCTGCCTCCAATAGCTTTCCTAAGCACTAGTGTTTTAAGGAACAGCTTAAAAAGAGAATCCTAATGTGATTTCTTTATAATGGGTGTGTTCCTTATCTTATCCTAGTGTCTAAACTCTTCTCCATGGCTGGACCGCCAAATAATATTCCTTTACGTGCTAAGGTGTATCTAGAGAGTGGGATAGGTTTAATAACTACCCTAACCCTAACGCGTACCCTAAACCTAACCCCTACCCTACTCCTAACATGTACCCTAATTCTATCCCGTACCCTAAACCGAGCCCTAACCCTAACACTAACCCTAACCCTAACCCATACCCTACGCCGTACCCAAAGCCCTCCCCGAACCCGTACCATAAGCCGTACCCTAAGCTGTACCCTAAGCCTAACCCTAACCCTAGGCTACCCTTGCCTGCTTCTTCCTCCAATAGATTTCCTAAGCACTAGTGTTTTAAGGAACAGCTTAAAAAGAGAATCCTAATGTGATTTCTTTATAATGGGTGTGTTCCTTATCTTATCCTAGTGTCTAAACTCTTCTCCATGGCTGGACCCCCAAATAATATTCCTTTACGTGCTAAGGGGTATCTAGAGAGTGGGATAGGTTTAATAACTACCCTAACCCTAACGCGTACCCTAACCCTATCCCCTACCCTAACCCTAACACGTACCCTAATCCTAACCCGTACCCTAAACCGAGCCCTAACCCTAACACTAACCCTAACACTAACCCATACCCTACGCCGTACCCGAAGCCCTCACCGAACCCGTACCCTAAGCCGTACCCTAAGCCTAACCCTAAGCCTAACCCTAACCCTAGACTCCCCTTGACTGCTTCTGCCTCCAATAGATTTCCTAAGCACTAGTGTTTTAAGGAACAGCTTAAAAAGAGAATCCTAATGTGATTTCTTTATAATGGGTGTGTTCCTTATCTTATCCTAGTGTCTAAACTCTTCTCCATGGCTGGACCTCCAAATAATATTCCTTTACGTGCTAAGGGGTATCTACAGATTGGGATAGGTTTAATAACTAACCTAACACTAACGCGTACCCTAACCCTAACCCCTACCCTAACACTAACACGTACCCTAATCCTAACGAAAACCCTAAACCGAGCCCTAACCCTAACACTAACCCTAACCCTAACCCTAACCCATACCCTACGCCGTACCCGAACCCCTCCAAGACCCCGTACCCTAAGCCGTACCCTAAGCCTAACCCCAAGCCTAACCCTAACCCTAGGCTACCCTTGACTGCTTCTGCCTCCAATAGATTTCCTAAGCACTAGTGTTTTAAGGAACAACTTAAAAAGAGAATCCTAATGTGATTTCTTTATAATGGGTGTGTTCCTTATCTTATCCTAGTGTCTAAACTCTTCTCCATGGCTGCACCTCCAAATAATATTCCTTTACGTGCTAAGGGGTATCTAGAGAGTGGGATAGGTTTAATAACTACCCTAACACTAACGCGTACCCTAACCCTAACCCCTACCCTAACCCTAACACGTATCCTAATCCTAACCAATACCCTAAACCGAGCCCTAACCCTAACACTAACCCTAACCCTAACCCATACCCTACGCCGTACCCGAAGCCCTCCCCGAACACGTACCCTAAGCCGTACCCTAAGCCGTAGCCTAAGCCTAACCCTAACCCTAGGCTACCCTTGACTGCTTCTGCCTCCAATAGATTTCCTAAGCACTAGTGTTTTAAGGAACAACTTAAAAAGAGAATCCTAATGTCATTTCTTTATAATGGGTGTGTTCCTTATCTTATCCTAGTGTCTAAACTCTTCTCCATGGCTGGACCTCCAAATAATATTCCTTTACGTGCTGAGGGGTATCTAGAGAGTGGGATAGGTTTAATAACTACCCTAACACTAACGCGTACCCTAACCCTAACCCCTACCCTAACACTAACACGAACCCTAATCCTAACGAAAACCCTAAACCGAGCCCTAACCCTAACACTAACCCTAACCCTAACCCTAACCCATACCCTACGCCGTACCCGAACCCCTCCCCGAACCCGTACCCTAAGCCGTACCCTAAGCCTAACCCCAAGCCTAACCCTAACCCTAGGCTACCCTTGACTGCTTCTGCCTCCAATAGATTTCCTAAGCACTAGTGTTTTAAGGAACAACTTAAAAAGAGAATCCTAATGTGATTTCTTTATAATGTGTCTGTTCCTTATCTTATCCTAGTGTCTAAACTCTTCTCCATGGCTGGAACTCCAAATAATATTCCTTTACGTGCTAAGCGGTATCTAGAGAGTGGGATAGGTTTAATAACTACCCTAACACTAACGCGTACCCTAACCCTAACCCCTACCCTAACACTAACAAGTACCCTAATCCTAACCAATACCCTAAACCGAGCCCTAACCCTAACACTAACCCTAACCCTAACCCTAACCCATACCCTACGCCGTACCCGAAGCCCTCCCCGAACCCGTACCCTAAGCCGTACCCTAAGCCTAACCCCAAGCCTAACCCTAACCCTTCGTTACCCTTGACTGCTTCTGCCTCCAATAGCTTTCCTAAGCACTAGTGTTTTAAGGAACAGCTTAAAAAGAGAATCCTAATGTGATTTCTTTATAATGGGTGTGTTCCTTATCTTATCCTAGTGTCTAAACTCTTCTCCATGGCTGGACCCCCAAATAATATTCCTTTACGTGCTAAGGTGTATCTAGAGAGTGGGATAGGTTTAATAACTACCCTAACCCTAACGCGTACCCTAAACCTAACCCCTACCCTACCCCTAACATGTACCCTAATTCTATCCCGTACCCTAAACCGAGCCCTAACCCTAACACTAACCCTAACCCTAACCCATACCCTACGCCGTACCCAAAGCCCTCCCCGAACCCGTACCGTAAGCCGTACCCTAAGCCGTACCCTAAGCCTAACCCTAACCCTAGGCTACCCTTGACTGCTTCTTCCTCCAATAGATTTCCTAAGCACTAGTGTTTTAAGGAACAGCTTAAAAAGAGAATCCTAATGTGATTTCTTTATAATGGGTGTGTTCCTTATCTTATCCTAGTGTCTAAACTCTTCTTCATGGCTGGACCCCCAAATAATATTCCTTTACGTGCTAAGGGGTATCTAGAGAGTGGGATAGGTTTAATAACTACCCTAACCCTAACGCGTACCCTAACCCTATCCCCTACCCTAACCCTAACACTTACCCTAATCCTAACCCGTACCCTAAACCGAGCCCTAACCCTAACACTAACCCTAACACTAACCCATACCCTACGCCGTACCCGAAGCCCTCACCGAACCCGTACCCTAAGCCGTACCCTAAGCCTAACCCTAAGCCTAACCCTAACCCTAGACTACCCTTGACTGCTTCTGCCTCCAATAGATTTCCTAAGCACTAGTGTTTTAAGGAACAGCTTAAAAAGAGAATCCTAATGTGATTTCTTTATAATGGGTGTGTTCCTTATCTTATCCTAGTGTCTAAACTCTTCTCCATGGCTGGACCTCCAAATAATATTCCTTTACGTGCTAAGGGGTATCTACAGAGTGGGATAGGTTTAATAACTAACCTAACACTAACGCGTACCCTAACCCTAACCCCTACCCTAACACTAACACGTACCCTAATCCTAACGAAAACCCTAAACCGAGCCCTAACCCTAACACTAACCCTAACCCTAACCCTAACCCATACCCTACGCCGTACCCGAACCCCTCCCCGAACCCGTACCCTAAGCCGTACCCTAAGCCTAACCCCAAGCCTAACCCTAACCCTAGGCTACCCTTGAATGCTTCTGCCTCCAATACATTTCCTAAGCACTAGTGTTTTAAGGAACAACTTAAAAAGAGAATCCTAATGTGATTTCTTTATAATGGGTGTGTTCCTTATCTTATCCTAGTGTCTAAACTCTTCTCCATGGCTGCACCTCCAAATAATATTCCTTTACGTGCTAAGGGGTATCTAGAGAGTGGGATAGGTTTAATAACTACCCTAACACTAACGCGTACCCTAATCCTAACCCCTACCCTAACCCTAACACGTATCCTAATCCTAACCAATACCCTAAACCGAGCCCTAACCCTAACACTAACCCTAACCCTAACCCATACCCTACGAAGTACCCGAAGCCCTCCCCGAACACGTACCCTAAGCCGTACCCTAAGCCGTAGCCTAAGCCTAACCCTAACCCTAGGCTACCCTTGACTGCTTCTGCCTCCAATAGATTTCCTAAGCACTAGTGTTTTAAGGAACAACTTAAAAAGAGAATCCTAATGTCATTTCTTTATAATGGGTGTGTTCCTTATCTTATCCTAGTGTCTAAACTCTTCTCCATGGCTGGACCTCCAAATAATATTCCTTTACGTGCTGAGGGGTATCTAGAGAGTGGGATAGGTTTAATAACTACCCTAACACTAACGCGTACCATAACCCTAACCCCTACCCTAACACTAACTCGTACCCTAATCCTAACCAATACCCTAAACCGAGCCCTAACCCTAACACTAACCCTAACCCTAACCCTAACCCATACCCTACGCCGTACCCGAAGCCCTCCCCGAACCAGTACCCTAAGCCGTACCCTAAGCCGTACCCTAAGCCTAACCCTAACCCTAGGCTACCCTTGACTGCTTCTGCCTCCAATAGATTTCCTAAGCACTAGTGTTTTAAGGAACAGCTTAAAAAGAGAATCCTAATGTGATTTCTTTATAATGTGTCTGTTCCTTATCTTATCCTAGTGTCTAAACTCTTCTCCATGGCTGGAACTCCAAATAATATTCCTTTACGTGCTAAGCGGTATCTAGAGAGTGGGATAGGTTTAATAACTACCCTAACACTAACGCGTACCCTAACCCTAACCCCTACCCTAACACTAACAAGTACCCTAATCCTAACCAATACCCTAAACCGAGCCCTAACCCTAACACTAACCCTAACCCTAACCCTAACCCATACCCTACGCCGTACCCGAAGCCCTCCCCGAACCCGTACCCTAAGCCGTACCCTAAGCCTAACCCCAAGCCTAACCCTAACCCTTGGTTACCCTTGACTGCTTCTGCCTCCAATAGCTTTCCTAAGCACTAGTGTTTTAAGGAACAGCTTAAAAAGAGAATCCTAATGTGATTTCTTTATAATGGGTGTGTTCCTTATCTTATCCTAGTGTCTAAACTCTTCTCCATGGCTGGACCGCCAAATAATATTCCTTTACGTGCTAAGGTGTATCTAGAGAGTGGGATAGGTTTAATAACTACCCTAACCCTAACGCATACCCTAAACCTAACCCCTACCCTACCCCTAACATGTACCCTAATTCTATCCCGTACCCTAAACCGAGCCCTAACCCTAACACTAACCCTAACCCTAACCCATACCCTACGCCGTACCCAAAGCCCTCCCCGAACCCGTACCATAAGCCGTACCCTAAGCTGTACCCTAAGCCTAACCCTAACCCTAGGCTACCCTTGCCTGCTTCTTCCTCCAATAGATTTCCTAAGCACTAGTGTTTTAAGGAACAGCTTAAAAAGAGAATCCTAATGTGATTTCTTTATAATGGGTGTGTTCCTTATCTTATCCTAGTGTCTAAACTCTTCTCCATGGCTGGACCCCCAAATAATATTCCTTTACGTGCTAAGGGGTATCTAGAGAGTGGGATAGGTTTAATAACTACCCTAACCCTAACGCGTACCCTAACCCTATCCCCTACCCTAACCCTAACACGTACCCTAATCCTAACCCGTACCCTAAACCGAGCCCTAACCCTAACACTAACCCTAACACTAACCCATACCCTACGCCGTACCCGAAGCCCTCACCGAACCCGTACCCTAAGCCGTACCCTAAGCCTAACCCTAAGCCTAACCCTAACCCTAGACTCCCCTTGAATGCTTCTGCCTCCAATAGATTTCCTAAGCACTAGTGTTTTAAGGAACAGCTTAAAAAGAGAATCCTAATGTGATTTCTTTATAATGGGTGTGTTCCTTATCTTATCCTAGTGTCTAAACTCTTCTCCATGGCTGGACCTCCAAATAATATTCCTTTACGTGCTAAGGGGTATCTACAGAGTGGGATAGGTTTAATAACTAACCTAACACTAACGCGTACCCTAACCCTAACCCCTACCCTAACACTAACACGTACCCTAATCCTAACGAAAACCCTAAACCGAGCCCTAACCCTAACACTAACCCTAACCCTAACCCTAACCCATACCCTACGCCGTACCCGAACCCCTCCCCGACCCCGTACCCTAAGCCGTACCCTAAGCCTAACCCCAAGCCTAACCCTAACCCTAGGCTACCCTTGACTGCTTCTGCCTCCAATAGATTTCCTAAGCACTAGTGTTTTAAGGAACAACTTAAAAAGAGAATCCTAATGTGATTTCTTTATAATGGGTGTGTTCCTTATCTTATCCTAGTGTCTAAACTCTTCTCCATGGCTGCACCTCCAAATAATATTCCTTTACGTGCTAAGGGGTATCTAGAGAGTGGGATAGGTTTAATAACTACCCTAACACTAACGCGTACCCTAACCCTAACCCCTACCCTAACCCTAACACGTATCCTAATCCTAACCAATACCCTAAACCGAGCCCTAACCCTAACACTAACCCTAACCCTAACCCATACCCTACGCCATACCCGAAGCCCTCCCCGAACACGTACCCTAAGCCGTACCCTAAGCCGTACCCTAAGCCTAACCCTAACCCTAGGCTACCCTTGACTGCTTCTGCCTCCAATAGATTTCCTAAGCACTAGTGTTTTAAGGAACAACTTAAAAAGAGAATCCTAATGTCATTTCTTTATAATGGGTGTGTTCCTTATCTTATCCTAGTGTCTAAACTCTTCTCCATGGCTGGACCTCCAAATAATATTCCTTTACGTGCTGAGGGGTATCTAGAGAGTGGGATAGGTTTAATAACTACCCTAACACTAACGCGTACCCTAACCCTAACCCCTACCCTAACACTAACACGAACCCTAATCCTAACGAAAACCCTAAACCGAGCCCTAACCCTAACACTAACCCTAACCCTAACCCTAACCCATACCCTACGCCGTACCCGAACCCCTCCCCGAACCCGTACCCTAAGCCGTACCCTAAGCCTAACCCCAAGCCTAACCCTAACCCTAGGCTACCCTTGACTGCTTCTGCCTCCAATAGATTTCCTAAGCACTAGTGTTTTAAGGAACAACTTAAAAAGAGAATCCTAATGTGATTTCTTTATAATGTGTCTGTTCCTTATCTTATCCTAGTGTCTAAACTCTTCTCCATGGCTGGAACTCCAAATAATATTCCTTTACGTGCTAAGCGGTATCTAGAGAGTGGGATAGGTTTAATAACTACCCTAACACTAACGCGTACCCTAACCCTAACCCCTACCCTAACACTAACAAGTACCCTAATCCTAACCAATACCCTAAACCGAGCCCTAACCCTAACACTAACCCTAACCCTAACCCTAACCCATACCCTACGCCGTACCCGAAGCCCTCCCCGAACCCGTACCCTAAGCCGTACCCTAAGCCTAACCCCAAGCCTAACCCTAACCCTTGGTTACCCTTGACTGCTTCTGCCTCCAATAGCTTTCCTAAGCACTAGTGTTTTAAGGAACAGCTTAAAAAGAGAATCCTAATGTGATTTCTTTATAATGGGTGTGTTCCTTATCTTATCCTAGTGTCTAAACTCTTCTCCATGGCTGGACCCCCAAATAATATTCCTTTACGTGCTAAGGTGTATCTAGAGAGTGGGATAGGTTTAATAACTACCCTAACCCTAACGCGTACCCTAAACCTAACCCCTACCCTACCCCTAACATGTACCCTAATTCTATCCCGTACCCTAAACCGAGCCCTAACCCTAACACTAACCCTAACCCTAACCCATACCCTACGCCGTACCCAAAGCCCTCCCCGAACCCGTACCGTAAGCCGTACCCTAAGCTGTACCCTAAGCCTAACCCTAACCCTAGGCTACCCTTGACTGCTTCTTCCTCCAATAGATTTCCTAAGCACTAGTGTTTTAAGGAACAGCTTAAAAAGAGAATCCTAATGTGATTTCTTTATAATGGGTGTGTTCCTTATCTTATCCTAGTGTCTAAACTCTTCTCCATGGCTGGACCCCCAAATAATATTCCTTTACGTGCTAAGGGGTATCTAGAGAGTGGGATAGGTTTAATAACTACCCTAACCCTAACGCGTACCCTAACCCTATCCCCTACCCTAACCCTAACACTTACCCTAATCCTAACCCGTACCCTAAACCGAGCCCTAACCCTAACACTAACCCTAACACTAACCCATACCCTACGCCGTACCCGAAGCCCTCACCGAACCCGTACCCTAAGCCGTACCCTAAGCCTAACCCTAAGCCTAACCCTAACCCTAGACTACCCTTGACTGCTTCTGCCTCCAATAGATTTCCTAAGCACTAGTGTTTTAAGGAACAGCTTAAAAAGAGAATCCTAATGTGATTTCTTTATAATGGGTGTGTTCCTTATCTTATCCTAGTGTCTAAACTCTTCTCCATGGCTGGACCTCCAAATAATATTCCTTTACGTGCTAAGGGGTATCTACAGAGTGGGATAGGTTTAATAACTAACCTAACACTAACGCGTACCCTAACCCTAACCCCTACCCTAACACTAACACGTACCCTAATCCTAACGAAAACCCTAAACCGAGCCCTAACCCTAACACTAACCCTAACCCTAACCCTAACCCATACCCTACGCCGTACCCGAACCCCTCCCCGAACCCGTACCCTAAGCCGTACCCTAAGCCTAACCCCAAGCCTAACCCTAACCCTAGGCTACCCTTGACTGCTTCTGCCTCCAATAGATTTCCTAAGCACTAGTGTTTTAAGGAACAACTTAAAAAGAGAATCCTAATGTGATTTCTTTATAATGGGTGTGTTCCTTATCTTATCCTAGTGTCTAAACTCTTCTCCATGGCTGCACCTCCAAATAATATTCCTTTACGTGCTAAGGGGTATCTAGAGAGTGGGATAGGTTTAATAACTACCCTAACACTAACGCGTACCCTAATCCTAACCCCTACCCTAACCCTAACACGTATCCTAATCCTAACCAATACCCTAAACCGAGCCCTAACCCTAACACTAACCCTAACCCTAACCCATACCCTACGAAGTACCCGAAGCCCTCCCCGAACACGTACCCTAAGCCGTACCCTAAGCCGTAGCCTAAGCCTAACCCTAACCCTAGGCTACCCTTGACTGCTTCTGCCTCCAATAGATTTCCTAAGCACTAGTGTTTTAAGGAACAACTTAAAAAGAGAATCCTAATGTCATTTCTTTATAATGGGTGTGTTCCTTATCTTATCCTAGTGTCTAAACTCTTCTCCATGGCTGGACCTCCAAATAATATTCCTTTACGTGCTGAGGGGTATCTAGAGAGTGGGATAGGTTTAATAACTACCCTAACACTAACGCGTACCATAACCCTAACCCCTACCCTAACACTAACTCGTACCCTAATCCTAACCAATACCCTAAACCGAGCCCTAACCATAACACTAACCCTAACCCTAACCCTAACCCATACCCTACGCCGTACCCGAAGCCCTCCCCGAACCAGTACCCTAAGCTGTACCCTAAGCCGTACCCTAAGCCTAACTCTAACACTAGGCTACCCTTCACTGCTTCTGCCTCCAATAGATTTCCTAAGCACTAGTGTTTTAAGGAACAGCTTAAAAAGAGAATCCTAATGTGATTTCTTTATAATGGGTGTGTTCCTTATCTTATCCTAGTGTCTAAACTCTTCTCCATGGCTGGACCTCCAAATAATATTCCTTTACGTGCTAAGGGGTATCTAGAGATTGGGATAGGTTTAATAAATACCCTAACACTAACGCGTACCCAACCCTAACCCCTACCCTAACCCTAACACGTACCCTAATCCTAACCAATACCCTAAGCCGAGCCCTAACCCTAACACTAACCCTAACCCTAACCCTAACCCATACCCTAAGCCATACCCGAAGCCCTCCCCAAACCCGTACCCTAAGCCGTACCCTAAGCCGTACCCTAAGCCTAACCCTAACCCTAGGCTACCCTTGACTGCTTCTGCCTCCAGTAGATTTCCTAAGCACTAGTGTTTTAAGGAACAGCTTAAAAAGAGAATCCTAATGTGATTTCTTTATAATGTGTCTGTTCCTTATCTTATCCTAGTGTCTAAACTCTTCTCCATGGCTGGAACTCCAAATAATATTCCTTTACGTGCTAAGCGGTATCTAGAGAGTGGGATAGGTTTAATAACTACCCTAACACTAACGCGTACCCTAACCCTGACCCCTACCCTAACACTAACAAGTACCCTAATCCTAACCAATACCCTAAACCGAGCCCTAACCCTAACACTAACCCTAACCCTAACCCTAACCCATACCCTACGCCGTACCCGAAGCCCTCCCCGAACCCGTACCCTAAGCCGTAACCTAAGCCTAACCCCAAGCCTAAGCCTAACCCTTGTTTACCCTTCACTGCTTCTGCCTCCAATAGCTTTCCTAAGCACTAGTGTTTTAAGGAACAGCTTAAAAAGAGAATCCTAATGTGATTTCTTTATAATGGGTGTGTTCCTTATCTTATCCTAGTGTCTAAACTCTTCTCCATGGCTGGACCCCCAAATAATATTCCTTTACGTGCTAAGGTGTATCTAGAGAGTGGGATAGGTTTAATAACTACCCTAACCCTAACGCGTACCCTAAACCTAACCCCTACCCTACCCCTAACATGTACCCTAATTCTATCCCGTACCCTAAACCGAGCCCTAACCCTAACACTAACCCTAACCCTAACCCATACCCTACGCCGTACCCAAAGCCCTCCCCGAACCCGTACCCTAAGCCGTACCCTAAGCCGTACCCTAAGCCTAACCCTAACCCTAGGCTACCCTTGACTGCTTCTTCCTCCAATAGATTTCCTAAGCACTAGTGTTTTAAGGAACAGCTTAAAAATAGAATCCTAATGTGATTTCTTTATAATGGGTGTGTTCCTTATCGTATCCTAGTGTCTAAAGTCTTCTCCATGGCTGGACCCCCAAATAATATTACTTTACGTGCTAAGGGGTATCTAGAGAGTGGGATAGGTTTAATAACTACCCTAACCCTAACGCGTACCCTAACCCTATCCCCTACCCTAACCCTAACACGTACCCTAATCCTAACCCGTACCCTAACCCGACCCCTAACCCTAACACTAACCCTAACCCTAACCCTAACCCATACCCTACGCCGTACCCGAAGCCCTCACCGAACCCGTACCCTAAGCCGTACCCTAAGCCTAACCCTAAGCCTAACCCTAACCCTAGGCTACCCTTGACTGCTTCTGCCTCCAATAGATTTCCTAAGCACTAGTGTTTTAAGGAACAGCTTAAAAAGAGAATCCTAATGTGATTTCTTTATAATGGGTGTGTTCCTTATCTTATCCTAGTGTCTAAACTCTTCTCCATGGCTGGACCTCCAAATAATATTCCTTTACGTGCTAAGGGGTATCTACAGAGTGGGATAGGTTTAATAACTAACCTAACACTAACGCGTACCCTAACCCTAACCCCTACCCTAACACTAACACGTACCCTAATCCTAACCAAAACCCTAAACCGAACCCTAACCCTAACACTAACCCTAACCCTAACCCTAACCCATACCCTACGCCGTACCCGAAGCCCTCCCCGAACCCGTACCCTAAGCCGTACCCTAAGCCTAACCCCAAGCCTAACCCTAACCCTAGGCTACCCTTGACTGCTTCTGCCTCCAATAGATTTCCTAAGCACTAGTGTTTTAAGGAACAACTTAAAAAGAGAATCCTAATGTGATTTCTTTATAATGGGTGTGTTCCTTATCTTATCCTAGTGTCTAAACTCTTCTCCATGGCTGCACCTCCAAATAATATTCCTTTACGTGCTAAGGGGTATCTAGAGAGTGGGATAGGTTTAATAACTACCCTAACACTAACGCGTACCCTAACCCTAACCCCTACCCTAACCCTAACACGTACCCTAATCCTAAGCAATACCCTAAACCGAGCCCTAACCCTAACACTAACCCTAACCCTAACCCTAACCCATACCCTACGCCGTACCCGAAGCCCTCACCGAACCCGTACCCTAAGCCGTACCCTAAGCCTAACCCTAAGCCTAACACTAACCCTAGGCTACCCTTGACTGCTTCTGCCTCCAATAGATTTCCTAAGCACTAGTGTTTTAAGGAACAGCTTAAAAAGAGAATCCTAATGTGATTTCTTTATAATGGGTGTGTTCCTTATCTTATCCTAGTGTCTAAACTCTTCTCCATGGCTGGACCTCCAAATAATATTCCTTTACGTGCTAAGGGGTATCTACAGAGTGGGATAGGTTTAATAACTAACCTAACACTAACGCGTACCCTAACCCTAACCCCTACCCTAACACTAACACGTACCCTAATCCTAACCAAAACCCTAAACCGAGCCCTAACCCTAACACTAACCCTAACCCTAACCCTAACCCATACCCTACGCCGTACCCGAAGCCCTCCCCGAACCCGTACCCTAAGCCGTACCCTAAGCCTAACCCCAAGCCTAAACCTAACCCTAGGCTACCCTTGACTGCTTCTGCCTCCAATAGATTTCCTAAGCACTAGTGTTTTAAGGAACAACTTAAAAAGAGAATCCTAATGTGATTTCTTTATAATGGGTGTGTTCCTTATCTTATCCTAGTGTCTAAACTCTTCTCCATGGCTGCACCTCCAAATAATATTCCTTTACGTGCTAAGGGGTATCTAGAGAGTGGGATAGGTTTAATAACTACCCTAACACTAACGCGTACCCTAACCCTAACCCCTACCCTAACCCTAACACGTACCCTAATCCTAACCAATACCCTAAACCGAGCCCTAACCCTAACACTAACCCTAACCCTAACCCTAACCCATACCCTACGCCGTACCCGAACCCCTCCCCGAACCCGTACCCTAAGCCGTACCCTAAGCCGTACCCTAAGCCGTACCCTAACCCTAGGCTACCCTTCACTGCTTCTGCCTCCAATAGATTTCCTAAGCACTAGTGTTTTAAGGAACAGCTTAAAAAGAGAATCCTAATGTGATTTCTTTATAATGGGTGTGTTCCTTATCTTATCCTAGTGTCTAAACTCTTCTCCATGGCTGGACCTCCAAATAATATTCCTTTACGTGCTAAGGGGTATCTAGAGAGTGGGATAGGTTTAATAACTACCCTAACACTAACGCGTACCCTAACCCTAACCCCTACCCTAACACTAACAAGTACCCTAATCCTAACCAATACCCTAAACCGAGCCCTAACCCTAACACTAACCCTAACCCTAACCCTAACCCATACCCTACGCCGTACCCGAAGCCCTCCCCGAACCCGTACCCTAAGCCGTACCCTAAGCCTAACCCCAAGCCTAACCCTAACCCTTGGTTACCCTTGACTGCTTCTGCCTCCAATAGCTTTCCTAAGCACTAGTGTTTTAAGGAACAGCTTAAAAAGAGAATCCTAATGTGATTTCTTTATAATGGGTGTGTTCCTTATCTTATCCTAGTGTCTAAACTCTTCTCCATGGCTGGACCCCCAAATAATATTCCTTTACGTGCTAAGGTGTATCTAGAGAGTGGGATAGGTTTAATAACTACCCTAACCCTAACGCGTACCCTAAACCTAACCCCTACCCTACCCCTAACATGTACCCTAATTCTATCCCGTACCCTAAACCGAGCCCTAACCCTAACACTAACCCTAACCCTAACCCATACCCTACGCCGTACCCAAAGCCCTCCCCGAACCCGTACCCTAAGCCGTACCCTAAGCCGTACCCTAAGCCTAACCCTAACCCTAGGCTACCCTTGACTGCTTCTTCCTCCAATAGATTTCCTAAGCACTAGTGTTTTAAGGAACAGCTTAAAAATAGAATCCTAATGTGATTTCTTTATAATGGGTGTGTTCCTTATCGTATCCTAGTGTCTAAACTCTTCTCCATGGCTGGACCCCCAAATAATATTACTTTACGTGCTAAGGGGTATCTAGAGAGTGGGATAGGTTTAATAACTACCCTAACCCTAACGCGTACCCTAACCCTATCCCCTACCCTAACCCTAACACGTACCCTAATCCTAACCCGTACCCTAAACCGACCCCTAACCCTAACACTAACCCTAACCCTAACCCTAACCCATACCCTACGCCGTACCCGAAGCCCTCACCGAACCCGTACCCTAAGCCGTACCCTAAGCCTAACCCTAAGCCTAACCCTAACCCTAGGCTACCCTTGACTGCTTCTGCCTCCAATAGATTTCCTAAGCACTAGTGTTTTAAGGAACAGCTTAAAAAGAGAATCCTAATGTGATTTCTTTATAATGGGTGTGTTCCTTATCTTATCCTAGTGTCTAAACTCTTCTCCATGGCTGGACCTCCAAATAATATTCCTTTACGTGCTAAGGGGTATCTACAGAGTGGGATAGGTTTAATAACTAACCTAACACTAACGCGTACCCTAACCCTAACCCCTACCCTAACACTAACACGTACCCTAATCCTAACCAAAACCCTAAACCGAGCCCTAACCCTAACACTAACCCTAACCCTAACCCTAACCCATACCCTACGCCGTACCCGAAGCCCTCCCCGAACCCGTACCCTAAGCCGTACCCTAAGCCTAACCCCAAGCCTAAACCTAACCCTAGGCTACCCTTGACTGCTTCTGCCTCCAATAGATTTCCTAAGCACTAGTGTTTTAAGGAACAACTTAAAAAGAGAATCCTAATGTGATTTCTTTATAATGGGTGTGTTCCTTATCTTATCCTAGTGTCTAAACTCTTCTCCATGGCTGCACCTCCAAATAATATTCCTTTACGTGCTAAGGGGTATCTAGAGAGTGGGATAGGTTTAATAACTACCCTAACACTAACGCGTACCCTAACCCTAACCCCTACCCTAACCCTAACACGTACCCTAATCCTAACCAATACCCTAAACCGAGCCCTAACCCTAACACTAACCCTAACCCTAACCCTAACCCATACCCTACGCCGTACCCGAACCCCTCCCCGAACCCGTACCCTAAGCCGTACCCTAAGCCGTACCCTAAGCCGTACCCTAACCCTAGGCTACCCTTCACTGCTTCTGCCTCCAATAGATTTCCTAAGCATTAGTGTTTTAAGGAACAGCTTAAAAAGAGAATCCTAATGTGATTTCTTTATAATGGGTGTGTTCCTTATCTTATCCTAGTGTCTAAACTCTTCTCCATGGCTGGACCTCCAAATAATATTCCTTTACGTGCTAAGGGGTATCTAGAGAGTGGGATAGATTTAATAACTACCCTAACACTAACGCGTACCCTAACCCTAACCCCTACCCTAACACTAACAAGTACCCTAATCCTAACCAATACCCTAAACCGAGCCCTAACCCTAACACTAACCCTAACCCTAACCCTAACCCATACCCTACGCCGTACCCGAAGCCCTCCCCGAACCCGTACCCTAAGCCGTACCCTAAGCCTAACCCCAAGCCTAACCCTAACCCTTGGTTACCCTTGACTGCTTCTGCCTCCAATAGCTTTCCTAAGCACTAGTGTTTTAAGGAACAGCTTAAAAAGAGAATCCTAATGTGATTTCTTTATAATGGGTGTGTTCCTTATCTTATCCTAGTGTCTAAACTCTTCTCCATGGCTGGACCCCCAAATAATATTCCTTTACGTGCTAAGGTGTATCTAGAGAGTGGGATAGGTTTAATAACTACCCTAACCCTAACGCGTACCCTAAACCTAACCCCTACCCTACCCCTAACATGTACCCTAATTCTATCCCGTACCCTAAACCGAGCCCTAACCCTAACACTAACCCTAACCCTAACCCATACCCTACGCCGTACCCAAAGCCCTCCCCGAACCCATACCGTAAGCCGTACCCTAAGCCGTACCCTAAGCCTAACCCTAACCCTACGCTACCCTTGACTGCTTCTTCCTCCAATAGATTTCCTAAGCACTAGTGTTTTAAGGAACAGCTTAAAAAGAGAATCCTAATGTGATTTCTTTATAATGGGTGTGTTCCTTATCTTATCCTAGTGTCTAAACTCTTCTCCATGGCTGGACCCCCAAATAATATTCCTTTACGTGCTAAGGGGTATCTAGATAGTGGGATAGGTTTAATAACTACCCTAACCCTAACGCGTACCCTAACCCTATCCCCTACCCTAACCCTAACACGTACCCTAATCCTAACCCGTACCCTAAACCGAGCCCTAACCCTAACACTAACCCTAACACTAACCCATACCCTACGCCGTACCCGAAGCCCTCACCGAACCCGTACCCTAAGCCGTACCCTAAGCCTAACCCTAAGCCTAACCCTTACCCTAGACTACCCTTGACTGCTTCTGCCTCCAATAGATTTCCTAAGCACTAGTGTTTTAAGGAACAGCTTAAAAAGAGAATCCTAATGTGATTTCTTTATAATGGGTGTGTTCCTTATCTTATCCTAGTGTCTAAACTCTTCTCCATGGCTGGACCTCCAAATAATATTCCTTTACGTGCTAAGGGGTATCTACAGAGTGGGATAGGTTTAATAACTAACCTAACACTAACGCGTACCCTAACCCTAACCCCTACCCTAACACTAACACGTACCCTAATCCTAACGAAAACCCTAAACCGAGCCCTAACCCTAACACTAACCCTAACCCTAACCCTAACCCATACCCTACGCCGTACCCGAACCCCTCCCCGACCCCGTACCCTAAGCCGTACCCTAAGCCTAACCCCAAGCCTAACCCTAACCCTAGGCTACCCTTGACTGCTTCTGCCTCCAATAGATTTCCTAAGCACTAGTGTTTTAAGGAACAACTTAAAAAGAGAATCCTAATGTGATTTCTTTATAATGGGTGTGTTCCTTATCTTATCCTAGTGTCTAAACTCTTCTCCATGGCTGCACCTCCAAATAATATTCCTTTACGTGCTAAGGGGTATCTAGAGAGTGGGATAGGTTTAATAACTACCCTAACACTAACGCGTACCCTAACCCTAACCCCTACCCTAACCCTAACACGTATCCTAATCCTAACCAATACCCTAAACCGAGCCCTAACCCTAACACTAACCCTAACCCTAACCCATACCCTACGCCGTACCCGAAGCCCTCCCCGAACACGTACCCTAAGCCGTACCCTAAGCCGTAGCCTAAGCCTAACCCTAACCCTAGGCTACCCTTGACTGCTTCTGCCTCCAATAGATTTCCTAAGCACTAGTGTTTTAAGGAACAACTTAAAAAGAGAATCCTAATGTCATTTCTTTATAATGGGTGTGTTCCTTATCTTATCCTAGTGTCTAAACTCTTCTCCATGGCTGGACCTCCAAATAATATTCCTTTACGTGCTGAGGGGTATCTAGAGAGTGGGATAGGTTTAATAACTACCCTAACACTAACGCGTACCCTAACCCTAACCCCTACCCTAACACTAACACGAACCCTAATCCTAACGAAAACCCTAAACCGAGCCCTAACCCTAACACTAACCCTAACCCTAACCCTAACCCATACCCTACGCCGTACCCGAACCCCTCCCCGAACCCGTACCCTAAGCCGTACCCTAAGCCTAACCCCAAGCCTAACCCTAACCCTAGGCTACCCTTGACTGCTTCTGCCTCCAATAGATTTCCTAAGCACTAGTGTTTTAAGGAACAACTTAAAAAGAGAATCCTAATGTGATTTCTTTATAATGTGTCTGTTCCTTATCTTATCCTAGTGTCTAAACTCTTCTCCATGGCTGGAACTCCAAATAATATTCCTTTACGTGCTAAGCGGTATCTAGAGAGTGGGATAGGTTTAATAACTACCCTAACACTAACGCGTACCCTAACCCTAACCCCTACCCTAACACTAACAAGTACCCTAATCCTAACCAATACCCTAAACCGAGCCCTAACCCTAACACTAACCCTAACCCTAACCCTAACCCATACCCTACGCCGTACCCGAAGCCCTCCCCGAACCCGTACCCTAAGCCGTACCCTAAGCCTAACCCCAAGCCTAACCCTAACCCTTCGTTACCCTTGACTGCTTCTGCCTCCAATAGATTTCCTAAGCACTAGTGTTTTAAGGAACAGCTTAAAAAGAGAATCCTAATGTGATTTCTTTATAATGGGTGTGTTCCTTATCTTATCCTAGTGTCTAAACTCTTCTCCATGGCTGGACCCCCAAATAATATTCCTTTACGTGCTAAGGTGTATCTAGAGAGTGGGATAGGTTTAATAACTACCCTAACCCTAACGCGTACCCTAAACCTAACCCCTACCCTACCCCTAACATGTACCCTAATTCTATCCCGTACCCTAAACCGAGCCCTAACCCTAACACTAACCCTAACCCTAACCCATACCCTACGCCGTACCCAAAGCCCTCCCCGAACCCGTACCGTAAGCCGTACCCTAAGCTGTACCCTAAGCCTAACCCTAACCCTAGGCTACCCTTGACTGCTTCTTCCTCCAATAGATTTCCTAAGCACTAGTGTTTTAAGGAACAGCTTAAAAAGAGAATCCTAATGTGATTTCTTTATAATGGGTGTGTTCCTTATCTTATCCTAGTGTCTAAACTCTTCTCCATGGCTGGACCCCCAAATAATATTCCTTTACGTGCTAAGGGGTATCTAGAGAGTGGGATAGGTTTAATAACTACCCTAACCCTAACGCGTACCCTAACCCTATCCCCTACCCTAACCCTAACACTTACCCTAATCCTAACCCGTACCCTAAACCGAGCCCTAACCCTAACACTAACCCTAACACTAACCCATACCCTACGCCGTACCCGAAGCCCTCACCGAACCCGTACCCTAAGCCGTACCCTAAGCCTAACCCTAAGCCTAACCCTAACCCTAGACTACCCTTGACTGCTTCTGCCTCCAATAGATTTCCTAAGCACTAGTGTTTTAAGGAACAGCTTAAAAAGAGAATCCTAATGTGATTTCTTTATAATGGGTGTGTTCCTTATCTTATCCTAGTGTCTAAACTCTTCTCCATGGCTGGACCTCCAAATAATATTCCTTTACGTGCTAAGGGGTATCTACAGAGTGGGATAGGTTTAATAACTAACCTAACACTAACGCGTACCCTAACCCTAACCCCTACCCTAACACTAACACGTACCCTAATCCTAACGAAAACCCTAAACCGAGCCCTAACCCTAACACTAACCCTAACCCTAACCCTAACCCATACCCTACGCCGTACCCGAACCCCTCCCCGAACCCGTACCCTAAGCCGTACCCTAAGCCTAACCCCAAGCCTAACCCTAACCCTAGGCTACCCTTGAATGCTTCTGCCTCCAATAGATTTCCTAAGCACTAGTGTTTTAAGGAACAACTTAAAAAGAGAATCCTAATGTGATTTCTTTATAATGGGTGTGTTCCTTATCTTATCCTAGTGTCTAAACTCTTCTCCATGGCTGCACCTCCAAATAATATTCCTTTACGTGCTAAGGGGTATCTAGAGAGTGGGATAGGTTTAATAACTACCCTAACACTAACGCGTACCCTAATCCTAACCCCTACCCTAACCCTAACACGTATCCTAATCCTAACCAATACCCTAAACCGAGCCCTAACCCTAACACTAACCCTAACCCTAACCCATACCCTACGAAGTACCCGAAGCCCTCCCCGAACACGTACCCTAAGCCGTACCCTAAGCCGTAGCCTAAGCCTAACCCTAACCCTAGGCTACCCTTGACTGCTTCTGCCTCCAATAGATTTCCTAAGCACTAGTGTTTTAAGGAACAACTTAAAAAGAGAATCCTAATGTCATTTCTTTATAATGGGTGTGTTCCTTATCTTATCCTAGTGTCTAAACTCTTCTCCATGGCTGGACCTCCAAATAATATTCCTTTACGTGCTGAGGGGTATCTAGAGAGTGGGATAGGTTTAATAACTACCCTAACACTAACGCGTACCATAACCCTAACCCCTACCCTAACACTAACTCGTACCCTAATCCTAACCAATACCCTAAACCGAGCCCTAACCCTAACACTAACCCTAACCCTAACCCTAACCCATACCCTACGCCGTACCCGAAGCCCTCCCCGAACCAGTACCCTAAGCCGTACCCTAAGCCGTACCCTAAGCCTAACCCTAACCCTAGGCTACCCTTGACTGCTTCTGCCTCCAATAGATTTCCTAAGCACTAGTGTTTTAAGGAACAGCTTAAAAAGAGAATCCTAATGTGATTTCTTTATAATGTGTCTGTTCCTTATCTTATCCTAGTGTCTAAACTCTTCTCCATGGCTGGAACTCCAAATAATATTCCTTTACGTGCTAAGCGGTATCTAGAGAGTGGGATAGGTTTAATAACTACCCTAACACTAACGCGTACCCTAACCCTAACCCCTACCCTAACACTAACAAGTACCCTAATCCTAACCAATACCCTAAACCGAGCCCTAACCCTAACACTAACCCTAACCCTAACCCTAACCCATACCCTACGCCGTACCCGAAGCCCTCCCCGAACCCGTACCCTAAGCCGTACCCTAAGCCTAACCCCAAGCCTAACCCTAACCCTTGGTTACCCTTGACTGCTTCTGCCTCCAATAGCTTTCCTAAGCACTAGTGTTTTAAGGAACAGCTTAAAAAGAGAATCCTAATGTGATTTCTTTATAATGGGTGTGTTCCTTATCTTATCCTAGTGTCTAAACTCTTCTCCATGGCTGGACCGCCAAATAATATTCCTTTACGCGCTAAGGTGTATCTAGAGAGTGGGATAGGTTTAATAACTACCCTAACCCTAACGCATACCCTAAACCTAACCCCTACCCTACCCCTAACATGTACCCTAATTCTATCCCGTACCCTAAACCGAGCCCTAACCCTAACACTAACCCTAACCCTAACCCATACCCTACGCCGTACCCAAAGCCCTCCCCGAACCCGTACCATAAGCCATACCCTAAGCTGTACCCTAAGCCTAACCCTAACCCTAGGCTACCCTTGACTGCTTCTTCCTCCAATAGATTTCCTAAGCACTAGTGTTTTAAGGAACAGCTTAAAAAGAGAATCCTAATGTGATTTCTTTATAATGGGTGTGTTCCTTATCTTATCCTAGTGTCTAAACTCTTCTCCATGGCTGGACCCCCAAATAATATTCCTTTACGTGCTAAGGGGTATCTAGAGAGTGGGATAGGTTTAATAACTACCCTAACCCTAACGCGTACCCTAACCCTATCCCCTACCCTAACCCTAACACGTACCCTAATCCTAACCCGTACCCTAAACCGAGCCCTAACCCTAACACTAACCCTAACACTAACCCATACCCTACGCCGTACCCGAATCCCTCACCGAACCCGTACCCTAAGCCGTACCCTAAGCCTAACCCTAAGCCTAACCCTAACCCTAGACTCCCCTTGAATGCTTCTGCCTCCAATAGATTTCCTAAGCACTAGTGTTTTAAGGAACAGCTTAAAAAGAGAATCCTAATGTGATTTCTTTATAATGGGTGTGTTCCTTATCTTATCCTAGTGTCTAAACTCTTCTCCATGGCTGGACCTCCAAATAATATTCCTTTACGTGCTAAGGGGTATCTACAGAGTGGGATAGGTTTAATAACTAACCTAACACTAACGCGTACCCTAACCCTAACCCCTACCCTAACACTAACACGTACCCTAATCCTAACGAAAACCCTAAACCGAGCCCTAACCCTAACACTAACCCTAACCCTAACCCTAACCCATACCCTACGCCGTACCCGAACCCCTCCCCGACCCCGTACCCTAAGCCGTACCCTAAGCCTAACCCCAAGCCTAACCCTAACCCTAGGCTACCCTTGACTGCTTCTGCCTCCAATAGATTTCCTAAGCACTAGTGTTTTAAGGAACAACTTAAAAAGAGAATCCTAATGTGATTTCTTTATAATGGGTGTGTTCCTTATCTTATCCTAGTGTCTAAACTCTTCTCCATGGCTGCACCTCCAAATAATATTCCTTTACGTGCTAAGGGGTATCTAGAGAGTGGGATAGGTTTAATAACTACCCTAACACTAACGCGTACCCTAACCCTAACCCCTACCCTAACCCTAACACGTATCCTAATCCTAACCAATACCCTAAACCGAGCCCTAACCCTAACACTAACCCTAACCCTAACCCATACCCTACGCCGTACCCGAAGCCCTCCCCGAA
The DNA here is from genome assembly GCF_965194825.1 of Balaenoptera physalus. NCBI lineage: Eukaryota > Metazoa > Chordata > Mammalia > Artiodactyla > Balaenopteridae > Balaenoptera > Balaenoptera physalus. The sequence continues at coordinate 633,290 of NW_028126410.1, read as the reverse complement.
CACGTACCCTAAGCCGTACCCTAAGCCGTACCCTAAGCCTAACCCTAACCCTAGGCTACCCTTGACTGCTTCTGCCTCCAATAGATTTCCTAAGCACTAGTGTTTTAAGGAACAACTTAAAAAGAGAATCCTAATGTCATTTCTTTATAATGGGTGTGTTCCTTATCTTATCCTAGTGTCTAAACTCTTCTCCATGGCTGGACCTCCAAATAATATTCCTTTACGTGCTGAGGGGTATCTAGAGAGTGGGATAGGTTTAATAACTACCCTAACACTAACGCGTACCCTAACCCTAACCCCTACCCTAACACTAACACGAACCCTAATCCTAACGAAAACCCTAAACCGAGCCCTAACCCTAACACTAACCCTAACCCTAACCCTAACCCATACCCTACGCCGTACCCGAACCCCTCCCCGAACCCGTACCCTAAGCCGTACCCTAAGCCTAACCCCAAGCCTAACCCTAACCCTAGGCTACCCTTGACTGCTTCTGCCTCCAATAGATTTCCTAAGCACTAGTGTTTTAAGGAACAACTTAAAAAGAGAATCCTAATGTGATTTCTTTATAATGTGTCTGTTCCTTATCTTATCCTAGTGTCTAAACTCTTCTCCATGGCTGGAACTCCAAATAATATACCTTTACGTGCTAAGCGGTATCTAGAGAGTGGGATAGGTTTAATAACTACCCTAACACTAACGCGTACCCTAACCCTAACCCCTACCCTAACACTAACAAGTACCCTAATCCTAACCAATACCCTAAACCGAGCCCTAACCCTAACACTAACCCTAACCCTAACCCTAACCCATACCCTACGCCGTACCCGAAGCCCTCCCCGAACCCGTACCCTAAGCCGTACCCTAAGCCTAACCCCAAGCCTAACCCTAACCCTTGGTTACCCTTGACTGCTTCTGCCTCCAATAGCTTTCCTAAGCACTAGTGTTTTAAGGAACAGCTTAAAAAGAGAATCCTAATGTGATTTCTTTATAATGGGTGTGTTCCTTATCTTATCCTAGTGTCTAAACTCTTCTCCATGGCTGGACCCCCAAATAATATTCCTTTACGTGCTAAGGTGTATCTAGAGAGTGGGATAGGTTTAATAACTACCCTAACCCTAACGCGTACCCTAAACCTAACCCCTACCCTACCCCTAACATGTACCCTAATTCTATCCCGTACCCTAAACCGAGCCCTAACCCTAACACTAACCCTAACCCTAACCCATACCCTACGCCGTACCCAAAGCCCTCCCCGAACCCGTACCGTAAGCCGTACCCTAAGCTGTACCCTAAGCCTAACCCTAACCCTAGGCTACCCTTGACTGCTTCTTCCTCCAATAGATTTCCTAAGCACTAGTGTTTTAAGGAACAGCTTAAAAAGAGAATCCTAATGTGATTTCTTTATAATGGGTGTGTTCCTTATCTTATCCTAGTGTCTAAACTCTTCTCCATGGCTGGACCCCCAAATAATATTCCTTTACGTGCTAAGGGGTATCTAGAGAGTGGGATAGGTTTAATAACTACCCTAACCCTAACGCGTACCCTAACCCTATCCCCTACCCTAACCCTAACACTTACCCTAATCCTAACCCGTACCCTAAACCGAGCCCTAACCCTAACACTAACCCTAACACTAACCCATACCCTACGCCGTACCCGAAGCCCTCACCGAACCCGTACCCTAAGCCGTACCCTAAGCCTAACCCTAAGCCTAACCCTAACCCTAGACTACCCTTGACTGCTTCTGCCTCCAATAGATTTCCTAAGCACTAGTGTTTTAAGGAACAGCTTAAAAAGAGAATCCTAATGTGATTTCTTTATAATGGGTGTGTTCCTTATCTTATCCTAGTGTCTAAACTCTTCTCCATGGCTGGACCTCCAAATAATATTCCTTTACGTGCTAAGGGGTATCTACAGAGTGGGATAGGTTTAATAACTAACCTAACACTAACGCGTACCCTAACCCTAACCCCTACCCTAACACTAACACGTACCCTAATCCTAACGAAAACCCTAAACCGAGCCCTAACCCTAACACTAACCCTAACCCTAACCCTAACCCATACCCTACGCCGTACCCGAACCCCTCCCCGAACCCGTACCCTAAGCCGTACCCTAAGCCTAACCCCAAGCCTAACCCTAACCCTAGGCTACCCTTGACTGCTTCTGCCTCCAATAGATTTCCTAAGCACTAGTGTTTTAAGGAACAACTTAAAAAGAGAATCCTAATGTGATTTCTTTATAATGGGTGTGTTCCTTATCTTATCCTAGTGTCTAAACTCTTCTCCATGGCTGCACCTCCAAATAATATTCCTTTACGTGCTAAGGGGTATCTAGAGAGTGGGATAGGTTTAATAACTACCCTAACACTAACGCGTACCCTAATCCTAACCCCTACCCTAACCCTAACACGTATCCTAATCCTAACCAATACCCTAAACCGAGCCCTAACCCTAACACTAACCCTAACCCTAACCCATACCCTACGAAGTACCCGAAGCCCTCCCCGAACACGTACCCTAAGCTGTACCCTAAGCCGTACCCTAAGCCTAACCCTAACACTAGGCTACCCTTCACTGCTTCTGCCTCCAATAGATTTCCTAAGCACTAGTGTTTTAAGGAACAGCTTAAAAAGAGAATCCTAATGTGATTTCTTTATAATGGGTGTGTTCCTTATCTTATCCTAGTGTCTAAACTCTTCTCCATGGCTGGACCTCCAAATAATATTCCTTTACGTGCTAAGGGGTATCTAGAGATTGGGATAGGTTTAATAAATACCCTAACACTAACGCGTACCCAACCCTAACCCCTACCCTAACCCTAACACGTACCCTAATCCTAACCAATACCCTAAGCCGAGCCCTAACCCTAACACTAACCCTAACCCTAACCCTAACCCATACCCTAAGCCATACCAGAAGCCCTCCCCAAACCCGTACCCTAAGCCGTACCCTAAGCCGTACCCTAAGCCTAACCCTAACCCTAGGCTACCCTTGACTGCTTCTGCCTCCAATAGATTTCCTAAGCACTAGTGTTTTAAGGAACAGCTTAAAAAGAGAATCCTAATGTGATTTCTTTATAATGTGTCTGTTCCTTATCTTATCCTAGTGTCTAAACTCTTCTCCATGGCTGGAACTCCAAATAATATTCCTTTACGTGCTAAGCGGTATCTAGAGAGTGGGATAGGTTTAATAACTACCCTAACACTAACGCGTACCCTAACCCTGACCCCTACCCTAACACTAACAAGTACCCTAATCCTAACCAATACCCTAAACCGAGCCCTAACCCTAACACTAACCCTAACCCTAACCCTAACCCATACCGTACGCCGTACCCGAAGCCCTCCCCGAACCCGTACCCTAAGCCGTAACCTAAGCCTAACCCCAAGCCTAACCCTAACCCTTGTTTACCCTTCACTGCTTCTGCCTCCAATAGCTTTCCTAAGCACTAGTGTTTTAAGGAACAGCTTAAAAAGAGAATCCTAATGTGATTTCTTTATAATGGGTGTGTTCCTTATCTTATCCTAGTGTCTAAACTCTTCTCCATGGCTGGACCCCCAAATAATATTCCTTTACGTGCTAAGGTGTATCTAGAGAGTGGGATAGGTTTAATAACTACCCTAACCCTAACGCGTACCCTAAACCTAACCCCTACCCTACCCCTAACATGTACCCTAATTCTATCCCGTACCCTAAACCGAGCCCTAACCCTAACACTAACCCTAACCCTAACCCATACCCTACGCCGTACCCAAAGCCCTCCCCGAACCCGTACCCTAAGCCGTACCCTAAGCCGTACCCTAAGCCTAACCCTAACCCTAGGCTACCCTTGACTGCTTCTTCCTCCAATAGATTTCCTAAGCACTAGTGTTTTAAGGAACAGCTTAAAAATAGAATCCTAATGTGATTTCTTTATAATGGGTGTGTTCCTTATCGTATCCTAGTGTCTAAAGTCTTCTCCATGGCTGGACCCCCAAATAATACTACTTTACGTGCTAAGGGGTATCTAGAGAGTGGGATAGGTTTAATAACTACCCTAACCCTAACGCGTACCCTAACCCTATCCCCTACCCTAACCCTAACACGTACCCTAATCCTAACCCGTACCCTAACCCGACCCCTAACCCTAACACTAACCCTAACCCTAACCCTAACCCATACCCTACGCCGTACCCGAAGCCCTCACCGAACCCGTACCCTAAGCCGTACCCTAAGCCTAACCCTAAGCCTAACCCTAACCCTAGGCTACCCTTGACTGCTTCTGCCTCCAATAGATTTCCTAAGCACTAGTGTTTTAAGGAACAGCTTAAAAAGAGAATCCTAATGTGATTTCTTTATAATGGGTGTGTTCCTTATCTTATCCTAGTGTCTAAACTCTTCTCCATGGCTGGACCTCCAAATAATATTCCTTTACGTGCTAAGGGGTATCTACAGAGTGGGATAGGTTTAATAACTAACCTAACACTAACGCGTACCCTAACCCTAACCCCTACCCTAACACTAACACGTACCCTAATCCTAACCAAAACCCTAAACCGAACCCTAACCCTAACACTAACCCTAACCCTAACCCTAACCCATACACTACGCCGTACCCGAAGCCCTCCCCGAACCCGTACCCTAAGCCGTACCCTAAGCCTAACCCCAAGCCTAACCCTAACCCTAGGCTACCCTTGACTGCTTCTGCCTCCAATAGATTTCCTAAGCACTAGTGTTTTAAGGAACAACTTAAAAAGAGAATCCTAATGTGATTTCTTTATAATGGGTGTGTTCCTTATCTTATCCTAGTGTCTAAACTCTTCTCCATGGCTGCACCTCCAAATAATATTCCTTTACGTGCTAAGGGGTATCTAGAGAGTGGGATAGGTTTAATAACTACCCTAACACTAACGCGTACCCTAACCCTAACCCCTACCCTAACCCTAACACGTACCCTAATCCTAAGCAATACCCTAAACCGAGCCCTAACCCTAACACTAACCCTAACCCTAACCCTAACCCATACCCTACGCCGTACCCGAAGCCCTCACCGAACCCGTACCCTAAGCCGTACCCTAAGCCTAACCCTAAGCCTAACACTAACCCTAGGCTACCCTTGACTGCTTCTGCCTCCAATAGATTTCCTAAGCACTAGTGTTTTAAGGAACAGCTTAAAAGGAGAATCCTAATGTGATTTCTTTATAATGGGTGTGTTCCTTATCTTATCCTAGTGTCTAAACTCTTCTCCATGGCTGGACCTCCAAATAATATTCCTTTACGTGCTAAGGGGTATCTACAGAGTGGGATAGGTTTAATAACTAACCTAACACTAACGCGTACCCTAACCCTAACCCCTACCCTAACACTAACACGTACCCTAATCCTAACCAAAACCCTAAACCGAGCCCTAACCCTAACACTAACCCTAACCCTAACCCTAACCCATACCCTACGCCGTACCCGAAGCCCTCCCCGAACCCGTACCCTAAGCCGTACCCTAAGCCTAACCCCAAGCCTAAACCTAACCCTAGGCTACCCTTGACTGCTTCTGCCTCCAATAGATTTCCTAAGCACTAGTGTTTTAAGGAACAACTTAAAAAGAGAATCCTAATGTGATTTCTTTATAATGGGTGTGTTCCTTATCTTATCCTAGTGTCTAAACTCTTCTCCATGGCTGCACCTCCAAATAATATTCCTTTACGTGCTAAGGGGTATCTAGAGAGTGGGATAGGTTTAATAACTACCCTAACACTAACGCGTACCCTAACCCTAACCCCTACCCTAACCCTAACACGTACCCTAATCCTAACCAATACCCTAAACCGAGCCCTAACCCTAACACTAACCCTAACCCTAACCCTAACCCATACCCTACGCCGTACCCGAACCCCTCCCCGAACCCGTACCCTAAGCCGTACCCTAAGCCGTACCCTAAGCCGTACCCTAACCCTAGGCTACCCTTCACTGCTTCTGCCTCCAATAGATTTCCTAAGCACTAGTGTTTTAAGGAACAGCTTAAAAAGAGAATCCTAATGTGATTTCTTTATAATGGGTGTGTTCCTTATCTTATCCTAGTGTCTAAACTCTTCTCCATGGCTGGACCTCCAAATAATATTCCTTTACGTGCTAAGGGGTATCTAGAGAGTGGGATAGGTTTAATAACTACCCTAACACTAACGCGTACCCTAACCCTAACCCCTACCCTAACACTAACAAGTACCCTAATCCTAACCAATACCCTAAACCGAGCCCTAACCCTAACACTAACCCTAACCCTAACCCTAACCCATACCCTACGCCGTACCCGAAGCCCTCCCCGAACCCGTACCCTAAGCCGTACCCTAAGCCTAACCCCAAGCCTAACCCTAACCCTTGGTTACCCTTGACTGCTTCTGCCTCCAATAGCTTTCCTAAGCACTAGTGTTTTAAGGAACAGCTTAAAAAGAGAATCCTAATGTGATTTCTTTATAATGGGTGTGTTCCTTATCTTATCCTAGTGTCTAAACTCTTCTCCATGGCTGGACCCCCAAATAATATTCCTTTACGTGCTAAGGTGTATCTAGAGAGTGGGATAGGTTTAATAACTACCCTAACCCTAACGCGTACCCTAAACCTAACCCCTACCCTACCCCTAACATGTACCCTAATTCTATCCCGTACCCTAAACCGAGCCCTAACCCTAACACTAACCCTAACCCTAACCCATACCCTACGCCGTACCCAAAGCCCTCCCCGAACCCGTACCCTAAGCCGTACCCTAAGCCGTACCCTAAGCCTAACCCTAACCCTAGGCTACCCTTGACTGCTTCTTCCTCCAATAGATTTCCTAAGCACTAGTGTTTTAAGGAACAGCTTAAAAATAGAATCCTAATGTGATTTCTTTATAATGGGTGTGTTCCTTATCGTATCCTAGTGTCTAAACTCTTCTCCATGGCTGGACCCCCAAATAATATTACTTTACGTGCTAAGGGGTATCTAGAGAGTGGGATAGGTTTAATAACTACCCTAACCCTAACGCGTACCCTAACCCTATCCCCTACCCTAACCCTAACACGTACCCTAATCCTAACCCGTACCCTAAACCGACCCCTAACCCTAACACTAACCCTAACCCTAACCCTAACCCATACCCTACGCCGTACCCGAAGCCCTCACCGAACCCGTACCCTAAGCCGTACCCTAAGCCTAACCCTAAGCCTAACCCTAACCCTAGGCTACCCTTGACTGCTTCTGCCTCCAATAGATTTCCTAAGCACTAGTGTTTTAAGGAACAGCTTAAAAAGAGAATCCTAATGTGATTTCTTTATAATGGGTGTGTTCCTTATCTTATCCTAGTGTCTAAACTCTTCTCCATGGCTGGACCTCCAAATAATATTCCTTTACGTGCTAAGGGGTATCTACAGAGTGGGATAGGTTTAATAACTAACCTAACACTAACGCGTACCCTAACCCTAACCCCTACCCTAACACTAACACGTACCCTAATCCTAACCAAAACCCTAAACCGAGCCCTAACCCTAACACTAACCCTAACCCTAACCCTAACCCATACCCTACGCCGTACCCGAAGCCCTCCCCGAACCCGTACCCTAAGCCGTACCCTAAGCCTAACCCCAAGCCTAAACCTAACCCTAGGCTACCCTTGACTGCTTCTGCCTCCAATAGATTTCCTAAGCACTAGTGTTTTAAGGAACAACTTAAAAAGAGAATCCTAATGTGATTTCTTTATAATGGGTGTGTTCCTTATCTTATCCTAGTGTCTAAACTCTTCTCCATGGCTGCACCTCCAAATAATATTCCTTTACGTGCTAAGGGGTATCTAGAGAGTGGGATAGGTTTAATAACTACCCTAACACTAACGCGTACCCTAACCCTAACCCCTACCCTAACCCTAACACGTACCCTAATCCTAAACAATACCCTAAACCGAGCCCTAACCCTAACACTAACCCTAACCCTAACCCTAACCCATACCCTACGCCGTACCCGAACCCCTCCCCGAACCCGTACCCTAAGCCGTACCCTAAGCCGTACCCTAAGCCGTACCCTAACCCTAGGCTACCCTTCACTGCTTCTGCCTCCAATAGATTTCCTAAGCATTAGTGTTTTAAGGAACAGCTTAAAAAGAGAATCCTAATGTGATTTCTTTATAATGGGTGTGTTCCTTATCTTATCCTAGTGTCTAAACTCTTCTCCATGGCTGGACCTCCAAATAATATTCCTTTACGTGCTAAGGGGTATCTAGAGAGTGGGATAGATTTAATAACTACCCTAACACTAACGCGTACCCTAACCCTAACCCCTACCCTAACACTAACAAGTACCCTAATCCTAACCAATACCCTAAACCGAGCCCTAACCCTAACACTAACCCTAACCCTAACCCTAACCCATACCCTACGCCGTACCCGAAGCCCTCCCCGAACCCGTACCCTAAGCCGTACCCTAAGCCTAACCCCAAGCCTAACCCTAACCCTTGGTTACCCTTGACTGCTTCTGCCTCCAATAGCTTTCCTAAGCACTAGTGTTTTAAGGAACAGCTTAAAAAGAGAATCCTAATGTGATTTCTTTATAATGGGTGTGTTCCTTATCTTATCCTAGTGTCTAAACTCTTCTCCATGGCTGGACCCCCAAATAATATTCCTTTACGTGCTAAGGTGTATCTAGAGAGTGGGATAGGTTTAATAACTACCCTAACCCTAACGCGTACCCTAAACCTAACCCCTACCCTACCCCTAACATGTACCCTAATTCTATCCCGTACCCTAAACCGAGCCCTAACCCTAACACTAACCCTAACCCTAACCCATACCCTACGCCGTACCCAAAGCCCTCCCCGAACCCATACCGTAAGCCGTACCCTAAGCCGTACCCTAAGCCTAACCCTAACCCTACGCTACCCTTGACTGCTTCTTCCTCCAATAGATTTCCTAAGCACTAGTGTTTTAAGGAACAGCTTAAAAAGAGAATCCTAATGTGATTTCTTTATAATGGGTGTGTTCCTTATCTTATCCTAGTGTCTAAACTCTTCTCCATGGCTGGACCCCCAAATAATATTCCTTTACGTGCTAAGGGGTATCTAGATAGTGGGATAGGTTTAATAACTACCCTAACCCTAACGCGTACCCTAACCCTATCCCCTACCCTAACCCTAACACGTACCCTAATCCTAACCCGTACCCTAAACCGAGCCCTAACCCTAACACTAACCCTAACACTAACCCATACCCTACGCCGTACCCGAAGCCCTCACCGAACCCGTACCCTAAGCCGTACCCTAAGCCTAACCCTAAGCCTAACCCTTACCCTAGACTACCCTTGACTGCTTCTGCCTCCAATAGATTTCCTAAGCACTAGTGTTTTAAGGAACAGCTTAAAAAGAGAATCCTAATGTGATTTCTTTATAATGGGTGTGTTCCTTATCTTATCCTAGTGTCTAAACTCTTCTCCATGGCTGGACCTCCAAATAATATTCCTTTACGTGCTAAGGGGTATCTACAGAGTGGGATAGGTTTAATAACTAACCTAACACTAACGCGTACCCTAACCCTAACCCCTACCCTAACACTAACACGTACCCTAATCCTAACGAAAACCCTAAACCGAGCCCTAACCCTAACACTAACCCTAACCCTAACCCTAACCCATACCCTACGCCGTACCCGAACCCCTCCCCGAACCCGTACCCTAAGCCGTACCCTAAGCCTAACCCCAAGCCTAACCCTAACCCTAGGCTACCCTTGACTGCTTCTGCCTCCAATAGATTTCCTAAGCACTAGTGTTTTAAGGAACAACTTAAAAAGATAATCCTAATGTGATTTCTTTATAATGGGTGTGTTCCTTATCTTATCCTAGTGTCTAAACTCTTCTCCATGGCTGCACCTCCAAATAATATTCCTTTACGTGCTAAGGGGTATCTAGAGAGTGGGATAGGTTTAATAACTACCCTAACACTAACGCGTACCCTAATCCTAACCCCTACCCTAACCCTAACACGTATCCTAATCCTAACCAATACCCTAAACCGAGCCCTAACCCTAACACTAACCCTAACCCTAACCCATACCCTACGAAGTACCCGAAGCCCTCCCCGAACACGTACCCTAAGCCGTACCCTAAGCCGTAGCCTAAGCCTAACCCTAACCCTAGGCTACCCTTGACTGCTTCTGCCTCCAATAGATTTCCTAAGCACTAGTGTTTTAAGGAACAACTTAAAAAGAGAATCCTAATGTCATTTCTTTATAATGGGTGTGTTCCTTATCTTATCCTAGTGTCTAAACTCTTCTCCATGGCTGGACCTCCAAATAATATTCCTTTACGTGCTGAGGGGTATCTAGAGAGTGGGATAGGTTTAATAACTACCCTAACACTAACGTGTACCATAACCCTAACCCCTACCCTAACACTAACTCGTACCCTAATCCTAACCAAAACCCTAAACCGAGCCCTAACCCTAACACTAACCCTAACCCTAACCCTAACCCATACCCTACGCCGTACCCGAAGCCCTCCCCGAACCCGTACCCTAAGCCGTACCCTAAGCCTAACCCCAAGCCTAAACCTAACCCTAGGCTACCCTTGACTGCTTCTGCCTCCAATAGATTTCCTAAGCACTAGTGTTTTAAGGAACAACTTAAAAAGAGAATCCTAATGTGATTTCTTTATAATGGGTGTGTTCCTTATCTTATCCTAGTGTCTAAACTCTTCTCCATGGCTGCACCTCCAAATAATATTCCTTTACGTGCTAAGGGGTATCTAGAGAGTGGGATAGGTTTAATAACTACCCTAACACTAACGCGTACCCTAACCCTAACCCCTACCCTAACCCTAACACGTACCCTAATCCTAACCAATACCCTAAACCGAGCCCTAACCCTAACACTAACCCTAACCCTAACCCTAACCCATACCCTACGCCGTACCCGAACCCCTCCCCGAACCCGTACCCTAAGCCGTACCCTAAGCCGTACCCTAAGCCGTACCCTAACCCTAGGCTACCCTTCACTGCTTCTGCCTCCAATAGATTTCCTAAGCACTAGTGTTTTAAGGAACAGCTTAAAAAGAGAATCCTAATGTGATTTCTTTATAATGGGTGTGTTCCTTATCTTATCCTAGTGTCTAAACTCTTCTCCATGGCTGGACCTCCAAATAATATTCCTTTACGTGCTAAGGGGTATCTAGAGAGTGGGATAGGTTTAATAACTACCCTAACACTAACGCGTACCCTAACCCTAACCCCTACCCTAACACTAACAAGTACCCTAATCCTAACCAATACCCTAAACCGAGCCCTAACCCTAACACTAACCCTAACCCTAACCCTAACCCATACCCTACGCCGTACCCGAAGCCCTCCCCGAACCCGTACCCTAAGCCGTACCCTAAGCCTAACCCCAAGCCTAACCCTAACCCTTGGTTACCCTTGACTGCTTCTGCCTCCAATAGCTTTCCTAAGCACTAGTGTTTTAAGGAACAGCTTAAAAAGAGAATCCTAATGTGATTTCTTTATAATGGGTGTGTTCCTTATCTTATCCTAGTGTCTAAACTCTTCTCCATGGCTGGACCCCCAAATAATATTCCTTTACGTGCTAAGGTGTATCTAGAGAGTGGGATAGGTTTAATAACTACCCTAACCCTAACGCGTACCCTAAACCTAACCCCTACCCTACCCCTAACATGTACCCTAATTCTATCCCGTACCCTAAACCGAGCCCTAACCCTAACACTAACCCTAACCCTAACCCATACCCTACGCCGTACCCAAAGCCCTCCCCGAACCCGTACCCTAAGCCGTACCCTAAGCCGTACCCTAAGCCTAACCCTAACCCTAGGCTACCCTTGACTGCTTCTTCCTCCAATAGATTTCCTAAGCACTAGTGTTTTAAGGAACAGCTTAAAAATAGAATCCTAATGTGATTTCTTTATAATGGGTGTGTTCCTTATCGTATCCTAGTGTCTAAACTCTTCTCCATGGCTGGACCCCCAAATAATATTACTTTACGTGCTAAGGGGTATCTAGAGAGTGGGATAGGTTTAATAACTACCCTAACCCTAACGCGTACCCTAACCCTATCCCCTACCCTAACCCTAACACGTACCCTAATCCTAACCCGTACCCTAAACCGACCCCTAACCCTAACACTAACCCTAACCCTAACCCTAACCCATACCCTACGCCGTACCCGAAGCCCTCACCGAACCCGTACCCTAAGCCGTACCCTAAGCCTAACCCTAAGCCTAACCCTAACCCTAGGCTACCCTTGACTGCTTCTGCCTCCAATAGATTTCCTAAGCACTAGTGTTTTAAGGAACAGCTTAAAAAGAGAATCCTAATGTGATTTCTTTATAATGGGTGTGTTCCTTATCTTATCCTAGTGTCTAAACTCTTCTCCATGGCTGGACCTCCAAATAATATTCCTTTACGTGCTAAGGGGTATCTACAGAGTGGGATAGGTTTAATAACTAACCTAACACTAACGCGTACCCTAACCCTAACCCCTACCCTAACACTAACACGTACCCTAATCCTAACCAAAACCCTAAACCGAGCCCTAACCCTAACACTAACCCTAACCCTAACCCTAACCCATACCCTACGCCGTACCCGAAGCCCTCCCCGAACCCGTACCCTAAGCCGTACCCTAAGCCTAACCCCAAGCCTAAACCTAACCCTAGGCTACCCTTGACTGCTTCTGCCTCCAATAGATTTCCTAAGCACTAGTGTTTTAAGGAACAACTTAAAAAGAGAATCCTAATGTGATTTCTTTATAATGGGTGTGTTCCTTATCTTATCCTAGTGTCTAAACTCTTCTCCATGGCTGCACCTCCAAATAATATTCCTTTACGTGCTAAGGGGTATCTAGAGAGTGGGATAGGTTTAATAACTACCCTAACACTAACGCGTACCCTAACCCTAACCCCTACCCTAACCCTAACACGTACCCTAATCCTAACCAATACCCTAAACCGAGCCCTAACCCTAACACTAACCCTAACCCTAACCCTAACCCATACCCTACGCCGTACCCGAACCCCTCCCCGAACCCGTACCCTAAGCCGTACCCTAAGCCGTACCCTAAGCCGTACCCTAACCCTAGGCTACCCTTCACTGCTTCTGCCTCCAATAGATTTCCTAAGCATTAGTGTTTTAAGGAACAGCTTAAAAAGAGAATCCTAATGTGATTTCTTTATAATGGGTGTGTTCCTTATCTTATCCTAGTGTCTAAACTCTTCTCCATGGCTGGACCTCCAAATAATATTCCTTTACGTGCTAAGGGGTATCTAGAGAGTGGGATAGATTTAATAACTACCCTAACACTAACGCGTACCCTAACCCTAACCCCTACCCTAACACTAACAAGTACCCTAATCCTAACCAATACCCTAAACCGAGCCCTAACCCTAACACTAACCCTAACCCTAACCCTAACCCATACCCTACGCCGTACCCGAAGCCCTCCCCGAACCCGTACCCTAAGCCGTACCCTAAGCCTAACCCCAAGCCTAACCCTAACCCTTGGTTACCCTTGACTGCTTCTGCCTCCAATAGCTTTCCTAAGCACTAGTGTTTTAAGGAACAGCTTAAAAAGAGAATCCTAATGTGATTTCTTTATAATGGGTGTGTTCCTTATCTTATCCTAGTGTCTAAACTCTTCTCCATGGCTGGACCCCCAAATAATATTCCTTTACGTGCTAAGGTGTATCTAGAGAGTGGGATAGGTTTAATAACTACCCTAACCCTAACGCGTACCCTAAACCTAACCCCTACCCTACCCCTAACATGTACCCTAATTCTATCCCGTACCCTAAACCGAGCCCTAACCCTAACACTAACCCTAACCCTAACCCATACCCTACGCCGTACCCAAAGCCCTCCCCGAACCCATACCGTAAGCCGTACCCTAAGCCGTACCCTAAGCCTAACCCTAACCCTACGCTACCCTTGACTGCTTCTTCCTCCAATAGATTTCCTAAGCACTAGTGTTTTAAGGAACAGCTTAAAAAGAGAATCCTAATGTGATTTCTTTATAATGGGTGTGTTCCTTATCTTATCCTAGTGTCTAAACTCTTCTCCATGGCTGGACCCCCAAATAATATTCCTTTACGTGCTAAGGGGTATCTAGATAGTGGGATAGGTTTAATAACTACCCTAACCCTAACGCGTACCCTAACCCTATCCCCTACCCTAACCCTAACACGTACCCTAATCCTAACCCGTACCCTAAACCGAGCCCTAACCCTAACACTAACCCTAACACTAACCCATACCCTACGCCGTACCCGAAGCCCTCACCGAACCCGTACCCTAAGCCGTACCCTAAGCCTAACCCTAAGCCTAACCCTTACCCTAGACTACCCTTGACTGCTTCTGCCTCCAATAGATTTCCTAAGCACTAGTGTTTTAAGGAACAGCTTAAAAAGAGAATCCTAATGTGATTTCTTTATAATGGGTGTGTTCCTTATCTTATCCTAGTGTCTAAACTCTTCTCCATGGCTGGACCTCCAAATAATATTCCTTTACGTGCTAAGGGGTATCTACAGAGTGGGATAGGTTTAATAACTAACCTAACACTAACGCGTACCCTAACCCTAACCCCTACCCTAACACTAACACGTACCCTAATCCTAACGAAAACCCTAAACCGAGCCCTAACCCTAACACTAACCCTAACCCTAACCCTAACCCATACCCTACGCCGTACCCGAACCCCTCCCCGAACCCGTACCCTAAGCCGTACCCTAAGCCTAACCCCAAGCCTAACCCTAACCCTAGGCTACCCTTGACTGCTTCTGCCTCCAATAGATTTCCTAAGCACTAGTGTTTTAAGGAACAACTTAAAAAGAGAATCCTAATGTGATTTCTTTATAATGGGTGTGTTCCTTATCTTATCCTAGTGTCTAAACTCTTCTCCATGGCTGCACCTCCAAATAATATTCCTTTACGTGCTAAGGGGTATCTAGAGAGTGGGATAGGTTTAATAACTACCCTAACACTAACGCGTACCCTAATCCTAACCCCTACCCTAACCCTAACACGTATCCTAATCCTAACCAATACCCTAAACCGAGCCCTAACCCTAACACTAACCCTAACCCTAACCCATACCCTACGAAGTACCCGAAGCCCTCCCCGAACACGTACCCTAAGCCGTACCCTAAGCCGTAGCCTAAGCCTAACCCTAACCCTAGGCTACCCTTGACTGCTTCTGCCTCCAATAGATTTCCTAAGCACTAGTGTTTTAAGGAACAACTTAAAAAGAGAATCCTAATGTCATTTCTTTATAATGGGTGTGTTCCTTATCTTATCCTAGTGTCTAAACTCTTCTCCATGGCTGGACCTCCAAATAATATTCCTTTACGTGCTGAGGGGTATCTAGAGAGTGGGATAGGTTTAATAACTACCCTAACACTAACGTGTACCATAACCCTAACCCCTACCCTAACACTAACTCGTACCCTAATCCTAACCAATACCCTAAACCGAGCCCTAACCCTAACACTAACCCTAACCCTAACCCTAACCCATACCCTACGCCGTACCCGAAGCCCTCCCCGAACCAGTACCCTAAGCCGTACCCTAAGCCGTACCCTAAGCCTAACCCTAACCCTAGGCTACCCTTCACTGCTTCTGCCTCCAATAGATTTCCTAAGCACTAGTGTTTTAAGGAACAGCTTAAAAAGAGAATCCTAATGTGATTTCTTTATAATGGGTGTGTTCCTTATCTTATCCTAGTGTATAAACTCTTCTCCATGGCTGGACCTCCAAATAATATTCCTTTACGTGCTAAGGGGTATCTAGAGATTGGGATAGGTTTAATAAATACCCTAACACTAACGCGCACCCTAACCCTAACCCCTACCCTAACCCTAACACGTACCCTAATCCTAACCAATACCCTAAGCCGAGCCCTAACCCTAACACTAACCCTAACCCTAACCCTAACCCATACCCTAAGCCGTACCCGAAGCCCTCCCCAAACCCGTACCCTAAGCCGTACCCTAAGCCGTACCCTAAGCCTAACCCTAACCCTAGGCTACCCTTGACTGCTTCTGCCTCCAATAGATTTCCTAAGCACTAGTGTTTTAAGGAACAGCTTAAAAAGACAATCCTAATGTGATTTCTTTATAATGTGTCTGTTCCTTATCTTATCCTAGTGTCTAAACTCTTCTCCATGGCTGGAACTCCAAATAATATTCCTTTACGTGCTAAGCGGTATCTAGAGAGTGGGATAGGTTTAATAACTACCCTAACACTAACGCGTACCCTAACCCTGACCCCTACCCTAACACTAACAAGTACCCTAATCCTAACCAATACCCTACGCCGTACCCGAAGCCCTCCCCGAACCCGTACCCTAAGCCGTAACCTAAGCCTAACCCCAAGCCTAACCCTAACCCTTGTTTACCCTTCACTGCTTCTGCCTCCAATAGCTTTCCTAAGCACTAGTGTTTTAAGGAACAGCTTAAAAAGAGAATCCTAATGTGATTTCTTTATAATGGGTGTGTTCCTTATCTTATCCTAGTGTCTAAACTCTTCTCCATGGCTGGACCCCCAAATAATATTCCTTTACGTGCTAAGGTGTATCTAGAGAGTGGGATAGGTTTAATAACTACCCTAACCCTAACGCGTACCCTAAACCTAACCCCTACCCTACCCCTAACATGTACCCTAATTCTATCCCGTACCCTAAACCGAGCCCTAACCCTAACACTAACCCTAACCCTAACCCATACCCTACGCCGTACCCAAAGCCCTCCCCGAACCCGTACCCTAAGCCGTACCCTAAGCCGTACCCTAAGCCTAACCCTAACCCTAGGCTACCCTTGACTGCTTCTTCCTCCAATAGATTTCCTAAGCACTAGTGTTTTAAGGAACAGCTTAAAAATAGAATCCTAATGTGATTTCTTTATAATGGGTGTGTTCCTTATCGTATCCTAGTGTCTAAAGTCTTCTCCATGGCTGGACCCCCAAATAATATTACTTTACGTGCTAAGGGGTATCTAGAGAGTGGGATAGGTTTAATAACTACCCTAACCCTAACGCGTACCCTAACCCTATCCCCTACCCTAACCCTAACACGTACCCTAATCCTAACCCGTACCCTAACCCGACCCCTAACCCTAACACTAACCCTAACCCTAACCCTAACCCATACCCTACGCCGTACCCGAAGCCCTCACCGAACCCGTACCCTAAGCCGTACCCTAAGCCTAACCCTAAGCCTAACCCTAACCCTAGGCTACCCTTGACTGCTTCTGCCTCCAATAGATTTCCTAAGCACTAGTGTTTTAAGGAACAGCTTAAAAAGAGAATCCTAATGTGATTTCTTTATAATGGGTGTGTTCCTTATCTTATCCTAGTGTCTAAACTCTTCTCCATGGCTGGACCTCCAAATAATATTCCTTTACGTGCTAAGGGGTATCTACAGAGTGGGATAGGTTTAATAACTAACCTAACACTAACGCGTACCCTAACCCTAACCCCTACCCTAACACTAACACGTACCCTAATCCTAACCAAAACCCTAAACCGAACCCTAACCCTAACACTAACCCTAACCCTAACCCTAACCCATACCCTACGCCGTACCCGAAGCCCTCCCCGAACCCGTACCCTAAGCCGTACCCTAAGCCTAACCCCAAGCCTAACCCTAACCCTAGGCTACCCTTGACTGCTTCTGCCTCCAATAGATTTCCTAAGCACTAGTGTTTTAAGGAACAACTTAAAAAGAGAATCCTAATGTGATTTCTTTATAATGGGTGTGTTCCTTATCTTATCCTAGTGTCTAAACTCTTCTCCATGGCTGCACCTCCAAATAATATTCCTTTACGTGCTAAGGGGTATCTAGAGAGTGGGATAGGTTTAATAACTACCCTAACACTAACGCGTACCCTAACCCTAACCCCTACCCTAACCCTAACACGTACCCTAATCCTAAGCAATACCCTAAACCGAGCCCTAACCCTAACACTAACCCTAACCCTAACCCTAACCCATACCCTACGCCGTACACGAACCCCTCCCCGAACCCGTACCCTAAGCCGTACCCTAAGCCGTACCCTAAGCCGTACCCTAACCCTAGGCTACCCTTCACTGCTTCTGCCTCCAATAGATTTCCTAAGCACTAGTGTTTTAAGGAACAGCTTTAAAAGAGAATCCTAATGTGATTTCTTTATAATGGGTGTGTTCCTTATCTTATCCTAGTGTCTAAACTCTTCTCCATGGCTGGACCTCCAAATAATATTCCTTTACGTGCTAAGGGGTATCTAGAGAGTGGGATAGGTTTAATAACTACCCTAACACTAACGCGTACCCTAACCCTAACCCCTACCCTAACACTAACAAGTACCCTAATCCTAACCAATACCCTAAACCGAGCCCTAACCCTAACACTAACCCTAACCCTAACCCTAACCCATACCCTACGCCGTACCCGAAGCCCTCCCCGAACCCGTACCCTAAGCCGTACCCTAAGCCTAACCCCAAGCCTAACCCTAACCCTTGGTTACCCTTGACTTCTTCTGCCTCCAAGAGCTTTCCTAAGCACTAGTGTTTTAAGGAACAGCTTAAAAAGAGAATCCTAATGTGATTTCTTTATAATGGGTGTGTTCCTTATCTTATCCTAGTGTCTAAACTCTTCTCCATGGCTGGACCCCCAAATAATATTCCTTTACGTGCTAAGGTGTATCTAGAGAGTGGGATAGGTTTAATAACTACCCTAACCCTAACGCGTACCCTAAACCTAACCCCTACCCTACCCCTAACATGTACCCTAATTCTATCCCGTACCCTAAACCGAGCCCTAACCCTAACACTAACCCTAACCCTAAACCATACCCTACGCCGTACCCAAAGCCCTCCCCGAACCCGTACCCTAAGCCGTACCCTAAGCCGTACCCTAAGCCTAACCCTAACCCTAGGCTACCCTTGACTGCTTCTTCCTCCAATAGATTTCCTAAGCACTAGTGTTTTAAGGAACAGCTTAAAAATAGAATCCTAATGTGATTTCTTTATAATGGGTGTGTTCCTTATCGTATCCTAGTGTCTAAACTCTTCTCCATGGCTGGACCCCCAAATAATATTACTTTACGTGCTAAGGGGTATCTAGAGAGTGGGATAGGTTTAATAACTACCCTAACCCTAACGCGTACCCTAACCCTATCCCCTACCCTAACCCTAACACGTACCCTAATCCTAACCCGTACCCTAAACCGACCCCTAACCCTAACACTAACCCTAACCCTAACCCTAACCCATACCCTACGCCGTACCCGAAGCCCTCACCGAACCCGTACCCTAAGCCGTACCCTAAGCCTAACCCTAAGCCTAACCCTAACCCTAGGCTACCCTTGACTGCTTCTGCCTCCAATAGATTTCCTAAGCACTAGTGTTTTAAGGAACAGCTTAAAAAGAGAATCCTAATGTGATTTCTTTATAATGGGTGTGTTCCTTATCTTATTCTAGTGTCTAAACTCTTCTCCATGGCTGGACCTCCAAATAATATTCCTTTACGTGCTAAGGGGTATCTACAGAGTGGGATAGGTTTAATAACTAACCTAACACTAACGCGTACCCTAACCCTAACCCCTACCCTAACACTAACACGTACCCTAATCCTAACCAAAACCCTAAACCGAACCCTAACCCTAACACTAACCCTAACCCTAACCCTAACCCATACCCTACGCCGTACCCAAAGCCCTCCCCGAACCCGTACCCTAAGCCGTACCCTAAGCCGTACCCTAAGCCTAACCCTAACCCTAGGCTACCCTTGACTGCTTCTTCCTCCAATAGATTTCCTAAGCACTAGTGTTTTAAGGAACAGCTTAAAAATAGAATCCTAATGTGATTTCTTTATAATGGGTGTGTTCCTTATCGTATCCTAGTGTCTAAAGTCTTCTCCATGGCTGGACCCCCAAATAATATTACTTTACGTGCTAAGGGGTATCTAGAGAGTGGGATAGGTTTAATAACTACCCTAACCCTAACGCGTACCCTAACCCTATCCCCTACCCTAACCCTAACACGTACCCTAATCCTAACCCGTACCCTAACCCGACCCCTAACCCTAACACTAACCCTAACCCTAACCCTAACCCATACCCTACGCCGTACCCGAAGCCCTCACCGAACCCGTACCCTAAGCCGTACCCTAAGCCTAACCCTAAGCCTAACCCTAACCCTAGGCTACCCTTGACTGCTTCTGCCTCCAATAGATTTCCTAAGCACTAGTGTTTTAAGGAACAGCTTAAAAAGAGAATCCTAATGTGATTTCTTTATAATGGGTGTGTTCCTTATCTTATCCTAGTGTCTAAACTCTTCTCCATGGCTGGACCTCCAAATAATATTCCTTTACGTGCTAAGGGGTATCTACAGAGTGGGATAGGTTTAATAACTAACCTAACACTAACGCGTACCCTAACCCTAACCCCTACCCTAACACTAACACGTACCCTAATCCTAACCAAAACCCTAAACCGAACCCTAACCCTAACACTAACCCTAACCCTAACCCTAACCCATACCCTACGCCGTACCCGAAGCCCTCCCCGAACCCGTACCCTAAGCCGTACCCTAAGCCTAACCCCAAGCCTAACCCTAACCCTAGGCTACCCTTGACTGCTTCTGCCTCCAATAGATTTCCTAAGCACTAGTGTTTTAAGGAACAACTTAAAAAGAGAATCCTAATGTGATTTCTTTATAATGGGTGTGTTCCTTATCTTATCCTAGTGTCTAAACTCTTCTCCATGGCTGCACCTCCAAATAATATTCCTTTACGTGCTAAGGGGTATCTAGAGAGTGGGATAGGTTTAATAACTACCCTAACACTAACGCGTACCCTAACCCTAACCCCTACCCTAACCCTAACACGTACCCTAATCCTAAGCAATACCCTAAACCGAGCCCTAACCCTAACACTAACCCTAACCCTAACCCTAACCCATACCCTACGCCGTACACGAACCCCTCCCCGAACCCGTACCCTAAGCCGTACCCTAAGCCGTACCCTAAGCCGTACCCTAACCCTAGGCTACCCTTCACTGCTTCTGCCTCCAATAGATTTCCTAAGCACTAGTGTTTTAAGGAACAGCTTAAAAAGAGAATCCTAATGTGATTTCTTTATAATGGGTGTGTTCCTTATCTTATCCTAGTGTCTAAACTCTTCTCCATGGCTGGACCTCCAAATAATATTCCTTTACGTGCTAAGGGGTATCTAGAGAGTGGGATAGGTTTAATAACTACCCTAACACTAACGCGTACCCTAACCCTAACCCCTACCCTAACACTAACAAGTACCCTAATCCTAACCAATACCCTAAACCGAGCCCTAACCCTAACACTAACCCTAACCCTAACCCTAACCCATACCCTACGCCGTACCCGAAGCCCTCCCCGAACCCGTACCCTAAGCCGTACCCTAAGCCTAACCCCAAGCCTAACCCTAACCCTTGGTTACCCTTGACTTCTTCTGCCTCCAAGAGCTTTCCTAAGCACTAGTGTTTTAAGGAACAGCTTAAAAAGAGAATCCTAATGTGATTTCTTTATAATGGGTGTGTTCCTTATCTTATCCTAGTGTCTAAACTCTTCTCCATGGCTGGACCCCCAAATAATATTCCTTTACGTGCTAAGGTGTATCTAGAGAGTGGGATAGGTTTAATAACTACCCTAACCCTAACGCGTACCCTAAACCTAACCCCTACCCTACCCCTAACATGTACCCTAATTCTATCCCGTACCCTAAACCGAGCCCTAACCCTAACACTAACCCTAACCCTAAACCATACCCTACGCCGTACCCAAAGCCCTCCCCGAACCCGTACCCTAAGCCGTACCCTAAGCCGTACCCTAAGCCTAACCCTAACCCTAGGCTACCCTTGACTGCTTCTTCCTCCAATAGATTTCCTAAGCACTAGTGTTTTAAGGAACAGCTTAAAAATAGAATCCTAATGTGATTTCTTTATAATGGGTGTGTTCCTTATCGTATCCTAGTGTCTAAACTCTTCTCCATGGCTGGACCCCCAAATAATATTACTTTACGTGCTAAGGGGTATCTAGAGAGTGGGATAGGTTTAATAACTACCCTAACCCTAACGCGTACCCTAACCCTATCCCCTACCCTAACCCTAACACGTACCCTAATCCTAACCCGTACCCTAAACCGACCCCTAACCCTAACACTAACCCTAACCCTAACCCTAACCCATACCCTACGCCGTACCCGAAGCCCTCACCGAACCCGTACCCTAAGCCGTACCCTAAGCCTAACCCTAAGCCTAACCCTAACCCTAGGCTACCCTTGACTGCTTCTGCCTCCAATAGATTTCCTAAGCACTAGTGTTTTAAGGAACAGCTTAAAAAGAGAATCCTAATGTGATTTCTTTATAATGGGTGTGTTCCTTATCTTATTCTAGTGTCTAAACTCTTCTCCATGGCTGGACCTCCAAATAATATTCCTTTACGTGCTAAGGGGTATCTACAGAGTGGGATAGGTTTAATAACTAACCTAACACTAACGCGTACCCTAACCCTAACCCCTACCCTAACACTAACACGTACCCTAATCCTAACCAAAACCCTAAACCGAGCCCTAACCCTAACACTAACCCTAACCCTAACCCTAACCCATACCCTACGCCGTACCCGAAGCCCTCCCCGAACCCGTACCCTAAGCCGTACCCTAAGCCTAACCCCAAGCCTAACCCTAACCCTAGGCTACCCTTGACTGCTTCTGCCTCCAATAGATTTCCTAAGCACTAGTGTTTTAAGGAACAACTTAAAAAGAGAATCCTAATGTGATTTCTTTATAATGGGTGTGTTCCTTATCTTATCCTAGTGTCTAAACTCTTCTCCATGGCTGCACCTCCAAATAATATTCCTTTACGTGCTAAGGGGTATCTAGAGAGTGGGATAGGTTTAATAACTACCCTAACACTAACGCGTACCCTAACCCTAACCCCTACCCTAACCCTAACACGTACCCTAATCCTAACCAATACCCTAAACCGAGCCCTAACCCTAACACTAACCCTAACCCTAACCCTAACCCATACCCTACGCCGTACCCGAACCCCTCCCCGAACCCGTACCCTAAGCCGTACCCTAAGCCGTACCCTAAGCCATACCCTAACCCTAGGCTACCCTTCACTGCTTCTGCCTCCAATAGATTTCCTAAGCACTAGTGTTTTAAGGAACAGCTTAAAAAGAGAATCCTAATGTGATTTCTTTATAATGGGTGTGTTCCTTATCTTATCCTAGTGTCTAAACTCTTCTCCATGGCTGGACCTCCAAATAATATTCCTTTACGTGCTAAGGGGTATCTAGAGAGTGGGATAGATTTAATAACTACCCTAACACTAACGCGTACCCTAACCCTAACCCCTACCCTAACACTAACAAGTACCCTAATCCTAACCAATACCCTAAACCGAGCCCTAACCCTAACACTAACCCTAACCCTAACCCTAACCCATACCCTACGCCGTACCCGAAGCCCTCCCCGAACCCGTACCCTAAGCCGTACCCTAAGCCTAACCCCAAGCCTAACCCTAACCCTTGGTTACCCTTGACTGCTTCTGCCTCCAATAGCTTTCCTAAGCACTAGTGTTTTAAGGAACAGCTTAAAAAGAGAATCCTAATGTGATTTCTTTATAATGGGTGTGTTCCTTATCTTATCCTAGTGTCTAAACTCTTCTCCATGGCTGGACCCCCAAATAATATTCCTTTACGTGCTAAGGTGTATCTAGAGAGTGGGATAGGTTTAATAACTACCCTAACCCTAACGCGTACCCTAAACCTAACCCCTACCCTACCCCTAACATGTACCCTAATTCTATCCCGTACCCTAAACCGAGCCCTAACCCTAACACTAACCCTAACCCTAACCCATACCCTACGCCGTACCCAAAGCCCTCCCCGAACCCATACCGTAAGCCGTACCCTAAGCCGTACCCTAAGCCTAACCCTAACCCTACGCTACCCTTGACTGCTTCTTCCTCCAATAGATTTCCTAAGCACTAGTGTTTTAAGGAACAGCTTAAAAAGAGAATCCTAATGTGATTTCTTTATAATGGGTGTGTTCCTTATCTTATCCTAGTGTCTAAACTCTTCTCCATGGCTGGACCCCCAAATAATATTCCTTTACGTGCTAAGGGGTATCTAGAGAGTGGGATAGGTTTAATAACTACCCTAACCCTAACGCGTACCCTAACCCTATACCCTACCCTAACCCTAACACGTACCCTAATCCTAACCCGTACCCTAAACCGAGCCCTAACCCTAACACTAACCCTAACACAAACCCATACCCTACGCCGTACCCGAAGCCCTCACCGAACCCGTACCCTAAGCCGTACCCTAAGCCTAACCCTAAGCCTAACCCTTACCCTAGACTACCCTTGACTGCTTCTGCCTCCAATAGATTTCCTAAGCACTAGTGTTTTAAGGAACAGCTTAAAAAGAGAATCCTAATGTGATTTCTTTATAATGGGTGTGTTCCTTATCTTATCCTAGTGTCTAAACTCTTCTCCATGGCTGGACCTCCAAATAATATTCCTTTACGTGCTAAGGGGTATCTACAGAGTGGGATAGGTTTAATAACTAACCTAACACTAACGCGTACCCTAACCCTAACCCCTACCCTAACACTAACACGAACCCTAATCCTAACGAAAACCCTAAACCGAGCCCTAACCCTAACACTAACCCTAACCCTAACCCTAACCCATACCCTACGCCGTACCCGAACCCCTCCCCGAACCCGTACCCTAAGCCGTACCCTAAGCCTAACCCCAAGCCTAACCCTAACCCTAGGCTACCCTTGACTGCTTCTGCCTCCAATAGATTTCCTAAGCACTAGTGTTTTAAGGAACAACTTAAAAAGAGAATCCTAATGTGATTTCTTTATAATGGGTGTGTTCCTTATCTTATCCTAGTGTCTAAACTCTTCTCCATGGCTGCACCTCCAAATAATATTCCTTTACGTGCTAAGGGGTATCTAGAGAGTGGGATATGTTTAATAACTACCCTAACACTAACGCGTACCCTAACCCTAACCCCTACCCTAACCCTAACACGTATCCTAATCCTAACCAATACCCTAAACCGAGCCCTAACCCTAACACTAACCCTAACCCTAACCCATACCCTACGCCGTACCCGAAGCCCTCCCCGAACCCGTACCCTAAGCCGTACCCTAAGCCGTACCCTAAGCCTAACCCTAACCCTAGGCTACCCTTGACTGCTTCTGCCTCCAATAGATTTCCTAAGCACTAGTGTTTTAAGGAACAACTTAAAAAGAGAATCCTAATGTCATTTCTTTATAATGGGTGTGTTCCTTATCTTATCCTAGTGTCTAAACTCTTCTCCATGGCTGGACCTCCAAATAATATTCCTTTACGTGCTGAGGGGTATCTAGAGAGTGGGATAGGTTTAATAACTACCCTAACACTAACGCGTACCATAACCCTAACCCCTACCCTAACACTAACTCGTACCCTAATCCTAACCAATACCCTAAACCGAGCCCTAACCCTAACACTAACCCTAACCCTAACCCTAACCCATACCCTACGCCGTACCCGAAGCCCTCCCCGAACCAGTACCCTAAGCCGTACCCTAAGCCGTACCCTAAGCCTAACCCCAACCCTAGGCTACCCTTCACTGCTTCTGCCTCCAATAGATTTCCTAAGCACTAGTGTTTTAAGGAACAGCTTAAAAAGAGAATCCTAATGTGATTTCTTTATAATGGGTGTGTTCCTTATCTTATCCTAGTGTCTAAACTCTTCTCCATGGCTGGACCTCCAAATAATATTCCTTTACGTGCTAAGGGGTATCTAGAGATTGGGATAGGTTTAATAAATACCCTAACACTAACGCGTACCCTAACCCTAACCCCTACCCTAACCCTAACACGTACCCTAATCCTAACCAATACCCTAAGCCGAGCCCTAACCCTAACACTAACCCTAACCCTAACCCTAACCCATACCCTAAGCCGTACCCGAAGCCCTCCCCAAACCCGTACCCTAAGCCGTACCCTAAGCCGTACCCTAAGCCTAACCCTAACCCTAGGCTACCCTTGACTGCTTCTGCCTCCAATAGATTTCCTAAGCACTAGTGTTTTAAGGAACAGCTTAAAAAGAGAATCCTAATATGATTTCTTTATAATGTGTCTGTTCCTTATCTTATCCTAGTGTCTAAACTCTTCTCCATGGCTGGAACTCCAAATAATATTCCTTTACGTGCTAAGCGGTATCTAGAGAGTGGGATAGGTTTAATAACTACCCTAACACTAACGCGTACCCTAACCCTAACCCCTACCCTAACAGTAACAAGTACCCTAATCCTAACCAATACCCTAAACCGAGCCCTAACCCTAACACTAACCCTAACCCTAACCCTAACCCATACCCTACGCCGTACCCGAAGCCCTCCCCGAACCCGTACCCTAAGCCGTAACCTAAGCCTAACCCCAAGCCTAACCCTAACCCTTGTTTACCCTTCACTGCTTCTGCCTCCAATAGCTTTCCTAAGCACTAGTGTTTTAAGGAACAGCTTAAAAAGAGAATCCTAATGTGATTTCTTTATAATGGGTGTGTTCCTTATCTTATCCTAGTGTCTAAACTCTTCTCCATGGCTGGACCCCCAAATAATATTCCTTTACGTGCTAAGGTGTATCTAGAGAGAGGGATAGGTTTAATAACTACCCTAACCCTAACGCGTACCCTAAACCTAACCCCTACCCTACCCCTAACATGTACCCTAATTCTATCCCGTACCCTAAACCAAGCCCTAACCCTAACACTAACCCTAACCCTAACCCATACCCTACGCCGTACCCAAAGCCCTCCCCGAACCCGTACCCTAAGCCGTACCCTAAGCCGTACCCTAAGCCTAACCCTAACCCTAGGCTACCCTTGACTGCTTCTTCCTCCAATAGATTTCCTAAGCACTAGTGTTTTAAGGAACAGCTTAAAAATAGAATCCTAATGTGATTTCTTTATAATGGGTGTGTTCCTTATCGTATCCTAGTGTCTAAACTCTTCTCCATGGCTGGACCCCCAAATAATATTCCTTTACGTGCTAAGGGGTATCTAGAGAGTGGGATAGGTTTAATAACTACCCTAACCCTAACGCGTACCCTAACCCTATCCCCTACCCTAACCCTAACACGTACCCTAATCCTACCCCGTACCCTAAACCGACCCCTAACCCTAACACTAACCCTAACCCTAACCCTAACCCATACCCTACGCCGTACCCGAACCCCTCCCCGAACCCGTACCCTAAGCCGTACCCTAAGCCGTACCCTAAGCCGTACCCTAACCCTAGGCTACCCTTCACTGCTTCTGCCTCCAATAGATTTCCTAAGCACTAGTGTTTTAAGGAACAGCTTAAAAAGAGAATCCTAATGTGATTTCTTTATAATGGGTGTGTTCCTTATCTTATCCTAGTGTCTAAACTCTTCTCCATGGCTGGACCTCCAAATAATATTCCTTTACGTGCTAAGGGGTATCTAGAGATTGGGATAGGTTTAATAAATACCCTAACACAAACGCGTACCCTAACCCTAACCCCTACCCTAACCCTAACACGTACCCTGATCCTAACCAATACCCTAAGCCGAGCCCTAACCCTAACACTAACCCTAACCCTAACCCTAACCCATACCCTAAGCCTTACCCGAAGCCCTCCCCAAACCCGTACCCTAAGCCGTACCCTAAGCCGTACCCTAAGCCTAACCCTAACCCTAGGCTACCCTTGACTGCTTCTGCCTCCAATAGATTTCCTAAGCACTAGTGTTTTAAGGAACAGCTTAAAAAGAGAATCCTAATGTGATTTCTTTATAATGTGTCTGTTCCTTATCTTATCCTAGTGTCTAAACTCTTCTCCATGGCTGGAACTCCAAATAATATTCCTTTACATGCTAAGCGGTATCTAGAGAGTGGGATAGGTTTAATAACTACCCTAACACTAACGCGTACCCTAACCCTAACCCCTACCCTAACACTAACACGTACCCTAATCCTAACCAATACCCTAAACCGAGCCCTAACCCTAACACTAACCCTAACCCTAACCCTAACCCATACCCTACGCCGTACCCGAAGCCCTCCCCGAACCCGTACCCTAAGCCGTACCCTAAGCCTAACCCCAAGCCTAACCCTAACCCTTGGTTACCCTTGACTGCTTCTTCCTCCAATAGATTTCCTAAGCACTAGTGTTTTAAGGAACAGCTTAAAAAGAGAATCCTAATGTGATTTCTTTATAATGGGTGTGTTCCTTATCTTATCCTAGTGTCTAAACTCTTCTCCATGGCTGGACCCCCAAATAATATTCCTTTACGTGCTAAGGGGTATCTAGAGAGTGGGATAGGTTTAATAACTACCCTAACCCTAACGCGTACCCTAACCCTATCCCCTACCCTAACCCTAACACGTACCCTAATCCTAACCCGTACCCTAAACCGAGCCCTAACCCTAACACTAACCCTAACCCTAACCCTAACCCATACCCTACGCCGTACCCGAAGCCCTCACCGAACCCGTACCCTAAGCCGTACCCTAAGCCTAACCCTAAGCCTAACCCTAACCCTAGGCTACCCTTGA
This sequence comes from Balaenoptera physalus, assembly GCF_965194825.1. Lineage (NCBI taxonomy): Eukaryota > Metazoa > Chordata > Mammalia > Artiodactyla > Balaenopteridae > Balaenoptera > Balaenoptera physalus. The sequence goes on along the minus strand of NW_028126410.1, from coordinate 604,698 downwards.
CTGCTTCTGCCTTCAATAGATTTCCTAAGCACTAGTGTTTTAAGGAACAGCTTAAAAAGAGAATCCTAATGTGATTTCTTTATAATGGGTGTGTTCCTTATCTTATCCTAGTGTCTAAACTCTTCTCCATGGCTGGACCTCCAAATAATATTCCTTTACGTGCTAAGGGGTATCTACAGAGTGGGATAGGTTTAATAACTAACCTAACACTAACGCGTACCCTAACCCTAACCCATACCCTAACACTAACACGTACCCTAATCCTAACCAAAACCCTAAACCGAGCCCTAACCCTAACACTAACCCTAACCCTAACCCTAACCCATACCCTACGCCGTACCCGAACCCCTCCCCGAACCCGTACCCTAAGCCGTACCCTAAGCCTAACCTCAAGCCTAACACTAACCCTAGGCTACCCTTGACTGCTTCTGCCTCCAATAGATTTCCTAAGCACTAGTGTTTTAAGGAACAACTTAAAAAGAGAATCCTAATGTGATTTCTTTATAATGGGTGTGTTCCTTATCTTATCCTAGTGTCTAAACTCTTCTCCATGGCTGCACCTCCAAATAATATTCCTTTACGTGCTAAGGGGTATCTAGAGAGTGGGATAGGTTTAATAACTACCCTAACACTAACGCGTACCCTAACCCTAACCCCTACCCTAACCCTAACACGTACCCTAATCCTAACCAATACCCTAAACCGAGTCCTAACCCTAACACTAACCCTAACCCTAACCCTAACCCATACCCTAAGCCGTACCCGAAGCCCTCCCCAAACCCGTACCCTAAGCCGTACCCTAAGCCGTACCCTAAGACTAACCCTAACCCTAGGCTACCCTTGACTGCTTCTTCCTCCAATAGATTTCCTAAGCACTAGTGTTTTAAGGAACAGCTTAAAAATAGAATCCTAATGTGATTTCTTTATAATGGGTGTGTTCCTTATCGTATCCTAGTGTCTAAACTCTTCTCCATGGCTGGACCCCCAAATAATATTACTTTACGTGCTAAGGGGTATCTAGAGAGTGGGATAGGTTTAATAACTAACCTAACCCTAACGCGTACCCTAACCCTATCCCCTACCCTAACCCTAACACGTACCCTAATCCTACCCCGTACCCTAAACCGACCCCTAACCCTAACACTAACCCTAACCCTAACCCTAACCCATACCCTACGCCGTACCAGAACCCCTCCCCGAACCCGTACCCTAAGCCGTACCCTAAGCCGTACCCTAAGCCGTACCCTAACCCTAGGCTACCCTTCACTGCTTCTGCCTCCAATAGATTTCCTAAGCACTAGTGTTTTAAGGAACAGCTTAAAAAGAGAATCCTAATGTGATTTCTTTATAATGGGTGTGTTCCTTATCTTATCCTAGTGTCTAAACTCTTCTCCATGGCTGGACCTCCAAATAATATTCCTTTACGTGCTAAGGGGTATCTAGAGATTGGGATAGGTTTAATAAATACCCTAACACTAACGCGTACCCTAACCCTAACCCCTACCCTAACCCTAACACGTACCCTGATCCTAACCAATACCCTAAGCCGAGCCCTAACCCTAACACTAACCCTAACCCTAACCCTAACCCATACCCTAAGCCTTACCCGAAGCCCTCCCCAAACCCGTACCCTAAGCCGTACCCTAAGCCGTACCCTAAGCCTAACCCTAACCCTAGGCTACCCTTGACTGCTTCTGCCTCCAATAGATTTCCTAAGCACTAGTGTTTTAAGGAACAGCTTAAAAAGAGAATCCTAATGTGATTTCTTTATAATGTGTCTGTTCCTTATCTTATCCTAGTGTCTAAACTCTTCTCCATGGCTGGAACTCCAAATAATATTCCTTTACATGCTAAGCGGTATCTAGAGAGTGGGATAGGTTTAATAACTACCCTAACACTAACGCGTACCCTAACCCTAACCCCTACCCTAACACTAACACGTACCCTAATCCTAACCAATACCCTAAACCGAGCCCTAACCCTAACACTAACCCTAACCCTAACCCTAACCCATACCCTACGCCGTACCCGAAGCCCTCCCCGAACCCGTACCCTAAGCCGTACCCTAAGCCTAACCCCAAGCCTAACCCTAACCCTTGGTTACCCTTGACTGCTTCTTCCTCCAATAGATTTCCTAAGCACTAGTGTTTTAAGGAACAGCTTAAAAAGAGAATCCTAATGTGATTTCTTTATAATGGGTGTGTTCCTTATCTTATCCTAGTGTCTAAACTCTTCTCCATGGCTGGACCCCCAAATAATATTCCTTTACGTGCTAAGGGGTATCTAGAGAGTGGGATAGGTTTACTAACTACCCTAACCCTAACGCGTACCCTAACCCTATCCCCTACCCTAACCCTAACACGTACCCTAATCCTAACCCGTACCCTAAACCGAGCCCTAACCCTAACACTAACCCTAACCCTAACCCTAACCCATACCCTACGCCGTACCCGAAGCCCTCACCGAACCCGTACCCTAAGCCGTACCCTAAGCCTAACCCTAAGCCTAACCCTAACCCTAGGCTACCCTTGACTGCTTCTGCCTTCAATAGATTTCCTAAGCACTAGTGTTTTAAGGAACAGCTTAAAAAGAGAATCCTAATGTGATTTCTTTATAATGGGTGTGTTCCTTATCTTATCCTAGTGTCTAAACTCTTCTCCATGGCTGGACCTCCAAATAATATTCCTTTACGTGCTAAGGGGTATCTACAGAGTGGGATAGGTTTAATAACTAACCTAACACTAACGCGTACCCTAACCCTAACCCATACCCTAACACTAACACGTACCCTAATCCTAACCAAAACCCTAAACCGAGCCCTAACCCTAACACTAACCCTAACCCTAACCCTAACCCATACCCTACGCCGTACCCGAACCCCTCCCCGAACCCGTACCCTAAGCCGTACCCTAAGCCTAACCTCAAGCCTAACCCTAACCCTAGGCTACCCTTGACTGCTTCTGCCTCCAATAGATTTCCTAAGCACTAGTGTTTTAAGGAACAACTTAAAAAGAGAATCCTAATGTGATTTCTTTATAATGGGTGTGTTCCTTATCTTATCCTAGTGTCTAAACTCTTCTCCATGGCTGCACCTCCAAATAATATTCCTTTACGTGCTAAGGGGTATCTAGAGAGTGGGATAGGTTTAATAACTACCCTAACACTAACGCGTACCCTAACCCTAACCCCTACCCTAACCCTAACACGTACCCTAATCCTAACCAATACCCTAAACCGAGCCCTAACCCTAACACTAACCTTAACCCTAACCCTAACCCATACCCTAAGCCGTACCCGAAGCCCTCCCCAAACCCGTACCCTAAGCCGTAACCTAAGCCATACCCTAAGCCTAACCCTAACCCTAGGCTACCCTTGACTGCTTCTGCCTCCAATAGATTTCCTAAGCACTAGTGTTTTAAGGAACAGCTTAAAAAGAGAATCCTAATGTGATTTCTTTATAATGTGTCTGTTCCTTATCGTATCCTAGTGTCTAAACTCTTCTCCATGGCTGGAACTCCAAATAATATTCCTTTACGTGCTAAGGTGTATCTAGAGAGTGGGATAGGTTTAATAACTACCCTAACCATAACGCGTACCCTAAACCTAACCCCTACCCTAACCCTAACATGTACCCTAATTCTATCCCGTACCCTAAACCGAGCCCTAACCCTAACACTAACCCTAAACCTAACCCTAACCCATACCCTACGCCGTACCCGAAGCCCTCACCGAACCCGTACCGTAAGCCGTACCCTAAGCCGTACCCTAAGCCTAACCCTAACCCTAGGCTACCCTTGACTGCTTCTTCCTCCAATAGATTTCCTAAGCACTAGTGTTTTAAGGAACAGCTTAAAAAGAGAATCCTAATGTGATTTCTTTATAATGGGTGTGTTCCTTATCTTATCCTAGTGTCTAAACTCTTCTCCATGGCTGGACCCCCAAATAATATTCCTTTACGTGCTAAGGGGTATCTAGAGAGTGGGATAGGTTTAATAACTACCCTAACCCTAACGCGTACCCTAACCCTATCCCCTACCCTAACCCTAACACGTACCCTAATCCTAACCCGTACCCTAAACCGTGCCCTAACCCTAACACTAACCCTAACCCTAACCCATACCCTACGCCGTACCCGAAGCCCTCACCGAACCCGTACCCTAAGCCGTACCCTAAGCCTAACCCTAAGCCTAACCCTATCCCTAGGCTACCGTTGACTGCTTCTGCCTCCAATAGATTTCCTAAGCACTAGTGTTTTAAGGAACAGCTTAAAAAGAGAATCCTAATGTGATTTCTTTATAATGGGTGTGTTCCTTATCTTATCCTAGTGTCTAAACTCTTCTCCATGGCTGGACCTCCAAATAATATTCCTTTACGTGCTAAGGGGTATCTACAGAGTGGGATAGGTTTAATAACTAACCTAACACTAACGCGTACCGTAACCCTAACCCCTACCCTAACACTAACACGTACCCTAATCCTAACCAAAACCCTAAACCGAGCCCTAACCCTAACACTAACCCTAACCCTAACCCTAACCCATACCCTACGCCGTACCCGAACCCCTCCCCGAACCCGTACCCTAAGCCGTACCCTAAGCCTAACCCCAAGCCTAACCCTAACCCTAGGCTACCCTTGACTGCTTCTGCCTCCAATAGATTTCCTAAGCACTAGTGTTTTAAGGATCAACTTAAAAAGAGA